>NW_012101732.1:187653-265374 GCF_000951045.1 Mandrillus leucophaeus
GTATATATGACACAAACTCATAGCGAACATCACACCAAACTCATAGCTAACATATGACAAACTCATACCTAACATCATAGCAAACAGGGAAAAGTTGAAATATGACAAACTCATAGCTAAAATCATACATAGCAAACAGGGAAAAGTTGAAATATGACAAACTCATAGCTAAAATCATACCAAACAGGGTAAACCTGAAAACTTTTCCTCAAGATCTGGAACAAGACCATTTTTACCACTTCTATTCAACATGATGCTATAAATCATATTCAGAGCAATTAGACAAATGAAAGAAATAAAAGGTATCAATATTGGAAAAGAAGATGTTAAATTGTTCCTTTTTTCAGATTACATAATCTTGCATTAAAAAACCTAAACTCTACACCAAAAAAACTATTAGAACTAATTAATGAATTCAGTAAACTTGTAGGATATACAATCAACATACAAAAATCAATATTGTTTTTATACATTAACACCATACTATCTGAGAAAGAAATTTTATGAAACTCCTACAGACAATAGCTACAAAATATAATAAAATAACTGGGAGTAACTATTAGATAATATAATTGTTGTTATGATCTGTTAAGACACTATCCAAGAACAGAGATAGATACTAATTTTTCTACTTCGCAAACACACAAATTTATCTTTTCTTCAATTTAAGCAGGAATACATTTTGTGAGAAGCTGGTATATCTTTGGTTGCCCTGGGGAAACTTAAGTAGTCGATTTCTCTGTAATATTTCTCTTTACACATAATGAGATTATTAAGGAGCCCAGGCAGTCTCTAAACTGGAAAAATATCCCAAAAGATAAGACTAAACTTTCTATTGCTCATTTTGAGTGAATCATCTCTAATCAATCACTGAATGAGTAGACTTGTAATGATGAGTTCTTACTCTAGGCCAGTTACTCTGTTAAGTTATAAGAGACAGAAAGATGACCAAATTATCACCTCAATCCTTGGGGTGCTTACAAACAATTTGGAGTGAAAAAATTGTAAAGAGATGTAACACTCTTTTGTTTGTCCAGAAATATCAAATAATAGGAGAACCTTAATATCAAGAAGGATGAAATCTCAATTATTGTCATTCCTTTGCACCTGAAACCCTCCAAGGAGTTTTTCTTATTAGCTCCTGATTATCATGATGCATTTTCTCAGTGAATACAAGAAAGACTCAGAGAATTAAAATGACTTTCCCAAAGTCATGCAGGTTGTAGTGAATGGACTCAGGATTAATTCTGAGATTTGACAGCCTCCAAATTCAATGACTTTTCAGCTTATCCCAACACTAAGATTCCATTCACAGAGATAGTGATGATCCACTTTCATGATGTTTTTAGTGGCCCTTTGTGAAGAATTTTGTGTAATTTTGCCTTTTGAACATAAAGCTAACTTTTAGAGATAGATCCAATATTCAAAAATTACAGCATCACTTTTAAATATCTCTGTCATAAAGAGTCCTAATTTCTAATAATAATATCACCTTAAATAGTGATTATATACTCTTTGATGAAGAATATAGCATTTTCAAATTTTCTCATTGGGGAAGAAGTTTTGTGATTATCTTCAGAACACACTTGATACCTGAATATTCTCTTTTCATTTGGTGGAGAAAGATCAGGACTTTGGAGGAGAGGATGATATTCTTCTGGCACAACTCTGGAAAATTATGTTATTATGTTTTACTTGAACAGAGATGTCCAACAAATTTGTGTTAGTGACAGAGCCTGTCGAATGTCAGTAAAAATAGCTTATGGTGGCTGAGCACCAAACCCTGCCATAGACAAGTAGCAATAATAGCTCATGGTGGTTAATGACAAATTAAAACAACAACAACCACCCTCTGAATTTAGGTAAGACGAGACTTTATTAGAAAAGAGTATTGCACAGAAAGAGGGTGACTATTGTAACAGAAAGAATATCCCAAACAGATCCTGAAACATCTCTAATTTCAATCGGAAAAAAACTTTTCTTTCATACACAGGAGTAAACAAGACTAGAAAGAACCAGGTGTTAGAACCATGGAATACTATGCAGCCATAAAAAAGGATGAGTTCGTGTCCTTTGTAGGGACATGGATGCAGCTGGAAACCATCGTTCTCAGCAAATTATCGCAAGAACAGAAAACCAAATACCGCATGTTCTCACTCATAGGTGGGAATTGAACAATGAGATCACTTGGACAAAGGAAGGGGAGCACCACAGACCAGGTCCTATTGTGGGGAGGGGGCAGGGTGGAGGGATAGCATTAGGAGATATACCTAATGTAAATGACGAGTTAATGGGTACAGCACACCAACATGGCACATGTATACATATGTGACAAACCTGCACGTTGTGCACATGTACCCTAGACCTTAAAGTATAATTAAAAAAAAAAAAGAAAAGAAAATACAATGAAGTGGAGGCATGACTGGACCATTTAACAAGAAATGTCTTTCTTTTCAGCAAGCCAGTTCTCCGAAGGGACTGTTAAGGGGGAGCTGTTCTACTTTCCAGGGCCAGTTGAAGCTTCCAATGCTCATTTAAGCCCAATTATGGGTCAAAATTCAGGGGCCCAGAGGAAAGGGAGAAGCCTATCTAAAGTCTGCTCAAGTAGAATTAGTGAGTATTTTTCCAGATGGGTCATTGGAGACTGGAAACTGATCC
Source organism: Mandrillus leucophaeus (assembly GCF_000951045.1). Classification (NCBI taxonomy): domain Eukaryota; kingdom Metazoa; phylum Chordata; class Mammalia; order Primates; family Cercopithecidae; genus Mandrillus; species Mandrillus leucophaeus. The sequence continues at coordinate 190,312 of NW_012101732.1, forward strand.
TAATTCTGATGACACAATCCCAAACACTATAATTTCAAATGCTGAAATTCTAGAAGATCAAAATCTTCAAAATAAAATCCTGGAAAAAAACAATTTTAAAATTTTATTACAATATTTGTATGTATATTTTTAAAGGAGTATTCATTAGAAACAGATAAAAAACATGACAGAACATTTCATAGGCCACTTTATATAATGAAATATGCATTAATATACATATTTTTGCAAGCACAAACTCTCAGGCATACTAATGACAGTCACAATAACAACAGTTATGAGCAGAAAAACCATATTCATATAAATAAGTCAAAAAGTGAAAAGTATAAACACGTATCAGAATTGTTGGCAACTGTGTGTGCCCAACTTTATAACTGCAGTCATCTGCAGTATTCTGATGGACGACCTAAGATCTTGACGAGATTTATCAAAAACCAAAATAGGTCATGATATGGTTTGAATGTATCCCCACCCAAACTGCATCTTAAATTGCAGTTGCCATAATCCCCACATGCTGCAGGAGGGACCAGGTGGAGGTGATTGAATCTTGTGGATGGTTTCCCCAATCCTGTTCTTATGATAGTGAGTTCTCACAAATTTTCTGATGGTTTTATAAGGGGCTTTTCCCCCTTTTGCTGTCCACTTCTCCTTGCTGCCACCATGTGAAGACAGACGTGTTTGCTTCCCTTCCCACCATGACTGTAAGTTTTCTGAGACCTCCCCAGTCATGCTAAACTGTGAGCCCATTAAACTGCTTTCCGTTATAAATTACCCAGTCTTAGGTATGTCTTTCTTAGCAGCATGAAAATGAACTAACACAGTAAATTGGTACCAGAAGTAGGGTGCTGCTATAAAGATACCTGAAAATGTGGAAGCAACTTTGGAACTGGGTAATAGGCAGAGGTTGAAACAGTTGGGAAGGCTCAGAAGAAGGCAGAAAATGTGGCAAAGTCTGGAATTTCCTAGAGACTTGTTGAACGGCTTTACCCAAAATACTGATGGTCTCAGACGGAGATGAAGAACTCATTGGGAAATGGAGTAAAGATCACTCTTGCTATGCAAAGAGACTGGGAGAATTTTGCCAGCCCTAGAGACCTGTGGAACTTTGAGCTTGAGAGAGATTATTTAAGGTACTTGGTGGAACAAATCTCTAAGCAGCAACGTGTTCAAGAGGAAGCAGCGCATAAAAGTTTGCAAAATCTGCAGCCAGATGATGCAGCAGCAAAGAAAAACCCATTTTCTGGAGAGAAACTCAATCCAGCAGCAGAAATTTGCTTAAGTAATGAGGAGCCCAATGCTAATCACCAACACAATAGGGAAAATATCTTTAGGACATGTCAGAGACCTTTGCAGCACCCCCTCCCATCACAGACCCAGAGGCCTAGGAGAGAAAAATAGTTTACTGGGTGGGGCTCAAGGACCCCATGCAGTGTGAAGCCTTGGGACTTGGTGCCATGCATCCCAGCCACTTCAACCATGACTAAAAGGGACCAAGGTATAGCTCAGGTCATAGCTTCAGAGATTGCAAACCTGAAGCCTTGACAGCTACCATGTGTTGTTGAGTCTGCAGGGGCATAGAAGTCAAGAAATGAGGTTTAAGAACCTCCACCTATGTTGGGAGAAAAGCTGAGTGTTGAGAAAGAAGCTGAGGCAGGGCTTGCATGTCTGACATAATGTAACAGAGTCCTGGAACATGTCCAGGCTCCAAAGTCTAAAACCCCTTGTGGCCTTTGGAACACCAAGCTCTGTGCTAAAGTGTGGAAGGCTACCCTGATGCACCATAATCTAAGCTCTAAGCCCAGGGCATAAAACCCCTCAGGGCTTGGATAGAATCTAGGGCTGCTGGCCTTTGGAATGTGTCTAAACTTGCTGGCTCCATGCTCCTTGCTCTCCCAGGATCAATTGTATCTTGAGTTAAAAGAACCTACTCTCCATTATCTCAAGTAGCGAAGCATACGCTAAACCATCACAGCTGTAAATCATGTGATTAATGCAACACGCCCTTTCAACCCCCACATTTTTACCGCCTGTTTCTTTGTTTGATCACCAATAAATAGTCTGGGCTTCCAGAGCTTGGGGCCTTCACAGCCTCCGTACGTAGCAATGGACCCCTGGGCCCACTTTTGCTCTCAAATTGTCTTTTCTCATTCCTTTGACTCCGCTGGACTTCGTCGCCCCCATGACTGGGTATTGGGTCCGATCACCCCAACCACTTACATTCCAGAGGATATATGAAATTGCCTGGATGTCCAGGCAGAAATTTGCTGCAGAGGCAGAGTCTGCATGGAGAATCTCTGCTAGGGTAGTGCAGAAGGGAAATGTGGGATTGGAGTCCCCACACAGAGTTCCCATTGGGGCACTGCATAGTGGAGCTGTGAGAAAGGGCCACTGTGCTCCAGACCCCAGAAGTGTAGATCCACCAACACCTTTCACCATGGGCCTGGAAAAGCCACAGACATTAAACCCCAGCTCATAAAAGCAGCTGGTAGGGAGACTGTACCCTGCAAAGCCACAGGGGCAGAGGTGCCCAGGGCCATAGGGGTCCACTTTTTGCATCAGTGTGCCCTGGATATGAGACATGAAGTCAAAGGAGATCATTTTGGAACTTTAAGATTGAATGATTGCCCTGTTGGATTTCAGACTTGCATGAAGCCTGTAGCCCTTTTGTTTTGATCAATTTCTCCCATTTGGAATGGGTGTATTTACCAAGTACCCCCAGTGTATTTAGGAAGCAACACACTTTCTTTTAATTTTATAGGCTTATAAGTAGAAGAGACTTGCCTTGTCTCCAACGAAACTTTGGACTTAGACTTTTGAGTTAATGCTGGAATGAGTTAAGACTTTGGGGGACTGTTGGAAGGGCATTATTGTGTCTTAAATTGTGAGAACATGAGATTTGGGAGGAACCAGCAGTGGAATGATATGGTTTGGCTGTGTCCCCACTCAAATTTCATCTTAAATTGAAGTTCCCATAATATCCACATGTTGTGGGAGGGACAAGGAAGAGCTAATCGAATCATGGGGGCAGCTTTCCCCATACTGTTTTGAAGATAGTGAGTGAGTTCTCATAAGATCTGATGGTTTTATAACAGGCTATTCCCCCGTTTGCTCTGCACTTCTCCTTGCTGCCACCATGTTAAAAGAGACGTGTTTTCTTCCCCTTCCACCATGATCGTCAGTTTCCTGAGGCCGACCCAGCCCTGTAGAACTGTAAGTCGATTAAACCTCTTTCCTTTATAAATTATCCAGTCTTGGGTATGTCATTCTTAGCTGCATGAGAATGGACTAATACATGGCACCACTGTACCAGTCACCTCAAAAGCCAAGATCTCAAGACATTTTATCTTTCACAAATACAAAAGCACAAAAAGGACTTATCTTCATCTACTGAACAAGTGCCAGTGTTTCTGTATTCACACGTCATGCTTACACACAAAGTCAACATTGTGATAATGCATTTTCATGGAGTCTCTTTTGAAAAAAATACATACAATGAATTAGAATTCTCCAAAAGTTTTAAAACGATTTATACTCTAATTATTGGAAATGATGAGAAGATGATGTATTACGGCATAGTGAAGTATAAAGCAGTAGTGGTAACAATGTAAAATAGTAAAAGAAAAAAAAAATCAGCAAAAACAAAGAAGAATCAAAAGAAAAGAAAACAACAACTCAAAAACCTAAAACAAAAATTGACATGTGAAAAAACATATTACAGAAATAGATTATGGACAATTACACAGAGACAGTCCATAAGAGCTGGCCAACTTTCATGAACATTAACTATAGTTTGACATCTTGAATAACAGGGAATAGCTATTTGTTTGTTTTCCTTTTAGGACATTCATTTTCTACTAGGCAGTGCTGTTGCTCTATTTGAAATTCTTCAATGATTAAACATCCACCTACATGAGAATTGCTTATTTAATTTTTCCATCTTCTGTGCCTTGCTTCTATGTTTTTGGGGATATGAGGATATCTATTCCAAACGCACTCACATACAGACCACAAATTTGGTAGAAACAATAGTGGTAATTGAGTGACTACACCATTGCTCAACTGTCTTTTTTTTTCTACCACGCACATAATTATTTTTGGGCCAGTTAGTAACTTTACTGATATATTCAAGCAAATATGGCTTTAATTCATTGAAAACTCCTGGAATGTCATAACCTGGAAGAAATGCCACTACAGACAAACAACACATTTTTAAACTTAAGTTTTCATCCTTGCCATATCATATAGGCTTCCACACATGTGAATTTTTGTCAAATGCATTGAGATAAATGAACAAAACAAATTTTATTGGTAACACCTTGAAATTCACTTTTAGAAGACCTGTTTGCGGTTGACTTCAAATCTGTCATTATGGCTTGGGAATTCAATTAAAATCCATTTTCTTCTGCAGGAAGACAATAACAAGATAACAGTTGAACGTAACATGTTGCAACTATCCTACGATTGTAATTTTCAGTATTTAAGATGTTAGATATTTTAGACTTTAAGTAGTTAGACATTTGGTATTATGGTGTTTGAGATTGTGTCCTTTGGTATTATGATGCAAACCCTATGTATGGAAACAAACAGTTCAGCTGGTCATTGACAAAAGAGGAATCAAAATTTGGAGCATTTGTAGCTGGCCCTATCATAGGTGAACCAGATGTTCACCTTTGAGTCCCATCCTTCTATGCTAGGTGTAGTCCTTAATTTATCCTCAGTGATTTTGCTGAAAGGATAGAACATGATTATTTAATCCAGATTTTTTTTTACTTATTGTCTTCATAAACGTGGTTAAATATCCAAGGCCTTTAGGAACCACTTTTCTCATCTGTGTATTATGAATAATACCACTTACCTGAAATCGTCATATGAATATATAACAGTATCCTTTATATTACGACATATTTATTCAATACCAGTAGTTTTGTAATGGAGAGGAATCCCTCCGTGCCTTGTGTCTCCACCTCGTATGTTAGAGTAAGCAAGTAGTTCAGGTTTCCAGGAGAAGATGTTCTATGGATAATAAAATAATAAATACAGGAAAAAACCTGACCTTCTGATCCAAAGTCCTGAGTTATAATACCAGTGCTATCTAATCTTTACCATGTGGCCCTAAACTAATCAAATAACTTGAGAAATAAAATCTACTTTCCTGTTCTTAAACATTTTTTAAGGGAATCAAACACATTGAAAGTAAAAGTTTATTCTTTGCTAATATAAATATCATTGATATTATTTTGCATCAAAAAGGTTAAATTCTTCATTTTGTCTCAGAATCATTTGATTTTTTAAGCAAATATCTCTCTATTAAAAAGCAGTAATTTATGCAGGAAAAATGCATGCTACTATCCCCTATGACTCTTTTAGCAAAAACATTGCTTTTTTTTTCCAATTGACTAATTGATTTTAAGCAATTAGTCAGTGCAACTAACATGTAACTAGTTAATTAGCTTACTATCCAGTGTTGCTCCCTTGAGAGCCATTAGAATGTGAATTTACATCCTTAGATAAAGAAGTAATGTCAGAAGAAGACCAAAGATTTTATATTTTTAGAGAAAATGAAGCTGCAGAAAGGAGAACTTCAGCAAATGGATTCTGAGAGCTGGTTATTTAGAAGTAATTTATACCACTTTCTTATTATACAAGTTTAGGAAATAAAATATCAGTAATTAAAAAAAAATCTATAATCTTATTACTTATCACTACAAGGAATTATTTTTTATATTCTGTTCTAAAATTTACATGCACACACATGCCCAAACACACACACATGTTTCCAAATCCAAAATGTATTAATCTGTACAGCATATGTAGATTGAGTGGCCATCGTGTACACCTGGGAACACAAAAGTTCATAGTATGCGATTTCGTGAACAGAAATGGGAAAGACAAATATTAATTACGTAGTTAACCAAATAGATACGCAATCACAAAGAGATGGTTGACCTACATGAAATATATACATTACTCAGAACATATCACAAAGAAATTTGACTCAGGATACCAAGAAATTTTTCCTCAGTAAGCGATATTTTGAACTGGTATCTAAATGAAGAAAAGGATTAACCTATGTGAACGGTAAAAGAACTGAGGGCTGTTGCAGTAGTTTTATAAGATTCAGCCATAGCATTTGGTAGGAACCAGACCATGAAGCTGCTGTGGACAATACTAAGACACCTAACCTGGGTCCCCAAAGCAATGGGAATCACTGAATTGTTTCCAAAAAACGAGAGATCCACAGTTTTAATGGTTTCAATGTGGAAAATACATTGGAGTCTATAGCACTATATCCCATACATACATACAAATATAATTTGTCAAAATATAATAAAAAATAAATTTATATGACAGAAATGGAGGAGGGATATCAAATTATAATAGCACAGTAGAGTTATTAAGTATCTTCATCTGGAAATAGAATTAGGTGAACTGAGGAGAGACTACAAATACTGCAGAGGTTTTGGTAACAGAATAAGCATGAGGAGGAAGGAATAGAAAAGTGTTAGAGATGGCCCTTGGGTCACAAAGTAGGTGGACTGAGTGATATTCAGTGACAACAAGCACCAGACAAGGCCCAGATGAGAGCAGAGGATGGTCAGAGGAGCATCAGTTGGCCCTGGGTGTGCTGAGTCTGTGATGCTTTTAAGACCACTGTATGAAGTACTCAATTATGGAGTTGGATCTAAAACTAAGAAAACTGACTAGGGTAACAATATAAATTTGGGTACCATTCCAAAACGGATTGGTTTTGAAAATTTTGACGTTGATGTTGTAGTCTAAGAGAGAGAGAAATTAATAAGAAAGGTTTATGGGATAATGGACAAGGGATATAGCTCAGACACTTACAAAAGGATAATATGAAAGAGCTAATAAGAACATCATGATACATTCAACTCCACTGTAATTTAAAAAATAAATATTAACACATACATGACATTCCTTTTTATATCCATCGTAATACCAAATAATGAGACAGTCGTATAAAATCAAATGTTGGTGAAGATACAGAGAGACAGACACTTCTTTGAAATCAGAAATTACACATATTTCTGGCTATCAATCAAGTACTAGTTAGTGAATTCCAGTTCGAGTGTGTTCCATAAATGACATACCTCACTCCTGCATGTATGTATTCTGAGAAATCCCCACTGGTGCATTAGAGAACTTCTATGAGGAAAGTGTTCTGTTGCTTTTCATAGCAAGGATTCCGTGACAATTTACCTGTTCAACTCACCTGTTCAATACTGGGGGAGCTTATACGTAAAATTCATTGACATCACTATGGAATACTATGCTGCAGTCAGAGTCAACAAACCAGATGGGCATTTGACCATATGCATGAATCTTCAAGATAGGTATTGGGTGAAACTGGTAGTTTGAAAAGGGCTGAGGAAATAAAGCATATTAAAAGACAATCAGTAATCAAAAATGTCAGGCACTACTGAGAAGTAAGATGAATTCTGAAGTATGCTCAGTGAATCTGGTGCTGTGAACCACTGACACAACATTTACCACATTGGGAGCTATTTCGGTGAAGTGACTGAAGCAGAAGTCAAAGTAGAGTGATTTGAAGAATAAATGAAAATAAGGAGTCTGTTTGCTGGAGCAGAATATGAAGCTGAAATAAATTGTGTTGTTGTTGTTTTAAGATTGGAGATGCTTAGGTGAAAATTCCTGATGGAAGGACCCATATGAGAGAACAATACAGAGGGGAAAAATTGCAGGAACGTTCAGATGAAAGGTTTCAGCATGTTGCGTATGCTCTGCAGGAAGTATCGCCTATCCCCAGGAATTCTCTGTATATTTGAATCCGTGCACAGTTATGATTTCAGCAATAAAGTGAACATGATTGGCTTCTTATTGTAATTATTTATTTTGTTCCTGTCTTTGTGAACAAGTACTGGGAAAAAAAGACGGGACTTGGCTCCAATAAAATTGAGGGTTCGAATTCTGTCCTTAATTAATTAACATTGTGGCCTTGAGAAGCTCTTCCATTTCTCCTTACATCAGCTTTCTCACCCATAAATGTGAATAAAATGCTATTTTCCCACAGGATGAGATAGAAAATTAGGCGAGTTAATGAATATTACATGCTTAGAAGATGACCTGCAACATAGTACATGTTGAATAAAATATAATTGTACAGTTCTCAAAAAAGCATCTGTTCCAAAGCTGGCAGAAACTCTGCTTGGATAAGTCCTATTGAAAGTCAAAACTCTACTGGTGATTAAGGATCTTTCAAGAATAATTTTGACAATACTTAGTTTTTATTTTAGGAGCTGGCAAAATATTTAAATACTTGCAAGTATTCTGGCTTTTAGAAGTTGCAAATCTTCACGTTTAGATTTTTATATCACTCCAAGTTTTTTCCTCTTAGCAAAAGCATAAATAAACGCAGAATAAAGGCTGTGTTAATTAGGTATACGTATTAAAAACTTTGAGACTTTAGGAAAAGATGGAATTATTCTCAAAAGGGCCACTTAGGCATAAGGAGGCACTGAAAGGCCTTGGCAAGATGATAAGGGATTAAAATAAGTGGAACAAAAAAAATGAAGCCTATACCTGTCATGCTTTTTAGTCTCATGTTCTTTGTGAGAAAGTACTCTGCTTCTGCATTTTAGGGCTATGCAAGTTTCTGTGAGATGTACACCTCCGAAGCTGAACGTTCTGACAACACTTGTAAGAGGTTGAGATAGTAAAAGAAAACTGGCCTGAGAATCGTAGGAACACTGATGTGGAGCAATGGGGGTCCTGGACTGGGGATGTTGCTCTGAGCCATGATGGGACAGATATAGAATTAAGAATCATCACCCAAAGGATTATAAGTCATGCTGCTATAAAGACATATGCACACGTATATTTAGTGCAGCACTATTCACAATAGCAAAGACTTGGAATCAACCCAAATGTCCATCAATGATAGACTGGATTAAGAAAATGTGGCACATATACACCATGGAATACTATGCAGCCATAAAAAAGGATGAGTTCATGTCCTTTGTAGGGACATGGATGAAGCTGGAAACCATCATTCTCAGCAAACTATTGCAAGGACAACAAACCAAACATGGCATGTTCTCACTCATAGGTGGGAATTGAACAATGAGAACACTTGGACATAGGAAGGGGAGCATCACACACTGGGGCCTGTCATGGGGTTGGGGGAGGGGGAAGGATAGCATTAGGAGATATACCTAATGTAAATGAGGAGTTAATGGGTGCAGTACACCAACATGGCGCAGGTATACATATGTAACAAACATGCACGTTGTGCACAGGTACCCTAGAACTTAAAGTAAAAAAAAAAAAAAAAGAATCATCACATAATGGATAATATTTCCAAGGCTAAAGCATCAACAAAGAATTGCCCAAAATGAAGAAGCATCCTGAGAAGCATTATAACTTTGAAATTGACATGTGGGCTTTGATGAGATAGAATTTCAGCAGGTGGAAATAAGAGGGAGCCTTATACATTTTACATGTTATACTCCTGGCTTTATCCCTAATCTTACAAGCCATGAGAAACACTATTACAATAAGTACCTGAATTGTCAAGAAGAAACAAAGCATCTCAGATGCATTCAAATTACCCTGCTGCTGACTGCTATTATTTAGGATTCATCCCATGGTTACAAACTCCCATTATAATGAACCTTGAAAGAAAATAAATAATGACATTTCAGCTACCCTTAACAAAATATGTCAGCCAAGTACATTTTGGAATCTAAATCCTAATTTATTACTTATTAATTTGTATAAAGTCATTAGCTGTGATGGGTTTTCCTAAAGTTAGTGTTATTTAATATGCCTAAACTATATAATTTTATTATTTTTTGAACTAGCTTGAAAAAGAGCTGAATTGCAGGATTTCAGAGGTGACTTATGACCAGATGGTGGTAAAGATATGTGAGACAATAGCAGCATCTATTTTGGCTCCTGTATCTGAGTGTATGACATTTTTAGGAATCTCCATCTCTGTCAATGAAATGTAAGATCTGTAAGATCTATGAGAAGAAAAACCAGCTTTGTTTCTTCGATCGTAGTTACATTCCTAATCCTAGTGAAGTATCCTAGTAAAGTATCTAAGTTACCAAATAAGTAATTTTTGAATTAAAAATGAAATGAATTAAAGGCAAAAAACTAACCATTTCATAAAGCTTTAAATTTCTGAGGGGATAGAGGTAGCAGGGGTAGGACAGTGAGATTTCAAACAGTTAAATGCTTGTTTTAAGTTAAGCGTGGAGCTAGAGAGGCATAGACTATGAGATGATGGGAATAAGAATGATCATTATCGTGAAGAGTTACTAGGTGAGGTTTCAAGCAAATGATTGTCTTATTGGGATCTCTGACATGCAAGCTATAATGTAATAACATAAGTTAAGCTAAACAGTATTAGTAATAGTTGATCTACTATTTTTGTTGTATTGTAACTTTGATTTAGCACTGCATTAATTTCAGTATAACTATTAAATCAAATAAAGTACAAACTGCCAGTGGTTTACATAACAAAAGTTTATTTCTCTTTTAAATAACTCAAAAATGCTGTTTTTTTTTTTCTGATTAGCAGGTCACTTTTCTCTCCATGGTGACTCAGAATCCTGTGGCTCTGCCTACCTAGGGCTTTGGAATCCTCTCCGTCTAGTAAGCAGAGGGAGAAAATGCATGGAAAAGCTACACCTGCTTCTTAAAACCACGATCTCTAAAATGGCATGTGCTTATGCTCACATTCTTTTGACTAGAACTCATACATGGCCACAGACAACTGCAAGGGGAATGGAGAAACGTTGTTTAGGGTGAGCACTAAGTCCAATGCCAGGAACACAATGAATAGGTAAATATATTTTATCTATTATTTTATTATTACACTTAATGCTTATTAAGCAATTGTTCCCTAGATTGTCAGGGTTGGAGGCCTGAGTCCATCTTTCCACTGTTTTTGTAATTTCGATACGTCATATGAGTCTGTTCTGGCAGAGACCTCTAGATGCCCACCAAAATCTCCTTTATTTGTTTTTTTCTTGGATACACAGCTACATTTACATTCTCCAGCTTCGTTCGCAGGTAGCTGTAGCTACCTGCAGTAGTTAACGTAGTCCTCTCCAGCAACAATGTGAAGCGAAATCATTTGTGCTATTTTATGGCCCATGAAAGTAAAACAAAACAAACGAAAACAGTAAAAACAAAATCTTGCATGGTACTCCTCCATTAGATCCCAATTCCAACTGACTGAAGGTCTGATAGACAGGATGATCTTAGGAGCCACTTGGTGAAGGTAGGAAAACAGCTATTGACCTCAATGTGTGAATAAGTTTTTAGGCACTGGAAGCTTCCCTGGACTATTAAATGAAAAATAAATCAAGTCCTTCTTCTTTAAGCAGCTTAAATTTTGGGCTTATTTGCTACTGGTACTTGGACTATACTAATACAGCACCATGACGATGGAAGGCTATTGGGCCACACAGTTGGGCACACAGAATTTGGAGACAGGGATATGAGGCCTCATTTACTTGCTGGAGATTGACCTTTCATAAGCAACAGAGCTGAATATTAAACACAGTTTTGTCCATTGCCAAATCTGTTGACCCTTTCTCTGTACATTACTGCCTCTCATATGCCTTTAGTTTCTCTTATGCCATGGTTTCCCACGAGACACCCTTGGTGTCTTTTGGCATTGTCATAGAGAAAAATATGATTCGGTTGCTAATTTAAGCTGTCGTTATGGGCAGAACCAATACTTAGTTTTCTGGTCTCACTTGGGAGATTCTCATTCAAAACCTCAAAGGTTGAAGTGTGGGCAGCTGGCATGTTTTATGTCTCTTCAGTTTTATACATGATAGAAAAATTTTACTGCTACTAAAATAGTCAGAGGGCATGTGGCTAATATTTATAGCTTTTGTTATACAAGTGCATAAATGTTAATCTTGCTAATAATTTAAAGCAAAATGCTAGTTTAAAAACTATGGAACAACTTGAAATAAATGGTGTTCCTCTGAAATGCCCCAACTACTGAATAACTAACTCACCATGAATAAGTGCTTTTCCTAACTAAATTAGAAGAGAAATCCAATTTAATTCTATTTATTCAATAAATATTTATTTAGGATTCTTTAAGTAAGACCACATGAAAAAGAGAGCAGAATAATGAATTATTTCTGCTTGAAGAAATACAAATTTTAGGCAGTAGTACAAGAACATTTTAAGCACATAGAGCTTAACTTGCCTGTGGCCTTTCGAGGAAGCATGCATGGTAGCATTGTGTGGGTTATAGCAGTGCAGACCAGGAAATCCTCCTGGAGGAAGAAACTAGATTTAAAGATGTAAGCAGGTGGCAGTGCTATAGAATGAAGACAGATAATTCCAGATCAAGGGAACAATCAAAACAAAGACATGGTGAAGGGAAAAGAGTATGAGATTTTCTTAGGAAAAATAATGAAGTTTGATTGTCTTAAGGGCATGACACATGGAAGAGGAATGGGGAGACAGGAGGACTTTAAAAGTTGGTTGTCAAAAAAAATAATGAAGGCTCATGAATTCCATCCCGAAATGTTTTGAATTATAGTTTGATAGTGTGGAGGGTTCACTTAGCACATTGAGGATGGAGTCAATGTAAATGGAAGTATATACCTATATCTCATATATATATACACATATATATATAGTCTATAAAAAATATATATCTTATAGACTATTTATTTCTGAGTTTTCTGATATATTGATGCCGGGCATGAATGAAAAATAATAAAGATAGCAGGATATCAAATGGAATACCATAGAATATAAGATCACCAATAAAACATAAAAGAAGCACTTTCTAGATTAAAAACGAAGTATATCATTTTGAAATGATTCATTGCATCTCTCCAGAAAATATTCATTCTCCAACTCCTCCATGGACTATAGGTTTGGTGCTACTGAGGGAAAACTGAATTTGGAAAGTGGAATGTGAAATGATGAATATTAAATAGATGAACATTTCAAGTTGTAATTTTCATAATATATTTTTTTCAGCCATCCATCATACCATCAATGGCATACCCGACTAGATGAACTGAATCATACTGTAGTAACAAAAGATAGTGAAGTTCTTAGAGATTTATGTGAAAAATAACTCCCCTCCTCCTCCAAAAGATACCCCTGACTCTGAGACTCATTTCTCCACTCAGATGTTTTTACACTATGTTTGAGAGCCATGCACTGATTTAGTTCTAGCCAAAGGCCTTTTCTCAGTTTTATATTTTATTGCTTTTGTTGAGAAGCAGTCACCTCTTGCAACTCTGCAAGTCCTCAGATTTCTGGTTTACTTTTATTTCCTTTTCATGATTCAAGCCAAGCCAAGTCTTTTCTCAGCTCATCTTTTTCTTATAATAACTTGTCAAACACAATCAATAGGAACTATCACACTGTATTATGTTTTAATTTCATTTCTTTTCCCTAGAGTTAATACTTTATGAAGGAAGAAACTACACTAAAATTCTGGTTTTAGACCCTGTTTTGAACAAGGCATAAGCCCATTTTTTTCTTGCCTCTCTGCTAAGCATCACTATAGAAATAGCACAAGAGAAAATGAAAGAAGAAGGCTAAAATGTGCTAAGAATGTAAGCTGTTTTGAGGCTTGAGAACAGGAAGAGGATAACAACAGCAGGATCTCCCCACTCCAGACCCTCTAATTTAGAAAAGAAGGTGGCCCAGGTAGGCTTATTCTTCTGCCAGATTGACCATGATTCCTTCTGACAGCATGTGAGTCTTACACCACCACTAAGGGAAGAGTGAGTGAATGAGTGGGAGCTTTGCCAGAATTAAGTGGCCCGGGGAGTTCATCTCTTTCCATGCTGTGTCTAAGGCTCATCTTTTCCACTGAGGGACACACAGTCAGCCTGATGGAATTGGAAACAATTCCCAGCCACAAGTGCCCTGATACAGCAATCATTCTTTTCCCTGGAAGCCTGAGACCCTCCTGACCACAAGTTATGGAGGTAGCTGAGATACGCCAAATGGGAGATCCTACAACAGTCCTCACTCACTAAGAGACACCTGGAGAAATCAGCCTTGACAACATCAGCAGTAATCAGTGGGAGCCCCAGCAGAAGGAACAGACAAACCAAGCAAGCCAACACAACAGTGAAGAAGCTCTGAAAATTTAATTGCCTTTGAAACATAGCCCACAGAGTTAGGTGAATACCCGCATGCTAAACCTAAACAGGATGAACATTGACTTAAATAAACTATGTAAATAGACCCACAGTCTCCTACCACAATAGGTAAAACGTTCAGGATACAACTTAAAATTAGGTATGCCAAAATTCAGGAAATTTGCAACTTCAGTGACAGAAAAAATAAATTGATGCCAGCACTGAGATAAATCAGATATTGAATATATTTAATAAGAAATTAATAACAGGCATCAAAATAACGTTTGAATAATCCATTTCAAATTTTTTTTGCAACAAATAACAATACGTAGAAAAAATCAAGAAAGAAATCGAGATCTAAAAACTAACAAATAGAAATTATTGGACTAAAATTATAAATAATCAAACCAAACCAAAACAATCTTCTCTGGTCGAATTCATGAATAAAGGTAAAATGACAGAGGATTCAAATAGTAACCATGAAGACGAAATAGTACAACAGAGAAAAACAACGAATAAAGGAATCTGTGGGATAATAATACAAGATCCAGTATTTATATCATCAGAGTCCCATAAGAAAATGAGAAATTAAAAGAGAGTGAAAGAGTATTTGAAACTACATTGTCTATAAATCTTTCAGCTTTGATGAAATAAACAAACATACAGATTCAAAAAGTTGGGCAAACTCCAAACAGAAAAGTTTCTAATCATAAATATATGTGCACAAAATATATATTCCTAAAGCAACAGACCATGAAATACATAAAAAATCTCATAGAGTTGAAAAGATAAATAGACAAATCAACAATTATATTTGGGGACTTCAACACACTCGCAAAAACAAGAGAACTACTAGCAAAGATATAAAAGGTCTGAATAACATAATCGACCAACAGTGTCTAACTGGTGTATATAGCACAATCTACTCAACAAAGGCAAAATATGCTGTAACTATTATGGAAAATTAATCAAGATAGACAATATTTCAGGCCATAAAACAAACCTAAACATTTTTAAAAGATTACAATGATGCACAGTTGGTGGGAATGTAAAGTGGTACAACCACTATGGAAACCAGTGTGGAGATTCCTTAAAGAGCTAAAAGTATATCTACCATTTGATTCAGCAGTTCCACTCCTGCATAGCTACCGCAAGGTTATTAATATGAAAGTCATTATATGAGAAAGATATTTGGACATACACGTCTATAGCGACAAAATTTGCAATTGCAAAAATATGGAACCCGTCCAAATGTCCCACAATCAGTGACTGAATAAAGAAAATGTGGTGCATATATATATATATACACACACACACATATACATACACACACACACACACACATACCATGGAAGACTACTCAGTTATAAAAAGGAACAAAATGATGGCATTTGTAGCAACCTGGATGGAATTGAAGACCATTATTCTAAGTGAAATAACTCAGAAATGGAAAACCAAACATCATATGTTCTCACTCATAGGCGGAAGATAAGCTATGAGGATGCAAAGGCAAAAGAAAGATACAGTGGACTCTGGGGACTTGGGAGAAAGTATGGGAAGAGTGTGAGGGATAAAAGACTACATATTGGGTATAGTGCATACTGCTCAGGTGATAGGTGCACCAAAATCTCAGAAATCACCACAAAAGAACTTATTCATGTAACCAAACACCACCTGTTCCCCAGAAATCTATTGAAATAAACAAAAAAATGTATTGTACATTTTTAAATAAATAAAATGTTGCACGGTAAGCTCTCTTACAATAATTGAATCAAATGATAAATATATAACATAAAGAAAACAGAAAAAAATCTCTAATTTTTAATGGAAACATTAAACAACACCCTTCTACATATTCCCCTGGCCAAAGAGTAACTCTCAAAGGAAATTTTAAAAATATATATTACTGAATGAAAACATAATATATCACAATTTGTGGGACTTGGTTAAAGAGCAATTGAGAGAAAAACTTATATCACTAAGTGCCTGCATTGAAAATGAGGAAAAATCTCAAATCAATAACCTATGTATCTACCTCAGGAAACTTGACAAAGAATGGAAACATAAACTCAAAGCTATAATGAAGGAAACATAGATAGGAACAAATGCAATGAAATTGAAAATAAGAAGCAATAAAAATAATAAACAAAACAGCGCTAGCTTACCAATAAAATTAATAAACCTCTATTAATTTTATCAATACAATTAATAAGACTAATAAATAAGAGAAGATACAATTTCACAAGAATCAAAATAATATTGTGTATCACTACATATCTTATATCCATTAAAAAGATTGTAAGAAAGTATTGCAAACAATTTTATGCTCATAAATCTGGCAACTTAGAAGAAAGGAAGTGACTTGTCAAAGACTACAAGCCACCAAATCTCAACCAAGATGAAATAGACAGTCTGAGAAGCTCTATAAAGATAATTTTGCAAAACGTAAAAATAATTAAAAAGAATCACCACGAATATTGGACAATTTTTTCCAGAAAGTGTAAGAAGGAACACTTCCCAAATCATTTTATGAGACTAGTATTACCTTGATAATAATATCAGACAAAGACAGTACAAAAAAGGAACTATACACCAATATCTTATGACTTTAGACACAAAGGTCTTGAATATAATATGAGTCAATTGAATCATAAATGTGTAAAAAATGTGTAAAAAAATTGGCACTATAGCCAGTTAGTATTTATTCCAGGGATAAAAGACTGTTTTAGCATTTGAACAACAGTCAATACAATCCATCACTGAAACATGGTAAAGAAGAAAAATCATTTCATCATATTACTTGTCAAAAGCCAACAGCAATTCATAACAAAACTCTCGTTTTAATTAATAAACTTGATTTTTGGAGCTGATTCAGGTTCACAGCAAAATTGATTTGGAAAGTACAGAGTTCATGTATATCTCCTGTCCCCATGAAAGCACAACCTCTTCCACTATCAGCATCATGCACCGGAGTGGTACATTTGTCACAAATGATGAACCCACGTTGACACATCACATAATACAACTCTTAGGGAATTAAAAATAGAGGAGAGTTACCTCAACTTGATTACAGAGCATCTACAAAAACACTAGAGCTAACATACTTAATGGTGAAAGACGATGATTTTCCCCTAAGATTGGGACAAAGGCAAGATGTTCACCCTCATTAAGTTGATTCAACATCATTCTGGAAGTTGGTTCTGGTTTGTAATATAAGGCAAGAAGGGGAAATAAAGGACATACAAATTGAAATAGAAAAAAAAAGTTGTCCCATTTATAGATGGCATAATTGTCTACAGAGGAAATTCCGAAAAATCCACCGAAACCTCATAGAACCAATCAGTCGGTTGAGTTAGGTCACAGGATCCAAGATCAATCACAAAAAAATTAATCACATTTCTATGTTCTAACAATGAACCTGCTGTGTAGAAAGCAAAAATAACACTATGGAATTCACAATTGCTCAGCAGAAAATTAAATACTTAAGTATACACTTAGCAAAACACACATGTTGAAACTTACAGAAAGCTGATTGAAAAAAATCAAAGACTTATAATAAATGAGGACAGACACAATAATCATGGATTACCAAACTCTATATAATTAAGATTTCAATTCTGCACAGTTAATCTATGGATTTAGTGCAATTTCTGTCAAAATCTAGACAAGATTTTTTATAGGTATAGATAAACTTATTTAAAAATTTACATAGAAACACATAGGCCCTGTAACAGCTAAGACAATCTTGACAAAAAAAGTAGGATAAATTATTCTATTGTAATTAAGGTTACTATAAAACTACAGTGATCACATAAAATGTGATATTGGCAAAGGAATAGGCACACAGTTTGCTGGAACAGAAGACCCAGTAATAGACCCACAAAAATATACTCAACTTGTTTTTGACAAAAGTACAAATTCAATTTAATGGAGAAAGGATAGCCTGAAGCAATTAGTTCTATGTAGGAAAAATAAAAAGTCAAAAGAAAAAAGAGAACCTAAAACTCACAAGTTAGACAAAACTTAAAATGGATTACAGAAAATGTAAAACGAAAACCATGCAACTATAAAGCATTTAGAAATAAAGATGAGGAAATCTAAAGCATATAGAATTAGGCAAGTAATTTTTAGACTTGACATTCAATGCACAATATCTTAAAGAAAAAATGAAATATTAGGCCTTATCAAAATTAAACAATTTTACTTCGTAAAGGTGCCTGTGAAAAAAATAAGAAAAGATAGACTACAGTTTGAGAGAAAAGGTTTGCAAACAACATACCCAAAATGTATAAAACATTTTCAATTCTTAACAGTAACAAATTTTATGAAAACATAATTTGAAAGTGAACAAAATACATGAAAAGGTGATTCATCAAAGAAGATATACAGATGACAAATGAAGTCACAAAATATTGCTCAACATTATTATCCATTTGGGAAATGCAAATTAAAATACAAATTACGTATTGATGGCTGCCTACTCAGAATATGTAACATAAAAAATGGTGACATCTTTAAACACTGGCAAGTGTGCAGAGATTCTGGATCACTCTAAACATTTGGTAGTTTCTAAAACAAACAAAAAAATACCTGAACGTACAACCAACATATGACCAAGCAAATGCACTCTCGGGCATTTATCCCACAGAAATGAAAACTTACATTTGTAGAAAAGACTGCATATGTACATTTATAGAAGCTTTATTTGTAATAGTCAAAATCTGTTTCCAGCCTGATGTCCTTGAACAGATGAACGGTCAAAAAAAAAAAAAAAAAAACTGTGGTACATCCATAATATTCCACAATATTATGGAATATTACTTAGCAACAAAATGTAACTATAGATATGCATGACAGTTTGGATGGATCTCTGGGAAATTATTTTGAGTGAAAATTCTGATAGGTTCCATATATATTTTCATTTGAAATGACAAAACTGTAGAAACGGAAGCCAGATTAGTAATTGCTAGAGCCTGGAGGAAAAGAGTTTGAAGAGAGTGAGTGTAATTATGAAAGAGCATCATAAGGGATTCTTATGACATTGGATTGTTCAGTACCTTTACTGTGAGAGTGGATACAGGAACATAAGCAGGTGATAAAATTGTACAGAATTGAATGTATAAACAAACGAGTAAAACTGGGGAAATCAGAATAAAATGAATATATTATATATCTGTCAATATCTTCATTGTGATATTTTGTTACAAGTTTGCAAAATATTGCGATGGGAGAAACTAGGTAAAATGTACAAAGGATTTCTCTGTGTTATTCTTTACAACTGCATGCGACTTCACAGTTATTTCCATTTATTAAAGTTTATGTTTATTGTCTGCTGTTTGAGTTATGGTAAAATGTAGTTTTAATTAAAGCTTATGTAACACTTTCCTTTCCTTCTAGCCTCTGATAACTCTGTCCCTACTGCTTCCTTCCCAGTTCTAAGCTAATGCTACATTGATGTGTATGTGTGTGGGGAGATGAAGGGTATTGTTATGGCAGCATGTTGCTGGTCATCACCAACTCCCCCACTCCGGGAGGCACTTCTGATATAGCAGTCACCAACTGGAACATTACTGGTTGCCTTTGAACATCAAGCAGTGGCCAACTTGCCCCAAGTTAGCTTTATCACTTAGCCTCACATTTCGAGTGACATGACCACATCTAACTCCAGGAAGACAGAGAAGCCTCATCCTGTATTATATTGCAACAAGAAGTGGAAATATTTGATAATTTCCCCTTCATTTACAAATATGAAATAGTATTTTTTTGCCATATAATTGTCTGCTGGTTTTTGACAACTGTCTTCTTTAATTTAATCTAAAACGTCATTAAGCCAAAACTACTCTAACTTAGCATCATGGTATGCAAAACACAGAGAACGCAGTGGGCAGTGAAGTGGGAGAGGACGAAACTGACAATTCTGTTGAGACAAATTAACTCTGGTATACAATGAAAGACTAGAGTGGATATGAGTTAAATTCACATAAGGAAATTTTGGGTAGTAAAAATGATGGCTCTAACAACGACTGAAAAGATGGACAGTGACTGGAATCTGAGGATAATGCTGAATAGGTAAAACCCTGGGGCCTCTCTCTCTCGATATGTGTCTGCATCTGTCTGTCTGTACGTACATATATACACACACATACACACACATACACAATTTAAGCCATTATGATTGGGGTATTCTTTACATTGCTAAATAAAACACATTAACAAATAGAGTTTCTTTTTTTTTTTTTTTTGGAGACCAAGTCTCACTCGGTTGCCCTGGCTGGAGTGCAATGGTGCCATCTCTGCTCACTGCAACCTCCGCCTCCTGGGTTTAAGGGATTCTCCTGTCTCAGCCTCACGAGTAGCCTGGATTACAGGCGCATATCACCACGCCAGCTAGTTTTTGTATTTTTAGTAGAGACAGGATTTCACCATGTTGGCCAGACTGGTCTCAAACTCCTGACTTTAAGTCATCCACCCTCTTCAGTCTCCCAAAGTGCTAGGATTACAGCCATGAGCCACCGTGCCAGGCAACAAGTAGGCAATGATTCTATTCATTATCTACTGATGGTCATAAGTATGCATTACGTAACCTGTCAGGCTTGCCTTTATTCAAACTTGACTGACAAAAGCCTTTTCCTCTTTAAATACTCAATTTAATTGCGATTTTTCCCGTTAATTATTTGGACTACAATTTATCTAGTTTGTTAAACCAGTGTGGTGACTGGATTTAGCTGATGCATTATACCATAAATTTAGTATATTTTCAAATAAATTAATGGTTATTTTTACTTGTTGACACTTATTAGCTGGCAAAGAAAGAAATCTTTGTCAATCAGTTGTTCAAGAAGGACACAGAAGGACAATCTCTGAGCTTTTAATACTTTATTCCTACAGATTTTATTCCATTGGATTTAATTTATAGACATCTATGTCTCCTACTAAATTAAGGCTCAGGCAGCGATTTTGATTTACTAACTTTTAACCTATAATTTTCACAAATAAAGGAAATAAAGTGCACACTCAGAGGAAAGGTAAAACAAGGGAAAGTGAAAGCCATTCCACAATGTACACATATTTCAAAACAACATATTGTACATTGAAAAAAATATATATATAGTCAATTTTTAGTTGCCAATTAAAACATGAAGAAAGAATTTGAGGGAGAAGAGTAGGGTATTGTAAGGAGGGAAATAAATTTATATGGGGCAATTCCTGCCTTTCAAATAATAATATTGTAGTGTTGTTGGTCTAAATAATTTCAAATTATAAGAAACATAATGAAAAAGAAAAGAAGATGACAGAAAATCCTATTTCTGATGTGCACAATATGTATTTGTCAGACTTTGTTTGCTACTTATGATTTAGTAATTCTGAGCTACTTTCAGTCTTTCAAATATATTCTCCCTTTCTCTTCTATGCTTTTACTGAGTTGTTTCACATGCTTCAATGTGCTTCCACGGTGTCTCTGTATCATCGGATTTCATGCTCTTGTGAGTGGAGATGGTGTCAGACAAATCCGCCCTTGCAGGGCTCGAATACTTTGCAAGTGTGGAGTCTCTAGTTGCAGAGTATTTGAACAAATGGTTTCTCTTACTAGTAACTGAAGTCCATGAAACTAAGATGTGCCCTATATTTTCCTATGGATTTCTTGGTGTCTGTATCTATCAGCATCTTTATCCAGCCTCGTACACCCTCATTTGTCATCCCTTTCCTAGCTTTGTCATTAAGTATATTCATTAAACATACAAACAGGACAGTTGGAGCATACCATACAGAGAAGAAAGGTAATATTTCTTGTTCAGAGGCACCCAAGTTAAGACAGAAACAGGAAATCACTTTTACGGGACAGATTTATAGTATAATATTCCCTTTTTCTAAAAAAAAAAGAATCCAGGCAGAACAAACTCTTGTCTGTAGATGGAATATTACTGTTATATTTTCTATGGAGATAAAATGAGTGCCTTAAAAAGTGTCTAAAGAAGTGGGCATAGAAAAGGTGAGAGGAGACATTGAGGAATTCTGTTTGGACAGGTGTGGGGTAAAAGTGGTGGGATATCAACGCTTATGGTTTAGAGTGGGGATAGCTGTTCTGGTCCCAGGCGAGGCCTGCCACCTGGGAAGATATTACTTAGAGTGAAAAGGAGAGCTTAGGCAAGACCAGGAGAAGACTATCAGTCACTGAACCAAGATCAGTGAGAAGCTATAAGAAGTAAATATTGTCTGTGTAAGGCAAGACGCTGAAAGTCCAAGAACACATTATGAGTGAAGGGCACATCTGATAAGAAACAATACAGCTCAGGATGCAGCCTTGATTAAATCATGGCATTTTGGGACCCCCAGTAGCTGGTCCCATGTACTTGCATGTTTCTCAGTAGGAAAGTATGTAAGCCAGTTTTAAAGGTGCAGGGCAAGGCTAGAGATAATTTTGGGAGGAAGGCTGGGTTGTGTTTCAAAAATAATACTAAATAATAATATGAAGCTTCCACTCTGTTCCAAGAATTGTATTAGAGACTAAGATCCAGAAGTGTAAAGACCTTCCCAAAGGTTGCAGAGTGAGTTGGAATTAGGACTCCAATCAATTATACATCAAAAATATGTTACAGATACATTCTGAAATGGAAGGCAGGAAAATGCAGTTCTGTATCTCACACATCTAAGAAGGCAGAAAAGGAGGACTTTGTTACAGAGAGGTGATGCCCAGATAGCAGGCTCCAGGTAAGCAAATGTCTTGTCCACACTGCTCCATAGCCTGATTTCTCTTTAGTCTTGTGAGGTGAAAAAGACCCGAGACATATCTGATCATATGAAAACCCCTTAAAAGTCACCCCATCTGAGAACTGACAAATAATGTGAGGAACCGTCTTTTCGAAAACCCCTAATAATAAAAATATTTTATACACAAAGGTTCTCTTCAGTCAAATTTATAGGAAAAAGAGGTTTCATCTAGAGAGCTATAGTCAATTAAGATATATTTATATTAAATCATACAAAATAGTATGAATTTAATATGATAATTAAAAAGCTTATGACTTTATAATGAATAAAATATAAATATAAATTGAACATACATTATATTCACAATTTTAAGAGTAACCAAACAAAATAAAATTCAAGCATCAAAATACAGAAATACAGGAATAAAAAAGATGTCAAGAGTAAAGAACAGAACTGCACAAAAAGACTTATTGTGATACAAAATTAGCAATGCCTAACATAAGTGACTGGTCACACATGGCTACTGAGCAGCACAATTTGACTGACAGAGTAATGTCAGCAAGATATCAAAATAAGAGTTCTCTACCATCATCTTTCCATAAAATCATTGATTTTGACAACAACTCATGGGTGAAAGTACCTTTCAGGTAGTCCAGGAATCCAGTGGAGAAGTTCTCACACACTTTAGGAGCAAAAATCAGAAAATACATGCATTGAAGAGGATAAAAAATAGTTTCACTACATGCACATCACCCCTCTCCCAAGGCAGCACAGATTAGAACCAAGAAAGACCTCCTTAGCCCACATTTCTCCCATTAGGCAAAGTAAGAGCATACTGAGTGAGAGCCTGACTTCTGTAGTCATAGAGGATGCTGTCCAGAAGGCCCATTTGCTTCTCACCCC
Source organism: Mandrillus leucophaeus (assembly GCF_000951045.1). NCBI lineage: Eukaryota > Metazoa > Chordata > Mammalia > Primates > Cercopithecidae > Mandrillus > Mandrillus leucophaeus. The sequence continues at coordinate 214,050 of NW_012101732.1, forward strand.
ACCCAGAATTCTGAAATAATAATCATGGCTGAGTGGTTGGTAAAGGATAACAACAGGGAAGAGAGGTGAGGACTCAAAACAATCAGGGCTCTGAACTCAAGAAATGGCCCCAGATCTTACTAATCCCTATGTAGACTTAATCAGGAAACCTGATTATAAATCACTTAGGATGCCTTGCCTTCAGACTCCACCATTTTTTTCCATGGGCACCTCTAATGTCCGACACACCTCACACCTCCTTTGTAGACTGCCACCAATGCACACCCTCACAGACAGCAAGTGAGCTTCTGAAGGTGGTGTCTGAGCATGCACAGGTGGCTGCTGGCCTTACTTGGTGAAATTGGAAAAAGACACACAAACCGGAGTATTTGTGGGGGCTGCCCTAGTGAAAACAAATTGTAAGGTGTCAGGACCACGCCTGGATTTGCAGGATTGCGAGAAAGACTTCCCTACATCCCCAAGAGGGAACAAGAGATGAGAAAACAACATATCTATATAAAGGGTCTATGAGAGCCTCAGAATCTCTAGCTAGGCTGAATAGTGTAGGTGCTCCTCTAAAGGCCAGTTAACAAAGTCTAGAGGCAGAGTCTCTTTCTTCAAATGTGAAGGCAGCAACACAAGACTAAGGAAAATCTAAAAAAGGAAAGAAACATGACAACGCCAAAGGAATACTGAAATTTTCCAGTAACTGTCCTCAAATGAATGAAGGTCTACAAATGGCCTGAAAAAGATTTAAAAATAATTGTTTCAGGAATTTCAGCATGCTATAAGAAAATACAAGTAGATAACTCAAAAATATCAGAAAATCAATACATAAACAAAATTGAAAGGTTTGCAATATGATAAAAATAGAAAAAAATAACAAAAATAACAACAGCAAACTCCAGAAACCAGAGCTAAAAAATACAATAAACAAAAGGTAAAAATTCAATAGAAGTTGGGCAAGATGACTCACTCCTGTAATCTCAGCACTTTGGGAGGTTGAGGCAGGTGGATCGCTTGAGCCCAGGAGTTTGAGACTAGCTTGGGCAACATGGCCAAACCACATCCCTACAAAAATGGTTTTAAAAGTAGCCAGGCATGGTGGTACATGCCTATATTCCCAGCTACTTGGGAGACTGAGGTGGAAAGACTGCTTGAACCTTGGAGGTCAAGGGTGTAGTGAGCCATGATCACGTCACTGTACTCCAAACTGGGTGACATAGCAAGACTCTGTCTCAAATATATTATTTATACGTGTGTGTATATATATACACACACACACATACATATACACATATATATACACACAGATATATATACACACATATAAATAATGTATATGTATATATAATATAAAAATATATAATATCAAAAACACTCTGTATATACATATACCAATAGATAGCATTCAGAGAAGAATTGATGAAGCTGAATAAAGAATTGTGAAGACAAGTCATTTGAAATTATTTAGTCAGAGGAAAAACAAATTAATAAAACAATTTTGAAAACGTGATTTATGAGACACCATCAAGGTAACTAACAAATGTGTTATGGGACCTCCACAAGTAGAAGAGAGAGACAAAGGAGATGAAAAGTGTATTTAAAGAATTAGTGGTTGCAGACTTCCCATATTTAGGGAGAGGTACTGACATTCAAGTACATAATGCACAAAGGAAATCAATTAGGTTCAACCCAGAAAAGTCTTTACCAAAACACATTATAAACAAAGTTTCAAAAACCAAATACAAAGAGAGAATTTTCAAAACAGCAAGAGGAAATAGACTTGTCATATACAAGGGAATTTTCATAAATCTCTCAGCAAATTTCTCAGCAGAAACCTTGAGAGCCAGGAGAGAGTGGGATGATACATTCAATGTGCTGAATTTTTTTAAAAAAAGAAAGAAACCTATCAACCAAGAATGCTTTATAGTAAAGCTTTCCTTAATAAATGAGGGAGAGACAAAGACCTTCTCAGACAGACAAAGTTGAGGGAGTTTATGACCACCAGATCTGCCTTATTACAAGTAATAAAGATGGTTTCTCAAGCTGAAACAAAAGAAAATTAGTAACATTTAAATATATAAAATTATAAAATACACTGCTAAAGATAAGTATATAGTCAAATTCAGAATATTGTAATACTTAAATGTAAATGTATAAATTATTTTTATTTTAGTATATAAAATAAAACACAAAAATATTAAATATAATTTTACCGATAGCAGTTTGTTAATGAAAACATGATACATCATGATACATAAAATGTAGGAGGGGAATAAAATGGTGAGTTTCTGTATGTGATTAGAGTTAAATTTTTATCAGCTAAAACTAATATAAATATAGATGTTTTATATAAGCTTCAGGGTAACCCCAAAGCAAAAACCTGTAGTTGATATGTAAAAGTAGATAAGAGTCAAATTATACCACTACAAAGTATAATCAAATTGCAAAAGAAGCTAGCAAAGAGGATAGAGGAAGATAGAGGAAGAAAGAAACTACAGAACACCCAGAAAACAATTTAAAAATGGCAATAATAAGTAACCTATAAATAATTAATTTTCATGCAAATGGATTAAATTATTCAATCAAAAGACATACAATAGCCGAATGAAGAAGAAAAAAAATCTATATGGTGACTATGAGATACTCACTTCAGTTTTAAGGACCCATAGAGGCTGCAAGTAAAGATATGAACAAAAAGTCACATGCAAATGGAAACCAATGAATAGTAGGGATACTATACTTATATCATGAAATAGACTTTTAGTCAAAATCTCTCACATGAAACAAAGTTCAGTATATCATGATAAAGGGATCGAATCATCACAAGAAAATAACAGTTGTAAATATATAGATATGCATCCAATATTGAAGCACCTAAATAAAGTAAATATTAACAGAAATAAAGGAACATATAGAAATACAATAATAATAAGATACTTCAATATTTCACATTTTAAAATGGATAGATTAGACAGAAAATTAGCAAAAAACACTACACTTGGACAACACTACAGACCAACCAAATGCAGCAGAAATATATAAAACATTTCACCCAACAGCAGGTGACTAAATATTATTCTCAAACAAAAAAAACATTGCTCAAAATACATGTTAGACCAAAAAACAAATCATAATACTTTTAAGAAGACTAGAAACATTTAAGTATCTTTTTATACCAGTTAGTATGAAACAAGAAATAAATAATTGGAAGTGAAATATAAAATTTACTAATGTGTGCTAATTAAATAGTGCATTCCTGAAAAGTCAATAAGCCAAACAGTAAATCAAAAGGAAAAAAGTACTGATGAAAATGTAAATGGAATTACAACACATTAAAACTCATGAGATTAGCAAAAGCAGTACGAATAGAAAACATGCATATCAATAAACACCTACTTTAAGAAAAAAAAAATCTCAAATGAACAATCAAACTTTACAACTGAAGGAAATGGGAAAAAAATGACAAAGTAAACCCCAAATTAGCATAAAAATGAAATATTAAAGATCAGAGCAGAAATAAAAAAGACTCTAGAAAAACAATAGAAAAGATCAACTAAACTAAGAATTGTTTTTAAAGAACAGTACTAGTGGAAAACTTTTATCTAGATTAAGAAAAAAAAAGAGCAGGCTCAAATAAGGATAATCAGAAATGAAAGAGGAGACATTATAACTGATACCAGAGAAATACAAAGGACCACTAGAAAATAGTGTAACTATACACCAGCAAATTGTGTACCCTAAAATGAATGGGTAAATTTCTAGAAACATACTATATGCCAAGATTAAATCATGAAAAAGTAGAAAATCAGAACAAATCAAAGACAGATAAGGAGATTTAATTAAAAAGACTCCCAATAAAGAAAAGTCCAAGACCAGATGGTTTCACTGGCAAACTCTACAAAACATTTAAAGAAGAATAAACCCCAATTCATCTCACAGTCTTTCAAAAAAATTGAGGATGAGAGAACACTTTCAAACTCATTTTATGAAGCCAGCATTACCCTCATACCAACGCCAGACAAGCACACTATAAGAAAGAAAATTACAGTCAAACGTCCCTGGCTCACATAGATAAAAACAACTCTCAACAAAGTATCAATAAATTGAATTCATAGCATGTAAAAAGGGTTACACACCATAATCAAGTGGATCTACCTACAGGATACAAGTATGATTCAACATAGGCAAATTGACAATTGTGATACAAACATTCATTAAGAGATAAAGAATAAAAATATTATAATATCAATAGATGCAGTTAAAGCATTTGACAAAATGTAACATCCTTTCATTATAAAAGTTCTCAACAAATTGGATATTGAAGGATTGAACCTAAACATAATATGACAAGCTCACAGCTAACAATATTACTCAATGGTGAAAAACTGAAAGCTTTTTCTCTAAGATTAGAAAGAAAGATGAGGTTGACAACTCTCCATTACCATTCAACATAATACTGAAAGTTGTAGCCAGAACAATTTGGCAAGAAAGAGACCTAAAAGGCATTCAAATTGGAAAAAAGGCATAGAATTTCAAGTCCTTGCAGATAATGTGACCATATCTACATATACACACACACACACACACAATTTTTTAAACTATACTAAAATTGATTAAAATTTACTAAAACTAACAAATTCAGTAAACTTGCAGGATACAAAATTGACATACAAAAATTACTTCTATTTCTATACACTAACAACTAATTTTTCAAAAAAAAATCAATGTCATTTCTAGTGTCATCAAAAAGAATAAACTACTCAAGAATAAATTTAGCCAAGGGGTGAAAGATAGCATATTGATGAAAACAATGAAGAAAACACAAATAAATATAAACATACACTGTGTTCATGGGTTAGGAGAATTAATATTGTTTAAATGTCCATATTACTCAAAGTGATCTACAGATTCAATGCCATCTCTATCAAAATTTCAATGACATTTTTCACAGGAATAGAAAAAAAAATCCTAAAATTTGTATGGAGCCACAAATTACTCCATATAGCCAAAGCAATTTTGAGCCAGAACAACAAAGCTGGAGACACCAGACCTTCTGATTTCAAGTCATATTACAATGTTATAATAATCAGTACAGTATGACACTGGCATCAAAACAGGCATGCAGACCAATGGAGGAAAATAGAGGGCCCAGAAATAAACCCACACATACACACTCAACTAGTACTTGACAAAATTAATAAAGAAAGGATAGTCTCTTCAAAAAATGTTGCTTCAAAAAATGGATATTTACATGGAAATAATTAAATTGGACCCTTATCTTAACCAATAAACAAAAAGTCAACTAAAATTGTATTAAAACTTAAACATAAGACCTGAAACCACAAAACTTCTAGAGTAAAAAAATAAAAAAGCCCCTTGATACCGGTCTTGGCAATCATGTTTTGAATGTGACACTTAAAGCACAGCCAATAAATGCAAAATAAACAAGTGGAACTACATCAAACTAAAAAGTTTTTTGCACAGAAGTGAAAACAGTCAACAGAATAAAGAGGCAATCTGTGAAACTGGAGAAACTGCACACCATGTACCCAATTAGAGGTTAGTTTCCAAATCATCTAAGGGACACAAACTCACACAACAAAATAGCAATTCAAGTGGCCTGAATAAAAAATGCACACAGATCCTGACTAGACATTTTCAAAAGAAGACACACAAATGGCACACAGGTGTACGAAAGTATGCTCAACATCACTACTCATCTGAGAAATGCAAAACCAAACCTGTTAGAATGAGTGTTATCAAAAAGACAAAAGATAACAAAAGTTGTTTGTTAGGATATGGAGAAACAGAAACACTCTGTGTTGATCAGACTGTAAATTGGTACAATCATTGTGATGGCAATGGTGCCCTGTCTGGCGCAGCTGCTGAGAAGATGTTGGCTACAGAGTGGGAGTCATCCTGCCTCCTACTTGGTTGGCGAGGTGGTAGTCCCACACTCTCAGGTGCAGGTGCAGCTGCAGCTGCCTAGCTGAAGTTCTGAACCCAGGCATCCCTGTGCTCTGGGAAGCCCAGGAAGCCCTCCCTGCCCCTGCAAGTTGGGAAGAGCCTGCTCCTGTCCCTGGCTTCTCCAATTTCGGAGGAAAGTTGTGGCGGAACCCGGGTGCTGTTGAAACCCAGCTGGGTGTGCACACACAGGATGGCACTGACACACCAGCACCCTGCCACCTCAGCCCCCTCTGGACTTTGGGCACTGAGGAGCACAGGAGGGAGTCTGAGGGGTTGGCTGAGGGTAGCTCAGCATAAGTGTGCAGGCATCCCTTGTCCCTTGGCACAAACTGCCTGGGCCTTGTAGATGGCATGTTGATGGCAGGAGGCAGACAGGCTCCTGGGTGGAAAGGGGTAGGTCCCAGGTGAAACCCCACCTTCAAGCTAGCGACAGCCTGAAGCCTGGTGGCCAGGCTGCCAGTTCTGGGTGAAATCTGTGGCTTAGAGTGAAAACTCATGGTGCTTTTTCCGGGCCTGCTCATGGCTGCCCATGGACCAATCAGCACACACTTTCTCCCTGCTGAGCCCATAAAAACCCAGCCTGACTCAGACAGATGTTGGGAATATCAACTGCCGGGAAAGAGTTCCTCACTCAGGGTCTCCTCAACACATCAGGACAGCCTGCCTGCAGAAAGGAACTACCCACTGTGGGTCTCCTCTCCGCTGAAAGCTGGGCACGTGTTGGGATGACCTGCCTGCAGAAAGGAGCTACCTACTTCAGGTCTCCTGTGAGCTGCTGTGTCACTCAATGAAGCTCCTCTCCACCTGGCTCACCCTCCAGTTGTCTGTGAACCTCATTCTTCCTGAACGTGGGACAAGAATGCAGGATCCACCGAATGGCAGGACTGAAAGAGCTGTAACACAAACAGGGGTAAAACATGGCCCCCCACTCACCACGTTACAGGCAATGAGAAGGAGAGAGGAGCTACAGTCCTTCTGGGAGCCGAGACCTCCAGGCTTCCTGAGCCAGAGTTGTGACACTGTATTGCCCTCTTGAGGCTCTGGGGTTCCTGTCATCACCAAGCTTTTGGGCATCATGGCATTCCCCTTGTCAGATGCTGGTGACCTCAGCGGAAGCTGCTTGCAGTATGTCTTATCCAGCAGCAGGTTTGTATGTAGTTGACACCTGTGGTGGCGCCTGGAACTGCCCTCGCCGCAGCAGCAGCCAGTGTGCCTGGCTGTGTGCAGTGGCCAGACCTCATGCTCACTTGCCCACACACCCCTCTCCACTCTGCTCCTGGCTTGCCCTTGGCAGATGTGGGATCCAGAACAGTAGCATAAGCCAAGCATAGCAGGTCAGGTCAAGTGGATGGAACAAGCCCAGCAGGCATGAACAAAACTCAAGCAGAGGCACCGCTGGCCACAGAAGTTTGGCTGCTCAAGTGACACCCTAGGGATCCTAAGACAATTGCAGTGATTCTTTGAAAAACTAAAATAAGAACTACAATATGATCCAGCAAGTCCACTTCTGGATATATTTTCAAATGAGATAAAATCACAATCTTGAAGAGACATTTGCACTTCCTGAGTGAAACATTACAACGGCAGAAAAATGTTGCAGCATTATTCACAGTAGTCAAAATATGGAAACAACCAAAGTGTCCATTGATGTATAAATGGATAAAAACTTTGGTATTTACATAGAGTACATGGAACACTATTTAGCTTTAAAAAAGTAAAAAATCTTGCCATTTGCAATAACTTGGATGAACCTGAAGGACATTATGTTAAATGAAATCAGCCAGATACAGGAAGACAAATGCTACATGATCTCAGTTATAAGTGGAAATCTTTTTTTAAAAAGTTATACCCGTAGTAAAAGAGAAGAGAATGGTTTTTATCAGGGGCTGAGGGTGGGCATGAGAAAAGGAAAAAAGTAAAAAAAAATAAACTTTCAAGTTATAACACAAATAAATTTTGAATATTTAGCACATAATATGATGACTCTAGTTAATAACAATGTATTGTACACTTGAAATTTGCTAAAATGTAGATCTCAAGTGTTCTCATGAAAAAAAGGTAACTGTGGGATGCTGAATGTATTAATTTACTTGGTTGTGTTAACTATTTTACAATGTACAGACATATCAAAACACCATATTGTCCACCTTAAATATATACAATTATTACTTGCTAGTCATACCTCAAAAAATTAAAAGAATTGATTATGGGAAAAAACATGGTCAATATGACTGAAACACTAAATTTTAACTTTTTAAAATTTTAACTCATTTACATGTGATTAGACATTAATTTAGTTTTTGCTTTTAATTTAATGTGGCCAGTGACTCTGATATTGGATAGCACATTTATGAAGTGTTTCTAAGAATGCAAGACTTTTTTTTACCATCTATGTGAAGAAGGAACTCTAAAAAGATACACAGACTCGTCTGTAAAATGGGACTAATGATAGAACCAGCTTCTTTGATCTGTTGTGAACAGTAAACTTAAAAGGTATTAAACAAAAATCATTTAAGAAAAGCTTAACAAGTATAAATTATTTCATAAATATTAATGATTTCAATTCTGTGGATAAGGATATTATTATTCCATGAGAATAAAACACCATGTCCCCCAACATGGAAGCATACAATTCCTGTGAGTGTTTGAGAAACGCCATGTTTTTTGCATAAATGCGATTTTAGGTTTTGGTTGTCTCCATAATAAAATAGTCATGAAGCCACTTCAACAGGTTTATAGAGAAGAAAACAGAGTGAATGTATTATAAGAAATCCTCTCTCAGAGGTCTCTAAAGGATCCAGATATCTTGGCCAAATGTATTGAGTAATCATCCTTATTTGACAGAGGTAAAGATGAAGGAAGTGTAATTTGATGGGACTACAACGACATGCTTTGATTCAATGAACATGGAAGCAGTGCTTTTGTATGGTGGGGAAAGGAACTAAACATTTAAGAAGCAATACTACAGCAAAGTGAAAATCAACATAATAAAATTCCTCCCACTGTTTGTCCTTGGGCTTCCTCTCTTCACATCACCAGCGTTCCATCTGGATGCTTCCCAAAGTGTGCTATAATTCCCATCCCTGGCTCCTCTGAAATCAGTACAGGTCTCATTGAGGTTCCAGGTGTTCATGATCCTAGCCTCAATCAGTGATCTCAGAGAGTAACAAATAAAGACCTATTAAAGAAAGAAAGTTGGGGGATACAGCAAAATTCTGACCTAACAAACAAAAATGTGGGACTATCAAACCACTTTCTGCAGTTTTATCTGATGTTTTATTAATGCAATAGCTGCATTTTAATTAACAGAATTCTTTATTGTACATGTACCCTGAGGGTGTTTGCAAAAAGGGCATGCTCTTAAAAGTCTATAGAGTAGATAAATACGCAAATATTGCCTCAGACAACATTTCCCCACATGCACTGGTAATAGGTATTAATTACCGTATTGGGATTTTGCAGAAACAATTTTAGTAATCTAGGCATTTGCCTTCCTGTCCTCAGCTTCAAGGACAGAGACGATCATACTGGAGAGCATTTACAAGGGAAACACGAAAGCGCTGGCGAATTTAACTAATCTGTAATGGGTAAAATACATGAAAATTTCCAAAAATTTCAGATTAGTATCTCAATTTGGGTCCTCCTAGAAATGAACCCTGAGGCAAGGACTGGAACGGCAGTAACTGATTTGAGAGAGAACTCAAGAATCACCAGTGGAACAGTGGGACACCGAGACAAGGAAGGAAGTGTGGCCAATAAAATTTGCAAAATTATCCAGTAGTCAACATGGGCGACTAAAGCAAAATTCCACTGGAGAATGCTAAGATACCACAGAGCATGCCTCAGAGCTATCCCAACTGAGGGATGAGGACACTGGTGTGTTTTCATGCTTTTACCCTGATGTCCTTGGATGGAAGATGTATTTCTCTGAAGGCATTAATCCGCTGGTAATTAGAGCTAGTTCTATGCATAAGGCCAGCAAGCTTTCCAGCCAGGAGTAAACAAAAACACACACAGACACATACACAGACATACACACACACACACACACACACACACACACACACACCCCACAGAACTTTCAGGCAGAAAGACACAGGTGCCTGCAGGACATGCCCCTTGCCATGTGAAGCTGAGTAGTGAGGAGAAGTGAGCTAGACATCGACAGCGTCTGCTTCAACCACAATAGTTCTTATTGAAAAAAGGAAACCTGTGTGTGTATTTGTCACTGACTACTTCCTATTGTAGCAAGTATGCACACTCCGGAATCAGAGAAACCTGACTTCAAATCCTCAGTTTACGCCTTTAAATGGATGACTGTAGATAGTTTGTATAACAACCACGTACATCTCTTTCATCATTGGAAAAATGGGAATAATATAATGTATGTAGCAGTAGACTTATGTTGAAAAGCACATGAGATAATATATGCATAATTACTTAATGCTTTACATGAATATGTCTAATATATACTCTAAGAAGAAGTATGAAACAACTAATAAATAAATGGCCCATATTATTATTTATAATTACACTTTTCTGCATTCATGTAAAAGGGCGTGACTAAAAATGACAAAAATATGGTGATTGCAATGTCTTCAGTTTCTAAATGTGCTGATGTCTGCATATTGCATTCTAATAGTCAAGGAATTCATAGTATAGGGAGTCTGAGTCCATTATTTAATATTTATAATAAATGCATTTGGTAGATGATTCTCTTCTTTGCTTAATTACTGGAAGTACTCACCTGCTCCCTACTTCAGACTTCATCAGAGGAGCTCTTCAGCTCAGAAAAAGTGAGGTGACCGCCTCTGCGATTCCTCAGATTTGTCAAATATCCAAAATTCTGCAAGTTCATGATGTATTGGAGTTCTGCAGAAATTGAGCCTAAACAATGTGTGTGTTTGTACATGTGTGTGCACATATGTTTCTCTCTCTGAATACATATGTATGTATATATAGAGAAAGCACATGCGTGCAAGACTTTAAGAAATTAACTCATGATTGTGGAGATGCAAGTCAAAGTCTGCAGGGTGAAACCCAGGGAGGTTTTGCTGTTCAAGTGGAAGGCAGTCTGCTGCCCAAATCCCTTCTTGCTTGGGGAGGGAGAAATCATTAACTGATTGAACAAGGCCTATCCACATTAGAGAGGTCAATCTATTTTGCTCAAAGTCCACCAATTTAGAGAATAATTTCATGCAGAAATCACCTTCACAGAAACATCCATAATAATAGTTGACCCAATATCTGCTCACCTGGCCCAGCCAAGTTGACACATAAAACGAACTCTTGCACATGAGAACACTTAAGTTTGTTTCTTCTACTTCTTGATTCACTGCAAGAGTAATTGTTGAATGGACGTAAACATACCATGTATCTTGTTAATAAATGTGTTTAGGCAGCCCTGATCTTACACCGAGTGGCAGTGAGTGATCTTCCATAAGGACCGTCTGCCTTGTCTGAAGGTGTGTTTGTCATAACAACCATTCATTCATGGATTTAATATTCATCCCTTCATTCATTCATTCATCCATTTCCTCAGCATTAATTCATGTCTTCTTAGGCTAGGCACTGTGCTAAGTTGGGGGACAAGGCAGCAATCATAGTTCTTTTCCTCAAAGAGCTTTTATTTGTGAGAAGAGCAACAGTTAAGTGAAAGATTAAAAAGACTTGTGGCGACTGCCATGCCCACAGCTCCTTTGTAATGTGTAAGACCCTCACGGGGAGGCTGCCATCAAGGCCTTTAGGGAGGGCTGCACTGTCACGACCAATGGGCATTGAAAATCCACCTGCTGCCAGCTAAGACACCTGAAGAAGAAAGAGCCCTTTCCAGAGAGCTGAGAGGAACTTGATGAGGTATGGAGAAGATAGCCTTGTGCTCTGGAAATTGAAAGTATTTTCTTATTTCCATTAGAATTCAAGCTCCTTGAGGGTCGTCTTGTCCCTTGCTATCCCTGCACTAGAACATACTCAGACCAAGCAGACATAGTGGGAAAATGGTGCAGTTTGTGCAGACACAGGAAGGAGGAATAGAGGAAGAGGGGTGGAAATGATGCTTGAGGCTTAGACTCTAACCTGTATGCAAAGGGAGATCCAGTAGAAGAGTTAAGCAGTGGAAAGATAGGAATTACGTAGGAGTATGGCATGTTTTAAACAAAAAAACAGAGAATCCTTAAAAATAATAACCAAATGTCTAACTATGACATCATTTCCATTGCAAAGAGAAGGAAGCATGCTCATTTTTACAAAGGGAAGCAAGTTCCAAGATTGTCTAAAGCTTGGGACTAATTTTATTATGAAAAAGGATTTTAGTTCTTCCACCGAAAGAAGTGCTGGGAGCTCGTGCATCAGAGTCTGAATGACAGGAGCCTCGGATGCCTTTTGTTTTCAAATGAGTCTCATATTCACTAAAGGAAACAACAGGTACATATCAAGAGACTGTGGTCATAGAATTCAAACACTAAGCTTGTCGCTCTAACTCTGCCACAGAATCAATTGCTTAAAAGTACCTTCTGGATTTGTTCCACTTCTTCACAAGTAGGCTGTTTTGAATTTTCGTAACCTACCATCTTGGTTCCTCCAAACCCAGCCTCCTAAGGACCAGGGACTTCCTGGCAGGCACAGGAGTAAAATTCAGGACCCTAACGCCCAGGCCCAGGCTCTGTCTACTCCTTATGCTTCACCCACAGATTTATAAAAGTCGTTTTGAGGATGAGTGCTGTCTTTTCTTGTGGAGGGTGTTTGATTTTTTCTTCCTCCTAAGAGTCATGGGGAGTACAAAAAGAATGATGAAATAAAACCTAAGTGGGTCACTGCCTCAAGTCAGCCAGCTTCTTCAAAATATAGACCTGGCGTTTTTCAGAATTAAAAAAAGAATGTCAGCATGCCTTTATCCTTTTGTTACCAGAATGCTGGAATGGCTAAGGAAGGATAATTGATGATGAGAAAACACAGATGAAATGAATACGGGCAAGAATTTTCAAGGTTCTGATGTACTCTATGTCTAAGTGATGATCATCGGACAATTCCTGCACCCTGTACCTTGACTATGGGTGGATATTTCAGGACAAGAAGCCAAATTCACATACACAATTCTAGAGAGTGCAAAGAGAGTAATTTTTTTAAATACAATTATACGTTCCAAAATAAACCAATTGGGAAGGGTCTGGGATAATAGCAGAGCCTGATTCATAAAGAAAGATCCAATATGCCTTCCAGTCTAGATATTTGAAACCATAAAAACAATTTACATTTGTTTGGTGTATTTTGCAAAGGACTTTTACATCTGTGGTGTTGTCTGATCCTCAGAGGAACCTGTGGAGGGAGTATTGTCGTCACTATTTCACAAATGGAGAACTGGGTTCTTCATATATATGGAAAGAAGAGCTCAATTTTAGGCACTTACTATTTGCCAAATGCAGTACTTAGAACCCATAACGTAAGTTATCCCATTTAATCTCTCAACAACCTTGGTGCAGATGCTATTGTCGTTTATAAATGAGAAAATAAACCAAGATTACATAAATTGTACAAACGACACTTCCCTGCCTCCCAACGTGGTGCTGACACATTACTAATACTAGATTTGTAATATTTTACTGCAATTAACTTAGTTTCTGTAGCTTTTGCCTCTACAGTGTTGGAGCACTTTGAAGACAGTCCCTTTTTATCTTAGCTTAACCAGCATCTTAGACACATTAGCTCTACACATTCAAAATGCCATTATGTGCAATAAGTAGGCTATTTAAATTAAAGTAACTTGAGGTACTGACATGGCATTTTTTCAAGTTTCCAAATGATTCTAGGGTACAACCAGGAACAGAATCCCCACTGACCTAGGTTATAGTAAATGTTAAGTTACATAAACTCAGTCTTAATCTTGCTCTTAGTCTCCCCATCCATAAAATTTGTACAATGGTAGCTTTGTGTAGATAAGTTTGAAGACTTTAATGCAGTGGTGTGTATAAAATTGCTTAGCACATTGTCACGTAGCAAATAGTGAAGACATCATAGGTATCATCATTGTTTATAGTATCCTTGTTATTATGAGTGGCAATTATTGAATGATAAGATAGATAAATTATTTCCTAAAGTGTAACATCATATCACTAACAAATTTGAGATTATGTCAAAAATTCCATTTGTAATAATACTTTTATCATGAAAAGGCCAGTAAATATGTCATTCTCCTAACTGCCACACCATGAGTTCCTTTCTGTGTTCTCACGTTGAGTAAGGGATTCAACGCCAATGGCAGGCCAGGCAGATTCCAGAGTAAAGACATCCTCATCACCAATGCTCAGTATTCATGCAGTTCTTCCTCACTCTGCATATCTTGAGGACTGAGAAGGGAGGGCCATCGCACATGTGCCGATAGACAAAGCCAACATTACTGGTTGAATTTGAAAGTGTTAAATGGCACTCCACAGACTGAATCTCAAGGGGGAAAAGTATTACAAGTCATCTGATTAAGTGAAGATCAATTATACTCCTCAAAGAGGTCAAAAACAGAAGTGTTTTATCTGATCTTCAATGAGGTCAGAAATAAAAGTAGATAAACTTTGGGCAGCAACTCTTCCCAGAAACCTTTGCAACTGTTAACCATCAGACACTGATTTTCTTTGAACCTTGATTTATCTCCCTAAACCATAAATTAAGGATGATAATATCATTACTCCTCCACTTGTGAAAACCTAGTAGGAAAACACTGTATATATCTGGTGTGACAATTATACATCTTTGTGATAATGTGAAGGGGTCATCCCTAATGTCACAAGACCTGATTTAGTATATGCTCTATTTAAAAAATGTGCAGAGTGAAAAGAAGGAAGTTCTTTAGAGAATATTTAGTCTAATGTGCTAATTTTCAACATCAGAAAATCCAGGCTGAGCAATATTAACAACCTTGACCAAGGTCATACATTGCATTCTGTCTTTCAGGCTGTGTGCCAGTTTATTGGCTACACTGCCTCACCTACAGATGTGGTATCATCTAAGGGGTTTCCTTCAGAACCCCTCACTTTCATTTTTGATTAAAGTAAACAGAGAAACAAGGCAAATTTCTCCCGGAATGACTCCTTGCATATAGTCATGCTTAATGTCATTCTATTTAAGTGGCCACTAAGTTTGATCATATTATTTTAGCCACAAGGAATATTTCAGGCTCCTAGATAATTATAAACCAGTCACATTTCTACAAAGTCATGCTTAACTTATTCAAACATATAACAAGTGATTATATTCTAAGAGCAATTCAGCTAATTACATTGCATTAAAAATTAGAAATAAATTAATTCTAAAAGCAAAGTATATACTCAAGTTTTCTATGTAACAGCTTGGCATAAATATTTAATGCATATGAAATATTTGATGGGAGTGTTTGGCAAACATTCACTTGGGAAAGAAATCAACAAATTATGTGATAATTGCTTTTGTGAAGCTTGGTTCAAGAATTAGAGGAAATTGAACTTTAGTGTTTTAGGATTGAGAATATTCTCAGACCTAAGTG
This sequence comes from Mandrillus leucophaeus, assembly GCF_000951045.1. Taxonomy (NCBI): domain Eukaryota; kingdom Metazoa; phylum Chordata; class Mammalia; order Primates; family Cercopithecidae; genus Mandrillus; species Mandrillus leucophaeus. Next base: position 229,510 of record NW_012101732.1, read on the forward strand.
CCTTAAAATCTTTCACTTCTCTGAATTTTTCATGTATGTTATCTATATTTCTTTTTGTTCCACATTTTTTCTTTTCTACCTTCTGAAATTTCTTAAAATGCATTTCTTAATTGACAAATAAAAATGGTATGTATTTGTGGTGACAATGCACTCTTTTGATTCATGTATTCATTGTAGAATGGCTAAGTCGAGCTACTTAATATGACCATCACCTAACATACCAATCAGTTTTGTGGTGATAACACTTACAATCTATTCTCAGCAATTTTCAGGTATACAATACTTGGTTATTTACTATAGTCACCATATTATACAATAGATCTCTTGAACTTAATCCTTCTATCTAATTTATATTGTATATTATTTGACCAACATCTCCTCAGTTCCCCCACCTTCAGGCCATTTTACTCTCTGCTTCTATGGATTTGACTTTTTAAAATTTTATATGCAGTAAAAGTGAGATCATGATGTGTTTGTCATTCTGTACCGGGTGTGTTTTACTGAACATAATGTCCTTCATGTTTATCTGTGTTGTTACTAATGATAGGATTTACATTCTTTTTTAAGGCTGATATTTCAGAGTATTTCATTGTATATCTATACCACATTTTCTTTATCCATTTACCTTCTGGCAGATACACAAGTGGAGTCCATGTCTTGACTATTTTGAATAATGCTACAATAAGCATGGGAGTGCAGATATGGCTTCAACACATGAATTTAATATCCTTTGGACATATATCCACTATTGGGATTACCAGCTCATATAGTAGTCTTACAGCAAAACGTAAACAGGATATTACGCAACACATTGGAATCTGCTCAGAAAATGTGGATTCTAGTACATTCTTCTCATACTTTCTGAGTATGATTTACATAGTTCAGTACTCTCAATATCAATTTTCTTTACTGTAAATTTTATTGATTTGTAATTCATTTATTTATTGTTATATTTTAAAGTACCTACTATGCGGAAGGCTCTGTCGTAAGCACTAAAGAATTAGAGGAAATTGAACTTCAGTGTTTTAGGATTGAGAATATTCTCAGACCTAAGTGCCTTAAAATCTTTCACTTCTCTGAATTTTTCATGTATGTTATCTATATTTCTTCTTGTTCCACGTTTTTTCTTTTCTACCTTTTGAAATTTCTTTTATTAACAAGACAAATGTAGTCCCTGCTTTTATGTTGTTTATGTTCTAGTAAGATATATTTTTAATAAAAAACTTTGCAAGTTACAAATGTGCTAAAATTGGGATGAAGGCAATGAGTGAAAAGCTTGACATGCTATAAAAGAATATGACAAGGTGTCTCATTCCATCTGGAGAGGTCAAGGAATACTTACATAAGTTGAATCTTAAAGAAAAAAAAATTCATATACATGAAGTTAGAAGATAACAGTTTTCTAAGCAGCAAAAGAAAAAAAAATGCAGTATTGACCTTTTTTATCTCAGTGAGCTCTTATGAGGCTCAAATAAAAGAAAATATTCAGAAGAATTGGAAAATTTTGAACTGTTGTACTCACTGCTGCCAGATTCCTCCTAGGAAGATGAGACCTTAATGCAGTTATGGGAATGGCTTGGAGATGAAGATCTATGAAAATGCATTTGGCCAATGCCATATGTTACTTGGCTTAGCCTTGCTCGTAGAATAGGTCATGCTGAGTCAAAATGCAACCTGAAGTCTGATGTCAGAGCCACTGACACTTCATCTTTCGTTGGTCTATTTAACCTTTCCCAATCATTCCTCCAGAATTCTAGGAGCAATTTTATTTAAAATGTTGCCTCATCCTACACATATCCTTGATGATCTCTTACTGTTTCAGAGGATGGAAGGGCAAAGCCACAAAGAATCATAGACATCAGTCACCGTAACCTGTGTGTGTTTCCAGTGGGGTCTCAAGTAAAATGCTTCAAGTAAAGATTGTATAACTGGAAGTGATCATCAGTATCTTCAGTGGCCTTCTCACTATCACAGTCATACTTTTCTTTCTCACTTGTTCCTTTTTTTTTTTTAGCTCCTACAATCTTACTCTTACACTATCTGCTCCAGACTGTAAAGTTTATTCGAATGCTCAATCACAAGGTAAGTTCTAATCTTCAAGGTCTTATTAGCAGAAGCTATGCTCTGAAGATCCCTTTAGCTGAAGGAATGAGTTTCCTCAAAACTCCACCTTTAGGATCTCACGGCCACTCAAAGCCATAGACTTTAATATTTGCAAGAGCAGAGCAGAAAGAGAGGATGCTATTGCTTCACTTTCAATTTTTATCTCTGCTTTACATATCCTTGCTCCACCAAAACTTTTCTTACTTTTGTGACTGGAAGTAGCACCCCGTCTCTAATTACAGTAGTAGTATATCCATATGCTTCTTAAGTCACTTCTCCTATGTAATGTAATATACGTCAGTCCGTACATATTTAAATAAGGCCATCATCAGCTTCTTGAAAGTAGGATGCATTTCTGGTCATCTTTAAATCCACCACAAAACAAAATAAATAGTTAATGCAAAGGGAGAGAGAAGGGAGAACAGCAGAAGGTTAAAAAAAGGGGAGGGAAGAGAAATAGAGGAAGGGTAAGAAAGAACAGCTTTAAAGAGAAGAAGGCCAGTGTGAAGAGGTGCCTAACATTTGTCAGGAACTAAGGTATAATCACGTATAATACATTTTAATATATATATTTTTGTAATTTTAAATATATAACATTGATTTTAAAATGAAGAAATATGAATATAATAATTTTCATTAGAAATCAGGAGTGATCATTGTAATACTGAAAATGTTCAACCCATTCATTTGACTATTTTTGTTATATGATTAAAATAAAACTCAAATAATAGAGATCAGTATTTGCAAATGGATGTGTTTTCTGCAAGTTACATATTGTCAGGTTTTTTTTTTTTTTCCATTCCATTTGTGGTCTCAAGGAATGCTAAAGAATCCAAAGTTACCCACCTAATATGTAGCAAGGATGGACTTCCCACTCCATAGCCTTTTCTCGGGTTCACAATAAAGAGACAATGCAAACTCAAATAAGTGGATAAGTGAGTAAATAACGGATTTCTAGTAAGACGGATCAGGACAAAGTGTAGAGACTCTAGCTTCTAAACAGAGCAAGGACACTGCCTGTCTCTCAATTAATCCCCCATTCTTGGCCACATTAGCACATTCTTTTAACTGATTAGTATCGACTGTAGCCATATTACCAATAGTATTTCATTTGCTTAAAGATGGTTCATCTTAGTATGTACAAAGTTACCCATCCCATTGATGTACAAACTTTTAACATCAAATAATTCTCCCATAACTGGTAAATAATGGGAAATTTGTGTTTTCAAATAATTCAAATAGCATATATTTATCTGCTAGCCTAACAATCCTTATTTTTGTCAAGCTGAAAGCAGGTAGTAATACTGCAGCCCACAGAAAGGATTTACTTATTTCATTCATTCAGTCACTTATTTATTTATGCTTTTAAATTTCTCTGTTTGATCCATTCATTTTCTCTCCAAACATTTATTTACCGTGCATTATTTGCAGATACTGAATTCAACTACAGTCATAGGAAGACAAAAGAAAGTAAAAGATGATAAAGGCAGGCAGATTTGTTAATAATGTTTTTTGTAAGTATATATTTTTATGTTAACAAAAATGGAATGTATACTCTTTTAGCAGTAAGAAGTTCAATCTGAGTTTTAGAAGGAAAGCATTAAGAGTTCTCCTTTCTCCATTGCTGAGATTCTCTCTTGGGAATTATTCAATTTTTTTCAGAATGCTTTGGTAATTCTCCAGACAATGAGATTTTGGTCTGGTTTGTGCGTTTATCTACTCTCAGAGGTCTTGAAGTAAACACATACTTATGGTAGACTTATTTTTTTCCACTAGACAGAATCTTTCCATACCATATCATTTTTAAGATAGAGAATTCTTTATTTGCGGTTTTCCAAATGCAATTAAAAGTACATGTTAAGTGGGATGACCAGCTGTCCTGGTTTGATTGAAACTGAGGTGGTTCACAGAATGTGGGACTTTTGGTTTTAAAGTCAGGATGGGCCTGGGCAATCTGTATAAGTTGGCCACTCTAAATTGTGATGCAAATCTTCATTTTTCAGGCATGTATTTACACATAGGGACCATTTTTCAAGTAGCTTAAGTTTTTCACTTTAAGTAGCAAAATAATGTTTTTGTAACCACAGGTTTTTTTAAACACACACACATACGCACACGCACACACACGCACACGTGTGCGCACACACACGCATGCACATGCACACACACCCACACATGCACACATGCATGCACACACGCACACATACACACAGGCACATGCACACACGCACACACGTGTGCGCACACACGCACACACATGCATACACACGTGCGCGCACACACACACACACCTTCTCCATTCATTTTAAAAGATAACTCAATTGAATATTCTCTTCATATTTCAAGCTTAAATTCTATTTGTGGTGAGACAACTTACCCCTACCCAGTATTCATTAGCTAGTTGAGCATTTCTCATTGTTTAGTTTTATCAGTGGTGGTTTATTGAACAATACCTTAACATTAAGCATCCTGTGGTAAACATCCTATATTTCATTAAGTTATTTTGGTAATTATTTAATTTCCAGTTCCCCAAATAGGCTTTAAGGTACGTAAGGGCAGAACTCAACCCCAACTCTATCCTCAGTGCTTTATCAGCAGGCTTATCATGGTGTCTGGGTTATATAAGCACATAATCATTGAACTAGTGAAAAATATAGAATGTTATTGACAGCTAACATTTATTGAGAATCAATATCATCTGAACACATATTAAGCATTTTGCATACCTTCCTTTACCCCTTTTAATATTGACCTTTACAACAAACAAATAGTACCTTTTGATAACGCTAACTGGTATTATTAACTAAGAACTGAAATAGCATTCTGTTCTGGATATCAATATCTATTGTCTAAAAGTAAATATGACTGTTGTGGGAATGGTGCGGGTACACGGATGCAATTTTTAAACTCATTCTCACATTGTTCTTGGCAGGCCGAGGTCCTCAGTGACTGCTGGCTGGATACATCCGCTCCTTGCTATGTGGGACTCTCCTTAGGGCTTCTCACAACTTGAGAACTGACTCTGAGAGACAGAGGTTGTAAGAGCATAGTCGAGATAGTAGTCACAGCTATCTGGTAATCTAATCTCAGAAACGACACCCCCTGCTTCTACTTGGCTGTTATTATAAGTGAGTCAATAAGCTCAGTCCATACTCCAGGAGAGGAGAAGAGTCAAAGAACAAATGCCAGCAGGCAGGGGTCATTGGGGCCATCTTAGAGGCCACCATCATATTACACGCATAGACACACACAAAGAGGATTGTATTCTAAGCAAAGTAAAGCAAAATTCAACTGAGACTTTGGAGAAGAATGGAATATAGACTGGGGCAAATAATTTCTTTCTATGACAAATGAATCATATAACAACACTGAAGGATAAGAGAAAGAAAGGAGCTGCCTTAAGTAACATTGAAAAGGGGTGTGTGTGTGTGTGTGTGTGTGTGTGTGTGTGTGTGTAAACTATAGGTATAAAGACCAAAATAACTGTTTATAAACACAGTATGATAGCTGGCAAATTTGTTTTTCATAAGAGCACAGATGAGAGATTCTGAATTCATATTACATGCATACAAATAAACAAATAAATATATAAATTGCAGGTAATGGGATCCAGGTTTCCCATTGTGGGAGTAAGATGTTTCAAATCTTAATATATATACTGATTATATGTACTTAATATATATACTTTATATATACTTAATATATATAATGGTAATATATATACTTATATCTATCTCAATAAACATAAATATATACTGATATAATTTAACTTTAACCAAGCACCACAGGCTTCACCTCTTTGAGGTGAGGATAGACTGAATCCTGTGGTGCTTGGTTAAGGCGAAATATATCAGTATATATTTATGTTTATTGAGATAGATAGATACATACATACATACATAGATGGCAAATAGGTAATTAGTTACAGGCAGGTGTGTGTGTGAGTGTGTGTGTGCATAGGCTAGTACACAGCTGTGTATTTCTTTATCTATCCCTGCTTATGCGACCTTAACTAAAAGATCAAAGTTGGCATCACCAGAGATAAGTCATGTTGATATCATGTCTCACCCCCACCCTCTGGCATAAAATGATGATAAGAGCACTTCACCTCTATGTTATTGTTTCTCAACAACCATAACTCTAGGCAAATCACGTGAAAAACATAAACAAACCCCAGTTTAAGGATACCTTACCAAATGCCAGACAAATGCTCTTTAAAATGTCAAAGTCATGAAAAGCAAGGAAAGACTGAGGAACCATCATGGATTGGAGGGGACTAAGGAGTCATGACAAATAAATGTAAGTTAAAGTCCTGGGATTAGATTCTTGGTTACAAAAAGCGCATTAGTACAAAACTGATGAAAAATCTGAACTAGAGTTAATAGTATTATGATATTGTACTATAGTTATTTTCTTACTTTTGATAACTATTCTATGGTCGAATACGTGGTGATGGATACATGGAAATTATATTATTTTTGCAACTTTTATAAGCCTAAAATTATCTCACTATTAAAAGTTTAATAAATCTGAGAGGGAAAAACACTCTTCCTTGGTAACTTGGTTTTCTTCAGTCATTTTTGTTCTAGAGCCATTTGTCTATGTTGAGCTCAGACAGATGCTAGATTGGTCCATGCTGGATGATTCTATTGAGGTGAAAAGAAGTCAGCAAGGTTTTGGTAGTTTTGCAGGGTATTAAAATGAATTGGATACAAGAGGACTTGTTAATGCAGGTCTAGATCTAAAACATTTGCTGAGTCATTTAGTGATGTGGGAAGCTAGAGGACTGAGCTGGAAAAGCAGAGTGGAGTTTCTGGCACTCTCATAGTACTCACAAGCTGGAGGGGTCATGAAATAAATGAGGCTAGTGTCTTTCTCAAAACTGTTGTGAGAATTTGAAACCAGTGAGAAGTAAGCTAAAGAAGTAGGCCAAAATTCTCTATTAAGCAAAACTTTAAAAGCTGAGGTTGCAGAAATTGGCTAGGCCATTAGTAAAAGTTCAGGAGCATATCACTTGAGAAATAGAATTAATGAGAAGTGACCTGACTTTGATCTTCTATGTCCTCTGTGGTTCTATTATACACTTGTCTGCCATGTAATAAAACTTATTAGACTATTGAAAATAATGAAGATAAAAGGAAAAACAATACAAACAAATACTGATAATCCAAATATTGAAGTTATCAGATAAGAACTTTAAAATAACTGTGACAATGTGGAAGAAAGAGGGAAAGAAGAAAAAAATGAATGAAAGCGTGGATTTTTAAAAGCAAGTAAGTATTCTACACATAAAAATTATACAATATTCAAAAACAAGAATTTATTAAAAGAGTTATCAGCAGACTGGCCACAGCAGAAATCAGGGTTTGTGAACTTGAAGATGTATCACAATAAAATATTAAATTAAATCACAAAAAAGAAAACATTTCTGCAATAATAGAATTAGTGATAGAAACATGTGAGACACAAGTGATCTAACACAAAGACTATACAGAATGAGAAAAAGAAGATATAGAAGTGCAGACCATATTTGAAGTGATAACGGTTGGAATTTTCCAAAACTGATGAAAGCCATTGACCCATAGATTAAAGAGATTTCATGCACATGTATTGTATTAGTTAACTTAGAACTGCCTGAGACTATGTAATTTAGAAAGGAAAGTTCCATATGGCTGGGAGGCCTCAGGAAACTTACAATCATGGTGGAAGGCAATGGGGAAGCAAGGTACCTTCTTCACAAGGCACCAGGGAGGAGAATGAATGCAGAAGGAGCTATCAAACACTTACAAAACCATTAGACCTTTTGAGCACTCACTCATTATTATGAGAACAGCATGAGAGAAACCACCCCTATGATTCAACTACCTCCACCTGGTGTCTCCCTTGACACATGGGGATTATGGGGATTATAATTCAAGATGAAATTTCGAATGGGGACACAAAGCCTAAGCATGTCATGTATAGAGCCTACACCAGGTACCCTGTTTTCTTGCCCCAGGTCCTCTTTGATGTTAGAGCATGGAATGTGCTTGGAGCCTGGTCTGGTATTTTGTAATATGCAATCTGAAACTATACAGGAGTTAATCCCAGGGGACTTCCTTTGATCACTGGGGTATTCAGAAAAGGACAAATAGTATGTCTTTAATCTCAGTGAGTTTAAATGGACTGGAAATATAAATGATGAATTCAAATGTAAAATTAAAGGTTGAAAGAAAGAAATAACAGAGAGGTATAGGAGATATGTTCCTTTATCAAGATTATCTCCAGTTAGAAGAAGGAGGAATATATGTATGTAGATAGATTTTGCAAGATTTTTTTTGAAGAATGACTAGAATTTATTAAAGGAGAGGTTGAGGCTGTAATATTGAGATGAGTTATTCCAAGCAGAATAACTAAGTGAACTCTGTTAGCTTTCTTTTCATAATTGTAATCAAGTTTCCTCTGCCTTTGCAGTAACTGTGGGAGGCACAAAGATAATGATGAATATGTCACAGTTTCAACCATCAATTAATTTGCAGATTAGTGGAGAATATGAGAAGTATCTATTGTTTTCCAGAAATAAACACAAGCACATTAACATTTGAGTTGACATAGCAACTCTGATTTCTAAGTGAGGCCACAAAGGTTCAGTGATAACCTCTTTTGCCCAAGGTCATATAGCCAGAAACTGAAATGGCTAAAATAGTTTAAATTCAAGTCAGCCTTCGCCACACCTAATATGTTCTTTACTATGCACATATGACCAGAAGATAAGGCAGAAAAAAAAGATGTCACAAGAAAGGTATAGATAAAGCCCTATAGGCCTTCAGAAGAAGAAAATATTTCCACAAGAATGAAGCATTTATGTAATTAGGAATTACTTACAAATGCATACACCATCCACTGCCATTTGTCTTATCCCTATTAAGATATGTTGGTGTTCATATAAAGTGATTTACAGAACCATAAATACTTTCTATCTCATCCAAAACTGTGGTCAGAGACTTGCACTTAACAGATTAATTAGGAAACATTGCATTGATTGACCTAAGTATTTGCATATTTTTGCCCATGCTTTTAAAAGGCCATGTTGTATCCCTATGAAAAGAAATTATCCATTAAATGAAGGAAAAAACAAGATTCAAATAACTAGCGGAAAAACTAACCACATCAACAGCTAGGGCTTGTCAGTTTTTAATAAGGCTGAGTTATGATTAAGTTATAATTATGATATAAAATATTATGCAGAGCTGTAAGGAACAAATGTGAGACATGCTTATTGAATTAGACAGTGTAAATGATAAGTACTAGTAATAAAAGAACACTCATTTCATATTCTAGTAAAATATGTTCATCATCCTGTTATTTATTATTCAAAATATTGAGATGCAATTTCCCCAACTTAAAGTATAAAATAGCAAAAAAAGTTTTATGAATAATTTGATTTTGCTGTCACTGGGAGGTAGTATCATCATCACATAAAAAAGCATGGAGCCTGTGTGAATCGCTCAAACCCCAGTTCAACTCTCACTACATTAAACACCTTGCACTATGCCAGATATGTTTCCTCAGCTTTTAGTCTTAATTTTCTCTATCATAAAATGAAGAAAACAATTTCTGTCCAATCTGGGTTTCATGTGGATTAGAAATAATATATGGGGAGTGCCTGATTCATAATAAGGTCATGAAAAAACACAGTGATGATTTGCATGATTTCTATCTTAATATATGCCTAAAATAACCATGGTTATTGATATTGTTTCTGTTCCATAGGTCTTCATGAGAACTTGCTCTGTCACTCCTTGTGATGGGTGCCATAGTGGTGCAAGCCACCAGGAACTCAAAGCCACGTGGGACAGTCCCCACTAACAGCAGACACAGGCCCAGAATGAGACACAAAATAAATGCCATTGGAGCATTTGAAAAAAAAAGGATATCAATTTACAACTAGAGTTTTCTGTAAAGCGTTTTGAAGTACGTGTCATTACTTCATATGCCAGGAACTGTTCTTGGCACTGGTGATACATTATAGAACAAAGGAGAGTATTGGCCTTTAAGGCTCTTAAATTCTGTGATAAAGCAGAAAATAAACATGCACATAAAGAAATAGACTTGCAAGTATATTAAAATATAAAATAGAATAATTGTATAAAAAGAAGGATGAGTTGCTGTATGTGGAATGACCAGGAAGGGCTTGTTGGGCTCAGTAACATTTGAGTTGAGACCTGAACAGTGAAAAGCAAGTATCCATGCACAAACGTGGAGGGCAAGTTTGGCAAGAAGATGGCAGTTTAAAGCCCATGAAGCAGGAATGAGTTTGGGGGTGAAGAAAGGCCAGAGGCAAGGCTAGCATGAGAGAAGTAGAAAAAGAACAGAAAAGTCATTAATGAATTGTAGTCCTAATAAATAATCCTAACGGCTACACTTCATGATTACAGATTAGGATCCAGGTTCAGTGCTAGGTTTTCTATATAACTAAGCAGTTTTTACTCCTTTCAAGAATCCTATGTGTGAGACATCTGCTTAACTCCATTTCTTAGAGCAATAGAGGCTTCTGTGTATTAGCATACCTATCTAAGATCTAATTCTAAGTTAAGGAGCCTGGGTTCAAGAGTTAGTTTGATTGAATGACTCTGAATCCTGTGTTTATGAATTTATGTTTTCATGCTAACGCTGCATTAGTTAGTGTTTGTCAAGATCTTTCTTTGATGGGAGAATGGATAAGACATAGTAGCTGTCTTTGAACTGTGACCTTTAGAAGGTCAGTCTCAAGAGTCAGTGTTTCCTCTTACCATCCTCGGATCCATATCCTGGAGTCAAGAACTTTAATCCATCACTTCACAGCGTGGTTATGGGAAGTGAAGAAGATTATTTTGGGAAAATGTGAATCACAATGTCATTACCTGTGGTAAAAGTAATTATTTTATTTTGTTGTTTTTGTAGTTCCTACTTGACCTAGCCCATGTCCCCATTGTGAGGAAACAGTCAGGGATCAGGAACTTCTGTCAGACCTAAGAACAAGGTTCATGCAATCACCTACATGTGATCAGTCATCGATCTGATGCTTCTGCAACCTAGGTGTGAAACTGGTGTAAATAGTTCACCAGTAACCGAATGAACTCTGGTGGAGGATGATTCTAGGGGAGGATTACTTAAGAAAAGTTCTGAATTCCTGTGTGAACCTGACTCGTGGTCAACTAACTGGGCTGATAGCCCAACTGCCATGGGCTTTCTTCTTAGTTCTGTTCCTCACTAGTTGTACGACTTGAATTGAATGTTTTTCATTCATTCATTTATTCATTCTTTAATTTATGTTCTCTTTCGTGGAAAAAAATACTATGGATCAGATACTAATTTAGGCAGGTAGGAATTTAATATAAATAAAGCAGCATCTCTTCTGACAACGGTACAAGAGATGGAGACATTTTGTACATTTTTTTGTTTCAATATAGCATGTAAACTGCCATTACTGAGGATATAGTAATAGGACAAAATATATAATTCTCAGTTGAAGTTGCTGGACATAGAGTAAGATTTTATGGAGAGGTGGCTCTGGAGCTGAACATGGAAGGATAGGAAAGACTATTTTTAAGGAAAGACAAATAGCCAGTATATGATAAGTAAAGGTAAATATTTTTTGAGCATCTATCTTGCTACATTGCTCTTCTAGGCCCTAGAAATTAGCAGTAAACAAAAGAAATCATTCCCTGCCTTTCATAAGTTTTCATTCTGTATAAAAACACAGTGAAATAAAACATTAACACAAAGAAGGCACTCATCATCAATTTTCACTGGATTTGAGGTTCAAAAATAGTCCAAATGGGAAAGGAGCTAGGGAGCATATGAAAAATCCAGACATACCTGCCTAGCTATAATGAAACTGAAATATGCCATTAACTTCTTGTCAGTTGCCTGAACACAGCACTCCTGCAATTCAGTAAGTAGCTCCTACCCAGGGCTCCTTCAGTCTTTGCTCATGCGAAGAATGTCTCCATCTCAACTGTGAACTCTTCAATGAAAGGGGATATAAATTGCACATTTTATATCCTCAGTCCTAGCAATGATCATAGAACAGGTGTTCAAGAATATTTGCTAATGAGGTTGCTAAATACAAAGCCAACAATAACAACTCTGTGTGTGTGTGTGTGTGTGTGTGTAATAGAAATTGTAATGCTAGAAACAATATGCCTTAAAATAGAAAAAAAGTTACCAAGTTTCTAAAGCTAAATCTAAAGAAAGAATCTAAGGAAAGAAGTGTGATAACACTACATTAAAAGTGTGTACAGGTACAAAAGCATACAACAGTACCTTCAAATGTGTATCTCTGTGTGTGTGTGTTTATGTATTTATCCAGAATAGTGACAACTCTATAAATTCTCTATAACATTTATATCTATGAGATGCTCTTTTATATGTTCATATTGGAACACACAATACTGTAAAGACATCAATTTTCCCAATTTTATGCATTAAATATACCCCAATCAATATATCAGCATATTTGTTGGTATATGTGTGTGGCGGGGTGCACGTCTGGGTGCATTTGTGTCTGTGTACATATGTGGAAATTGACAAACTCCTTCTAAATTTTATGTGAAAGAAAATGCAAATAACAAGGAATAACCAAGATAATCTTAAAGAAAAAAATTGCTGAAGGACTCATAATACCAGATATCACAATTTCTTCTAAAGCAATAGCAATTTAAACCATGTAGTATGATATGAAGATAGATAAAAATATATCCATGAAATAAAATAGAGAATTTGAAAACAGTTGGGTGTGTATATAAAATCAACTGCTCTTTGACAAAGACGGAATTAGAATGCAGTGGGAAAGTGTGAACTTTCTATGAAAGAGTGCCGGGTCAGCTTGGAATGAATGGGAAAGCGTGAACTTTCTATGAAAGAGTGCCGAGTCAGTTTGGAATGAATGGGACTTTCATATGAAAGGGAAAAGAAAACAACATAGGATAATATCTTCATTGCCACGAGTAGACAGACTACGTTTTTAACTGGACGCATGAAAAGTACTAATCAATAATAATAATAATAATAATAAATTGTTATTAAAATTAAAAGCCAAAACATACTCTTAAATTGGGAGAGGAAGGAGACAGGTTTCTGTAGGCCTTGAAACGTCCTGTGGGACTAAAACATGTTCCCTAGCAGCAAATCAAGTGTATGGCAGAAGCTCAGAACGAATGGATTTCCATAAATACCTGTTGGATTAATCTATGTTTTCATATTTAACACATACGTATACAAAATATGAATTCACAGAATATACGACAGCATAGCACAGACATAAAATGAGGGAGGATTTAGATATTCTGAAGCCATAATGACCAGATTTAAATATTTCTTCAAAAAATTACTAGCTGGTCTTGAGAAACTTACTTAATTTTTCTGGTCTTCAGCTTCCTCAGCTAAGAAGAGTTAAATAATGATAGCATATGCTTCAGAATGAAGTAAATACACAAAATGTGTTTTCAGCACAGTGTTGGGCTCTGCAAAACTATTCAGTGAGTGTGAGTTCTCACATCATACACTTTCCCCTGTAGCATGGTGTATCAGCATGTGCATTTCTTATTTATTTATTTACATATTATCAACTTTCTTCTATAAAGCATTTAACATCGCAGTAATATACTATAAAATTAATTTAACATCCTCGACTTCTACCTATAAATGTACAGATGTATGTAAATTTAGTGTTTTTGTACATATAATGATGAGCGTATGGAATAACCTTTACTAAAGATCTCTAATAAGCAGAATGTTCAACCCATGGCTAAGGTTCCTAGAAATTGAAAAGAAGAAAGTGTCTAGTGTACCTGCTGTGTCTCATGCATTTTACATGTATTTTCTTATCTAATCTTTCCAGCAAGCTACAGAAAGAGATATTTCTCCATTTAACAAAGAAGAAAATTGAAGGCAAACACAATTTAGTAATTTACTCAGCATTACAGACCCAGTAAGTAGTGGAACCGTCATTCCCACCTGGATTTGTGTGCATTTTCCAGTGTACCATGTTGTCTCTTGACCCTGTAAGAATTTTGTATGTTGCAGATACCACAAGACCTTCATACTAGTAGGTTTCACAGTGGATAAAAGGTTCACAAATGCCATAAAGAGGTATGCTCAAAATACTCTGGCAGATTAGATAAAGATGAAAACATTTTACGGTTATGGGTGTTAGTAAAAGCTTCCTATGTTGGTTATTTTTGCTCAGGATGTTGTTTGTAAATTATATACATATTTGCATTCTCTACTTCTAGCTCTTAAATCTAATCTTTTTGTTGGGCCAATCAGTGGTACCCTCTATATCCTACTCTGGATCTGTGGCAATTTCTACATAGTTAGTCATTACCTTGTAAAGGCTACTATCCCACTGCTGAATGAATACTTCTCAAATGAAATAAAGAGATACACAGAAAACGTCAGTTTTTAAAATATTGTACAATCCAACCAGAAATGTCTACTTAGATGCCATCCCTCTATTTCTAAACGATATTATGGTTTGGTCTATTTATCTACTTATTTTTGAAATCTAGCTTGTCTAAAAATGTGCTGGGACTTTATTTGAGCAGGTACAGTAAGACACACAGACACTAAACTGATTTCCATGAAGAAAGAATTATTTTTCTAAATTCAAAGAAGCATGGTACTCAGAGCCACCTAGAGAAGCACCCAACAGAGATGACCTGGCAGACAGAAAAGAAAATTATGAGTTGGCTGGAATCTTCTCACAGTTTTCACAGGAAAGAAATGGGCAGGCAATGTTCAATCATGAGGAGTAGAAACTTAGGATCAGAAAGTCTGAAAAATTTTGATGGCCTGTGGACTATATGGGTGGTAAGTAGGGCAGGAAATAGTGCCACGGACCGTACTAGCCTGATAAAAGGAGACTGGTGAGAAGTGTGGCCTCTGGATTGGTTGGTTTGCTTATCAAAGGTGTGGTGGCAGGCAAGTTGTTTGTTATTTCTAGGAATTAGTTAACCTCCAGAGAAGTGATTCCCTAGGCATTTAAAGAGCCCAAACTCTAGAGCATCAAAAATGTAAAAGTAAGAAAACATAGCTAATCCAGAGGCCTTACAACATTATTTAGTGTTTAATCAGAGGAAGGCAGATAACAATCTAGTAGGTGAGTCTCTGTAGGATACTATCTGTGCTAGGTGCCAAGAAAATATTATTAAAATGTATAGCGGAAAAAAAGTGCACTATCTGACATACTCAGGGTAGTCTTTGTTTCAGATTATTCTTTCCTTTTGGAGAATTTGTCAGCCACTTACTGAAAACAGTATTATTTAGATCTGTATTTAGCATATTCCTTTTCATTCATTTTCTTTCCTGATACTTCCATGACCATATGTTCTTTGGCATTCTTTTTGATTAGCGACAGATGGATGAAGAAACTTTAGATCCTACCTTGGATTCCATGCTGTTTTGGTGCTTTCAAACTGGCAAAACCACAAACCTAGCCGCAATCTCTTAGGCAACTTTAACTGCCCCTAAACTCTGCCTAATAATGGTCATTTTGAGGTAGGGTGTTGGGTTTGAGGCGGGGAGTGTCTTTACGTAACTAACATGGAGCTTTTTGGGGAGTATAAACTAAAACTCTCTGAATCTCTGCAGCCACACCCTTTGAACACTCAACTTCTCCAAGAACAAAAACGCTTGCCTGACACAATGTCAAATATGTCGCATCTTTAAGTGTATGGAAGAGTTATGCATTAGAGGAAGGGAATAAAATTTTATTATATGACATTTCACCAAACAAAACAAAGAATATCTAAATCCCACCTTGGCCCAGTCACTGCTCATTGTCAAGGAAAATATATCAACAAGGAGCAATGACCATTAAACATTAAACCATCACTTCATTTTCAGTCATGCCTGTGAATGGAAATGCAGTGAGTTGCACTCTGGTCATGTGTATCACACCACATCCTTTAAGACTGGGACCTGACAGGCTAAACCAGGGACATGGCTCTCACCGCCCTTCTCTCCAAACATGGAAGGAGTAAAGTCCTTCACACTTGCCACCAACCCAGCTATTTTATGCATTCTCTATCTCTCTATCTTTTTGCAAAGGATGAAAGAGGAAGCAAAATTATGCAAACCCCTCATCAGGTTGACCTGGGCAGACACCCCATGATGCTGATTCCCAATGAGCCTGGTACCAAAAAGGAGCTAGTGCCATTCCTTCTGAAACTATTTCAAACATTTGAAAAGGAGGGATTCCTTCTTAACTTATTTTATGAAGCCAGCATCATCCTGATACCAAAACTGGGAAGAGACATAACAAAAAAAGAAAATGTCAGGCCAATATCCCTGATGAACTTCAATGTGAAAATCCTTAATAAAGCACTGGCAAACTGAATCCAGCAGCACATGAGAAAACATCCACCATGACCAAGCTGGCTTCATCCCTGGGATGCAAGGCTGGTTCAACACACACAAATCGATAAACGTAATCAATCACATAAACAGAACCAAAGACAAGAACCACATGATTATCTCAATAAATGAAGAAAAGGCCTGGGTAAAATTTAACATCACTCCATGTTAAAAACTCTCAATAAACTAGGGTATTGACGGAACATACCTCAAAATAATACGAGCTATTTATGACAAATCCACAGCCAATATCATATTGAATGCGCAAAAACTGGGAGCATTCCCTTTGAAAACTGGTACAAGACAAGGATGCCCTGTCTCACCACTCCTATTCAACATAGTATTGGAAGTTCTGGCCAGGGCAATCAAGCAAGAGAAAGAAATAAAGGGCATTCAAATAGGAAGAGGGGAAGTCAAGTTGTCCCTGTTTGCAAACAACATGATTTTACTTTTAGAAAACCCCATCATCTCAGCCCAAACACATCTTGAGCTGATAAGCAACTTCAGCAAAGTCTCAGGATACAAAATCAATTATGCAAAAATTACAAGCATTCCTTTACACCAGCAACAGGCAAGCAGAGAGGTAAATCATGAATGAACTCCCATTCACAATTGCTACAAAGACAATAAAATACCCAGGAATACAGCTAACAAAGGATGTGAAGGACCTCTTCAGGAAGAACTATGAACCACTGCTCAAGGAAATGAGAGGACACAAACAAATGGAAAAACATTTCATCTTTATGGATAGGAAGCATCAATATCATGAAAATGGACATATTGCCCAAAGTAATTTGTAGATTCAATGCTATTCGCATGAAACCACCATTGACATTTTTCACAGAATTAGAAAACAACTGTTTTAAGTTTCATATGAAGTCAAAGTCCCCCTATAGCCAAGACAATCCTAAGCAAAAAGAACAAAGCTGGATGCGTCACGCTACCTGACTTCAAACTATACTACAAGGATAAGACTGTTTTAAATGCAACCAAGATGCTGCTGCTTTCACACCTGGTTTTCATTGACCTGCTACTCAGCCTCATCTTTCTCCAGAGCATCTGCACCACCAATCACAGGCTACCCAGTCCATTATCCTTATCACCATGGTTTTCTCCATGCATAATGGATCTCTTAAGGAGCGGACTCCCACTTTGTGAGGTGCGAGAACATTCACCCTACCGTCAGTGATGTCTTCATTGCCTGCAGGAGAGTGATCCAACTTCACAATTGAATCTTCTCACTTCTTTTCTCAAACTGTGTTCCACATTGAGTTTACAGGTTGGGTTATCTGGAAGCAAACGCTGAGACAGAGTTTGATGCGTGAGACGATTTATTAGGGATCATCAGCTGTGAATGGAAGAGGGAAGAAGCAAGATTGGACAGAGACAAAAGTCAAATCGTGATAAAGACTAGCTTGACAGCCTTGGCCAGTCCGCAGACAGCCTCTGGTGTAAGGATTGCTCATCAGAGTACTGCACCTTGGGCCAAATGAACAGGTGTTTATCCCCACACTGTCTGAGTCCCTGGATTTGGACTTCTCCAAGAAGGACACAACCTCATGGTATGTGAGGTGGCTTTAAGCAGCTGAGGTAGAGCTTGAAGGAGCTGATAACTGGAGGTGTCTGTTTCCTGACTGGGCAGCAAATCTTTCCTTGAAGGGAGATCTGAGGGGACCTGCACTTGATTAACACACTTATATAACTGAAGTACAACTGCCAAATTAGGAAATTAGCAGAGTTAGCATTAATTCATTTTTTTTGTTTTGTTTTGTTTTTGAGACAGAGTCTGGCTCTGTCCCCCAGGCTGGAGTGCAGTGGCGCGATCTTGGCTCACTGCAAGCCCCGCCTCCGGGGTTCACGCCATTCTTCTGCCTCAGCCTCCCGAGTAGCTGGGACTACAGGTGCCCGCCACCGCACCCGGCTAATTTTTTTTTTTTGTATTTTTAGTAGAGACGGGGTTTCACCGTGGTCTCGATCTCCTGACCTTGTGATCCACCCGCCTTGGCCTCCCAAAGTGCTGGGATTACAGGCGTGAGCCGCTGCGCCCAGCCTACCATTCGATTTTAAACGTGGTATACATTCAAATTTCTCCAGTTGTTCCATTCCTTTTGATTGGGGTGCAGAGAATGTTACCCCAAAGTATGATATTTTACCATACTCAACAATGAATTTAAAGAAATTTGAAGGGCTTAAAAGCTGCCTCAGAACAAATAGCTTTCCAACCTTCTCTTATTTCTTCTTCCCATAAGCACAGGGAGGGACTTTGTCTGGAGTTTCCCTATCTGACTAAGGAGATTTCTTTCCAAAAGAAATGCAATTGTCTTTTGAACTCCTCTCTAAGAGTCTCATCAAATAACTAAAAAAAGTTTAAACCAGTGACTATGATGAGAAGAGACTAAAAGTCATCACCGTGCCCAGATAGACTTCTCATGTATTCTTCTGAGGGCCGCTTCCAGAAATTACCCGAGATACCTTATCTACACAACAAGAAAACTTTTATTCCCAATGCAGTTTCACCTCTTACCTTCTAATAATTTCCTGTTCCCATTAAGCTTCTTAAGAAAATCATGTACGGAATAATTTTGCTTCCTGGGCCCATTTATTTTCCATAAAATTATGTACTACCACTCTAAAATGCCCACAGCTTCCCACATCCTTCTCCCCTTTGAAGGAGGTGTTTGAGCCTCAACTATCTGGCCCTCTTTTGAATCTCATATTTGTGAGATTCCCAAGTCCCTGTGCATGTTAATACATTTGTATGTTTTTTCTCTTTGTAATCTGTCCATTGTCTTTTCATTTCATTTTAACAATGAACTTTCCAAGGGCAGAGATGATGCTTTCCCATCCACATCTAAATTTCTTTGATAGCGCTTTTTACCTAGTTGAATTTCCCACCCAGGATAACACAAAGTATCCTATTGGCATGCCTTTTTATACTCCTTTAAATCTGGAATGATTCAAAGTTTCTTTTTTGTCTTTCAGGATTTTAATTTTGTTTTATGGACATAAGTCTGTGGCTTTACAGAATGACAATTTAGAATCATTAGGTACCTTTTTATGATTAAAATACATTTATAAGAAATACTATATAAATTATGATGTGTCTTTCATTAATTCTTATCATACATATTGTGCTGCCTTTTTTTTTTTTCTCAAAACAGAGTAGACTGGTATTATTTTCCTCTTGTACAGATGGGAGACCGATGCAGAGAGGTTAAAATGATCTAGCAGTGCATGGAAGAAGTAGTAATGTCATTCAATTTAGGGATTTTAAAGTCTGTCTTCTTCACAAGACTTCTCACTTCAGAAAACTGTGCCTATTTGTTATATTTACACTTTCCAGTTGAGGAGTTAGTTAAAAATATATGTACCCAAACTGCACAAATTATAATCATCAGACATTAGAGAAAGATATCTGTTTTTAACAGGCATTCCACTCTGAATTTGATCCGCAACAAATCCTGAGCTGTTGGAACACAGGTGATCGTGTCAGTGGCTGACTAGGTGGATTTATCTGGCTTTGGATGGAAAGGCTTTACTCCCACCATATAGGCTGTCTGGTGCTCCTCACTTTCATAACCCTGGCTGCTCCATCCATTATCAGACTTATCCTCACTCTCAGACTTGAGATTTTGGGAAACAAAGGAGCACAGGCTACGTTCAAACTGTGGCTTTGGCAAATTCCTTAACCTCTCTGGGCCTCAGTTCCTTAACCTCTCTGAAGTTAATGATACGTGTCTTCTATGAAGTTTTAATAATATGTTAGAGATTGGTAATCACTAGGCAAATAATACATCTAAGACACTCATTGTTTTTTAAAAATGTTTACTCTACACTCATCCCTTGGTACTGAAGGAAGATTTGTTTCATGACCCTCCCCTTCCAAAAAATCTACAGATGCACAAATCTGTTCCATAAATTAGCAATGGCATGGTATTTGCATATAACCTAGACACATTCTCTCATATACTTTAAGTCATCTCAAGATTACTTACAACACATAATACAATATAAATGCCACATAACTGGTTGTTATTCTGTATCGTATTTGCATTTGTATTGTTTGAATTTTTAAATTTTCTGAATAGTTTCAATCTGTGGCTGGTTTAATCTGTAGGTGCAGAACTATTAGATAGGGAGGGCCTACTGTATTTAAGTTTTACGTTTTACTCAGAGTATGAAGAGCCTGGACCAGCCTCTGCTCTCTGCCAGTTCACCACATTCACAATCAAAACAAAAGCCCTAAAGCACAGAGTTGTCCCTGGGCCTGCACACACCTGCATTCTATTTTTCCCCCATTACATCCATTTCTGACCAGGTGTATAGGTCTACAGATAATTTTTTCTTTTTCTTCATTGAATTATTGCTCTTCCTCTTAAAGAATTGATTTATCCTCCCACCATCTGCTTCCAAATAAAAACCTAAGAAATACCCGGTCATCTTTGGGAAATAAATAACAATAGATAGATAGATAGATAGATAGATAGATAGATAGACAGACAGACAGACAGACAGACAGGTAAATTGATTCAGTGTTTACTCTGAACTCCTTATTAAATTAGAGATTTCCTAAGGGGTAAAACAGTCAAAGTGCTATTTCCTGAGTAAAAAAAGCTTGTGGTTTACCCTACAGCCCCCAACAGAGCAGCAAGCGCACCTCACAGCATGCCTATCTTTGATGCTGATTTTAACTTTCTGTGTAAGTATCACAGGTTGGGTGGCATTTACTTTTGCATGAATATGATGTTAAACTTTAACTCACATTAATCCAGCAACTACAGTCATGTGCTGCATAATGACGTTTTCATCAACGGCAGACTGTTTATACGACTGTAGTCCTATAAGATTGTAAAATTATTTTTACAGTGCCTTTTCTATGCTATATTTAGATATGTTTAGATACACAAGTACTTACCATTGTGTTAGGATGCCCACTGCACTCAGTACAGTAACATGTTGTACAGGTTTGTAGCCTAGGAGCAATCTGCTATTCCACACAGCCTAAGTTAGCAGGAGGCTGTCCCATCTAGGTTTTTGAAAGCTAAATACATGATGTTTGCGCCATGATGCAATCGCCTAAGACGCATTTCTCAGGACCCTTTGCGCGATGATGCAATCGCCTGAGACGCATTCGTCGGAACCCTTTGCGCGATGACGCAATCGCCTGAGACGCATTCGTCAGAACCCTTTGCGCGATGACGCAATCGCCTGAGACGCATTTGTCGGAACCCTTTGCGCGATGACGCAATCGCCTGAGACGCATTCGGCGCAAACTCCTGAGACGCATTCGTCAGAACCCTTTGCGCGATGATGCAATCGCCTGAGACGCATTTGTCAGAACTTACAGCCTTGTTAAGTGAAACATGACAGTTTTCTTATTTTTAATTTTTAATTTTTGTAGGTACATAGTAGGTGTATATATTTACAGAGTGTATGAGATATTTTGATAATGATATCAGGGTAAATGGTGTATCCATCACCTTAAATGTTTATTCTTCGTGTTACAAACAATGCAATTATACTCCTTTAGTTATTCTATAATGTACAATTAAATTATTATTGACTATAGTCACCCTGTTGTGCTATCAAATACTAGGTCTTATTGATTATTTCTATTTTTTGTACCCGTTAACAATTCCACTTCTCCACCCCAGCCTCTGGTAACCATCATTCTGCTCTGTATCTCTATGAGTTCAATGGATTTAATTTTTAGCTCCCACAAATCAGTATAGTTTTTGATTATTTCTCTATACAAAGAACTATGTTGGCTGTATAGGAAGAAATTCAAAAGAGAGAAAAAAAAACTTAGTCCCATCCGTGACAATTTACGTTTATTAGAAATGTGCTGGCTCCTATATTGAGCAATAAATAGGGGTACAAAGATGGATACGACAATAACCTAACCCATGAGTTGTGAACAATCTCATCAAATATATTATTTGGTCTATATTTGTTGAAAACAGAACACCAGACTAGCAGGCAATATATTAGTTTCAAGGGCTGTCCCTGAGGCTGAGAAGGTGTTTGGTCTCCAGTAACTATTAATTTTGGGGGAAAAAAGAATAAATAAAAGCAGCATTGAGCTATCTTGTCTATTATAAATTGAAAATATCTTCTTATATGACATAATTTTCTGATAACATTATTTAATGGTGTGGATACAATGTTTTTAATTAAAAATTAAAATACACATATTGTGGAAAAATGTTTTTAAAATAAATGATCTACATTCTAGCAATAAAAACTAACTAGTTGGGTATGTTTCCTTCTGTTTATTTTTTTAATTC
This sequence comes from Mandrillus leucophaeus, assembly GCF_000951045.1. NCBI lineage: Eukaryota > Metazoa > Chordata > Mammalia > Primates > Cercopithecidae > Mandrillus > Mandrillus leucophaeus. The sequence continues at coordinate 252,279 of NW_012101732.1, forward strand.
TATACTTAGGTATACATCTGTATCTGTATATCTATAAATAATTATCACTGTGCACATAGTTTTATGTTCTATATTTTTTACTTATTTGTATATTATATACATTTTCTGGTGACCTCAAAAAAATTTTAAATACTTATTTTCAACAGTTCCACTATATGGTTTTAGTTTAACTTATTCAGCCATTATTTTTCTGGAGATACACATTTTATATTAAGTTTATAAATAAATATGAAGTAACTTTTATATATTTCTGAATATTTTCCTCAGTAGTATAGGGCAAAAGAAAACTACTGAAAATCAATGATAGTGTAGGGGAGAAAAAAACGTTCACTGAAAATCAACTGACAAAAGGTAGATTAATAGAAGAAAACATATACAAATATATTAACATGTATATGGGCATGGGAGGCATACCAATATTAAAAGCTCAAATAAATGGCCAATTGATGCTTTTGCATCATCTTGAGGTTACAAAAGAATAAGAGCTCAGGACATGGCCAAACAGGTTATGGGAGGGAGAGGAGAAGAAAGGCGTGGAGAAAAGGTGGTCACGTTGTGCAGATGAAACCTGTCAGGCAGCAGCCCTCAGAAGGAATAGATGGTAGCCAGTGGGCAGTGTTCCTGTCAGACCTTTACAGGTTTCTGACTCAGTTAATCTTTCCTAGTTATGAATAAGGGAGGGCTTCGCAAAAAGCTTGTGTCCATCTGTTGTTTATTTCACTTTATCTCCTCTACAGGTGCAAATACCAGCCACTCCCCCAACCCAGCACAAAAGACAGCATTTTAACTATTCTTATGTTTCTAGCCCCGCTGAAGAGCCATCTTGAAATATGGCAAATAAGTATATATGGGGGTAAATTTTTTTTTTTTTTGGTCACCAGCCTGGAGTGCAGTGGTGTGATCTCAGCTCACTGCAACCTCCACCTCCAAGGTTCAAGCAATTCTCCTCACTCAGCCTCCAGAGTAGCGGAGACTACAGGCATGCACTACCATGCCAAGCTATGTGTGTGTGTGTGTGTGTTCTTATTAGAGACAGAGTTTCACCACGTTGGCCAGAATTGTCCCAATCTCTTGACCTCGTGACCCGCCCGCCTCAGCCTCCCAAAGTGGGGTAAAATATTTATAGTTTCCTTCAGTAATTTTTTCTATTTAATTATTTTCCCCTTAAATACTACCTTTAATATGCTTAAGTAATTTTAGCAATCATATCATAATGTAAATTCCAATATCATATGATTTAAATGAGGAAGGAAGGAAAGGAGTAAGGAAAGAAGAAAGGAAGGAAAGGAGTAAGGAAAGGACGAAGGAAGGAAGGAAAGAAGGAAAAAGGGAGGGAGGGAGGAAGGAAGGAAGGAAGAAGGGAGGAAGGACGGGAGGGAGGAAGGAAGGGAGGGAGGGAGAGAGGAAGGAAGGAAGAGAGGGAGGGAGGAAGGAAGGAGGGAAGGAAGGAAGGAGGGAAGGAAAAGAGGAAGGAAGGAAGGGAGGGAAGGAGGAAGGAAGAAAGGGAGGGAGGGAGTTGGTTAAGCTCAAATCTGGTTCTAATGAACTCTATTTCAGTGGGAAGCCTGGAGTTAAGAACTGCACAACAATCAGTCTGGAGCATTTTAGTCTTGAGTTGATCTGCTAAAGCAGTTCTGAAGAGGGGTTGATCAAAGGCAACAGGACATGGGGATTCAGCTTCCAGAAGGATTCAGCTTCCAGAAGTAAGTATAGGATCAAGAGGAGTTTAATTGGCCCTAACTGGCCTGAACTCAGAGAAGATAAGAAATGTCCCCTGGTTTAGCTGGCCCCCAAACACAATGGTCCAGGAAATGCTATCATCACACAAGATTGTATTCTTTAACACAGAACCTCTTTAAGGCAGAGGTTATTTGTATATGTGATGAGAACACACAAGACTACATTTTATGGGAACAATAAAAACTTCATAAACATTCACATGTTTTATGTCCTTGCATATGATATACTTTCAAGAAATACTAATTTAACCCAATTTTACTATTGTTTATTCCCTGCAAATAATATCTTCTATTTACAATGGTTTTCAATTTGTACAATTGTTTTCAATATGTACAATTGTTTTCAGTTTGTGCAATTACATTTTGTCTGCTACTTTTCTTTTTCCTTTTGTTTTTGTTTGTTTTTGTGTCTTTGACCACTCATTAAACCACACTGGGGATGAAACTTAATATATTGTATTCATTATTTTTCCTTAATATTTGTTAAACTGATGTTAAATTAAAATCTGTTGGGATTCTTTTACTATCCTGAATGATTTAAGTGTAATTGGCTTAAACACTAGACCATTTCACAGCTTAAAAGACTAAGAGGTTTTTTACAAGTTTTCCTGATTCTTAGATCTTGAAAATTCATGTTTTGTATCTTCTTTGCAGACTGCCTCTGTTTATCAAAATGCAAAACTAAACTCTTTCAAGAATCACTCACACTAATAAATGTATGAGACTATTAACCTTAAGGACAAGATCTCATAGCAGCATCTCACAACTCTTGTACTATCTGTACCCCAGCTACTCCTCCTCTCTTTACTTCTCATCAGGAACAAAGAAAAATTTTCTTCTCTAACCACAAAAACTTTGTATTCTTTTCTGGAGTTTTATACCCTGTGAGTGACAATGTTTATTTAATTTTTTAAAGTTACTTTTGCCTCTGTAAAATGAGAAGAAAGTAAGCAATGGAAAAGTTACGGCCACAGAAGTTCCTTGCCTCAGGAAAAGTAGCTAGGTTGCTGTTGAGTAAATAAAGCATTGGAAAAAACAATCTGTAAGACAAGTACAGAATTAGAAGGGAAGGGCATGTGTGCAAAACTAGTGTTTCAGAGTATATATGGGCAAGATTTGACACTGACTCCTAGATTCATTGGTATAATTATTCAACATTGCAATGAAAAGTCCGAGGGACAGAGAATAGATGGATATTGCAAAGTCAAAGCCATATTCCTGTACTTTTGAGACACAAGAAAGAACTTGACCAGCCTCTGTGGGCGATCCATGGAGCACCGACGATGTGATTATTATCATCTTTCTTTTGTCCTAGTGTTAGTAAAGCCTGGGAAACAGCTGACAAATATTTCCTTGCATTTGTAGAATTACTGTTCTTTTTTATCTTTGTGTCTTGTAAAGCAGATTCTTGCATCATGGCTATAGTGCAATGGTCTGGAAATTTGCCACTGCCCTTCAGTTAATTAAGGCTGTGGTCACTTAAGTTGGCTCCAAGTAGGTGCTCCATAAATGTTAGGTGAATGAACAAATATGAATGAATATTGTGGCTGAGGCTGCTCTATCATAACTCTATTTGTGATAATAATAGTTGACCTGTGAAGTTGCAATCAATACAAACTCTTACGGGCATCATATATAGATCTCTTCTCTTCTTGAATTTATATGTTCTAAAACAGGGACTAGAACGTTTTATTTATGTTGGTCACCAATTCATGAGGGAAAAATATCAATTGAAGTGTGAAATGACAAAACAACTTGTTATACTTAGTTTTTAAAGATAAATATGGAGTTTCCTACTCACCTGCTTTTTAAAAATAAAATAATTCAACAACTGGGCAGACATCTATTGATCATATACTGCATGCACGGAGCTATGCTATTCCAGGCTACTAGAACCAATGAGAATAGCTAAAGGAGACACGTTGCTGTTAAAACTTAATCCTTGCTCTAATTCTCTTGTATGTGTACATGCATATATGTGTGTATGAAGGATGAAGTGATCAGTGACTTAGTAAGAACATTCTTTTTTTTTTATACTTCACAGTTACATAAAGGAAGAAAAAGTTCAAAATCATTAGCAAAATCTCACCTAAATCTATAATTTTTTTTGCAGTTCTCTCTTTCTTATTCTGTACTCCAGGCATTGTGACTCGCATTGCATGACAAGATCTGTACTTTGCACCTCATTCTATGTAGTTAACTGGATATTGTTATTTAACTCACCAGATAGAGAAATGCTCTATTAGAAATGTACACATCCAGATCCAAATTGTGTCTACCTTTATATGTGGTTTCAAATTTTTAGGGTATCTTTGTTTTGCTTTTTTAAAAAAATCTTGCCAGAAACTCTGCTAAGTGAGAAATGGTATCCAATTTAGTTTATACCCTCAGGCACTTACCAGTTTGATGGACCAAAAGCACAGGCTGATTAATACTTGATGAATAATTGGGAGTATATACACAACTTCACACTTCTGTATCTCTCTACATAATACTATGCATATGTGTGATTTTATTTTTCTAGTCAAATCTCAATATTTATTAATATGAAAACATTAACGAGAATTACATATTGGAAGAACCAGGTATTGAGGTGTCAAGCTTAGACACAAAGAGATATAAGTAGAACATTTCAGGTTCTCTAAATAATAGTTTCATCCGTCACACTTCTGCCAGAATAGACTGTATAGAAGGCAAACCCAATATCTGTGCAACTACCAGTAGTCCCCACTGTAAAAGGTTCCTGTCACTTCATGTTCTTTCCAATATCGTTTGTCCAGTATGAGCTTAAATATATATTTTATTTATTTCATGGTATAAATGTATTTCCCTATGATACCATATTGCATTTTCCTAAGTAGTAATGGTAAATCTCTTTTGGTTTTTCCAATTTTTTGTTTGTTTGTTTGTTTGTTTTTGTTTTTTTGAGACAGTCTCACTCTGTCATCCAGGCTGGAGTGCAATGGCACGATCTCACTGCAACCTCCACCTCCCAGGTTCTAAGGGATTCTCCTGCCTCAGCCTCCAGAGTAGCTGGCATTACAGGCACACACCACTACACCCAACTAATTTTTGTGTTTTTAGCAGAGACGAGGGTTTCACCAGGTTGGCCAGGCTGGTCTCAAACTCCTGATCTCAGGTGATCCATCCGCCTCGGCTTCCCAAAGTGCTGGGATTACAAGTGTGAGCCACTGTGCCTGGCTGGTCTTTCCAATTTTATTTTTTAATTTAAAAATATAACATACACATAGAGAAGATAAAAAATGCTGAATTAAATGCATAGAAATAAAGTGGGTGCTATGTAGCCACCACTGAGGAGGAGTATGAGTACATGGGTAGTGCCCGGTATCCCTCCATGTGTCCCTTCTGATCACATTCCTCTCCTTATCCTGTAATATCTACATGCATATCTATAGTACTATTGATATAGATAAATATTTACAATTAAATATTATGTGTAAGTACATTAACACATATTCATACATAGAAGTATGCATTACTTCAAGGCACTGATTATATATTAATATGTATGTATGTGATTTCATGTTTATTTTTTAACCTTACAAAAATGAAATAAAGTATGTGTTCTCTTGATTCTTACCTCTTTTAGACAGCCTCATGTTTGTAACATCTGTCTAGATTGTTTTATGTAGCTGCAGTTCGTTCTTTTATATCACTGGATGATAGCTCATCGCATAAATATGCAAGAGTTTATCTTTTCTACTGGTGATGGACATTGAGTTATTTCCAGTTTGGTGTTATTACATACTAATAATTCCATGTGGACACCCATTCTGTTGAATATTTATCTAGAAGTGGAATCAACTTGTCACAGACTATGCAAACCTTTGCATTCAGTAGATAATGCCATTTTTTAAGTGAGTATATGAAACTACATTCCCAGAGGCATTATATGAGAGTTTCTGTTACTACACCGTCTCACCAATACATGGTGGTGTAAGACTGTTTCAACTTCTGCAAGTCTGCTGAGAATATAATTTTATCTTATTGTGGTTCTAATTTGCAGTTCTCTGATTAATAATGAAACTGAACAGCTTTTCATGTTTATTGATTATTTGAATAAAATATCTGCTAAAGATGTTTGCCCATTTTTCTATTGATTTTTCTGCCTTTGTATTGATTAAAGGAATAATGTATATAATTATGAAACCAGTCCTTTGCCACTACAAATATATGAAGTATGTAACCTAGTAGATTTTCTCTTTTTTCATCTTTATTAAGGTACGCCTGATGAATAGAAATTGTGTGTATTTAAGAAGTACTAATTGATGTTTTAATGCATGTATACATTGCGAAATGATCACCCAATCAAGCTAATTAACATACCCATCCCTCACATAGTTGTTTGTATGAGTTTTGTCACACAAAGGGATATGGGATAATTTGCTGTTCTAGCTCCATTTATTGTAAAGACCATTCTTTCCCCTGATACTCTATGATGACACTTCTGTAATACATGAGAAGTACACATACATGAACAAATTGAATCCGTTTCTAGCATCTCCTTTACCTTCAATTACTCTGTTTATTTCTACCTGTGCAAAAACTTCACTATCCTAATGATATGGTGTTTGGCTCTGTTTCCCCACCCAAATCTCATGTTGAATTGTAATACCCAGTGTTGGGGCAGGGACTGGTAGGAGGTGATTTGATCATAGCGGAAGATTCCGCTCTTTCTGTCCTAATGATAGTGAATGAGTTCTCAGGACATCTGGTTGTTTAAAAGTGTGTACCACTTCCTCCTTTACTCTTTCCTTCCTGCTCGGCCATGTGAAGAAGTGTTTGCTTCCCCTTTGCTTTCTGCCATGACTGTAAGTTTCCCGAGGCCTCCCAGTCATGCTTCCTGTATAGCCTGAAGAACTGTGAGCCAATTAACCCTCTTTTCTTCATAAATTACCCAGTCTCAGGTAGTTCTTTATAGCAGTGTTAGAACAGATTAATACACCTAATTAATATAATATTTTAAATCCTGAGGGTATCTTTTAATTTTTTTTTTTTTGAGACAGTGTTTTTTTCTTTTTGTCCAGACTAGAGTGCAATGGCACAATCTCATCTCACTGCAACCTCCACCTCCCAGGTTCAAGCGATTCTACTGCCTTAGCCTCCTGAGTAGCTGAGGTTACTGGTGCCCGCCACCAGGCCCAGCTAATTTTTTGTATTTTTAGTAGACAGGGTTTCACTATATTGGCCAGGCTGGTGTTGAACTCCTGACCTCAGGTGATCGGCCTGCCTCGGCCTCCCAAAGTGCCGGGATTACAGTGTGAGCCACCAGCCCGGCCCTAAATTTTTATTCCCAGATCATTTTCTCTGTGAGGGTTTTACTTCTCTTTTATTCCTATGTACCATTTTTATGAGATTGTAATATTTTAAATTTGTTTTATAATTATGGCTACTATGTGAATAAATATTTGATTTTTAATTATCTATCAGTCTTGTTAGATTATTAAGAATCATAATGTTTAAATTGAAATAAAAATTTATATACAAATATATGTTCTTTCATAATTATTATTTATTCAATTTGCTATTATTTTCCAACTCTATTTTTACAGTGATTTTAAACATCATCCAACAGATAATTACCAATCACCGACTACTTAGCAGGCATTTGGCAGCATCATGCTACAAAACAGACAAGGTTTCCTATCCTTGTGGAGCTTACATTCTAATGTGTATAGGAAATAATATGTAAAAAAAAATAGGAAATAAAATATCATAAATAATACTGGAAGGTAAAGAGGGCTATGCAATTTATAGACAAGGGCATGTGGGATTTAGATGGTATGGTACAGAGGTTTGAATTCTAAAAAGGGTGGCCATAGGAGATTTCTAATTAAGTTGTCAAATTATTGGAAACTTTTCTGACATTTTAATAGAGAGAGAACTGATGCATCTATACCAGAGTGAAAGATATTTTAACACCATATCCAATCCAAAATCTTGGCTTATTTATCACTTTACTTGGGTTTTCCTTTATGCTTATAAATTAAGTATTAGAATTTTCTCTATGAGTGTCTTGTCTCTTATTTCTTCATACTCTTCTTTGAAATTATAATTTTTAAAATTTGTTTTTTAATTATTACTACTATGTGAATAGATATTTAATTTTTAATTATCTATTAGTCTGCTAGATTATTGATAATAAATGTTTAAATTGAAATTAAAATCTATGTAGAAATCATGTACTCTGTAATAGTTACTTATACCATCAGAAGTGGTAACAATTCCTACACCATTTGTTCATTCACTCTTTTATGATTTCCCATTTTACCCAGGACCAAAAGTCATTGGTGAGAGCACACAACCTTGCAACCTTGTCTTTCACTAATACCTAATGGAAAGATTTCAATATTTCACATTTAAATGTAACATTTTATGTTTAAATATAAATAACACATACACACACGTGCATGCGTGCACACACACACACACACACACAGAGAGAGGGGAGAAAGAGAGAAACAGTGAGAGAGAGACAGATTTTAAAGAATTAACTCATGTGATTCTGAGGCTTGGTGATTCCAATAGGGCAGGCCAACAGGCTAGAGACCCAGGAAAGAGTTGATGTTTTATTTCAAGTCTGGAGGCAAAATTTTCTCTCCTCTGTGGGACCTCAGCCTTTTTCTCTTAAGACCTGCTACTGATTGGATGATACTCATTCACATTATGGAGGGTAAGCTTTACTCAAATTGTACTAATTTGAATGTTAGTCACATCTGAAACAAACAAACAACCTTTACAGCAACATCTAGACCTGTTTTTGACCAAACTTCCAGACATCATATCCTAGGTAAATTGACACTTATACTTAATCTTCACATCTTCATTCTTAGTTAACTAATAATTTTTAATATGAGTCAATGTTGAATTTTAAAAGTGCTTTTATTCTGCAACTATTGAGATAATATTATGTTTTTGTATTAATCTGCATCTGTAGGAATTGTGTTAATAGATTTTTCTATTGCTAAATCAAACTTGGATTTCGGGATAAACTCTCATTATTAATTGGATCAATAGAGAGTAGACAGATGAATACTTAGATTTGTCTTACCAACATTTTATTTCGGATTTTTGCCTGTATTTTAAATGGTAAGGTTGAGCAGTAAAATTTCATTTTTTGTCTTTTTCTTATGGGGTTTGGTATAAAGGCAATGTATAAATAATGTAAATTGAGATAAGAAATATTCCCACTGAAAATGTTTATATGAACCTATGAGTATTTTTAAATTTTTGATAGAATTTCTGACAAAAACATGCAGGATTTGAGTTTTCTACCTGGCAAAACTTTCAACTGTTCTTTCAGGTTTTTTACAAATATTATCAGGCTAAGACTGTTTATTAATTTTTGAGTTGAAAGTGAAATGTTATCATTTATATTATATCGTTTTAAGGTAATTTCTTTCATATACCTTCTAATTTATTGTTGTAATGGTTTTATAATATTCTTTAAATATATAAATTATGTCTGTGTTATTTATAGCAATGAGAAATTTAATAACGACTAGATCCACTCTATTGCTTCACACTCTTTAATGGGTAGAAGAAAGGACAGGGAGAGAATGCTTGACTTCAGGCACAGTATGCCTGGAAGTACATTTTGCTAATGCTGTGTTCTGAACTTCTGTCACAGTCCTCTGGTGATAAAAACTGAACTTGCCCCGACACTTAGTTGTTCCTCCTCCAGAGGAACTCACTGGTTGACCATGAGTTTATTTGATAAACTCGGTGGGTTAAAAGAACACACATTTGGGGAACAGAACAGTAATGGATGAAGCAGTTTCTTTCCTCTGAAACTTATTTCGAGGGCAACTATAACATCTTCTAACTTTTTTTTTTTTCTCTTTGTAGAGTGTAAGAAACCCCTGAACTTTTCTGTACTGGTAAACATGAAAGGCAAACATCCATTGAGACATGGTTCTCTATGAAGTGGGGATGAGTATTCCAACCTCCTCTGAATCTCCACGAAGCAGCAGAACTTTACAAAGGCATGCTCTCATTTTGTATTCTCTGAACCTGTTTCTATACAGTAGGCATGGTGGGGTCACGGCATGCATTCCACTTATCGAATTCATATTGTAGGCTCATCAGAAGGCCAGGCCAATACCTTTAAGAATAAAGGGTCTATAACAGCATGGTTGGTTTTGTCTCCTTTGTGGTATAAGAAGTACCTAGGTAGTTGCAGGCACATAGGAGACACTCACGAAAAATTGGAAGAAAAATTTAATAAACAAATATGCTGCTGACACAACATTTATGACGTATGGCCCCAAAGTTGTGAATTTGGGGAGTGATGCAAAAAGTCTATTTTGATCTTGGATGTAATCTTTATTCTCTAATCCAGGTTTGTCAGGATAAAACAGATAGAGGATTTAATTCCTGTCAGTTTCCAGTGAATATTTCTAAAAGGATTCAAAATCTAGAGAAAGACTGATTGATGTCCAAAAATATCAATACAAATTCCAGACTAAGCATGAAACTTATAAAAAATGAGGTCAATCCATAATAGACAGAGTATGTAGTCTGTGTGAAATGTAGAGCAATAATCATTACCTCAAGACAAAAAATCTTTCTCAAATACATAAGTGCCTTTCCTGATATTAAAACAGATACCTATAGATATTAATGTCATAATTGTTTGAGGTCACAGAGCTATGCGGTATAAGATTTGAGACAAAAAGTTACTACAGCTGACAACTACTTTATTTATCTACTTTATATTTATACTACATTTATCTTGTACGAGCTTTCACAGGATTTTTAAAACAACACATACAGACTTGTAAAAAAAAAATAGTTCAAAAGGATCCCATTTTGTTCTCAAGAAATGAAACATAACACTATTCAAATATCTATGAAGCAGCATTAATGGCCATGGTGACAAAACCAGTCTCTGGTCTGCAGTACAATTATAAACTGAGGTATTTAGTGATATCTGACGTCAAACAGATATTTAGTGATATCTGGATGTGAAACTTGAGACAAGTTATTTAATCGCTCTGAGCCTCAGTTTTCTCATTTGTAAACGGTTGTAGTGTTGCTTACCTTCCAGATAATGGAATAACATTCTAGGTAATGAGGTAACATGCATTCAGAATGTCAGACACACAAAGGGAGAACTTGATAGGTCAACTTTATCTCAATAAGATTCATGCTAATTGTAGTCAGATGTTTGCATTTTACCTTCTTTCTGTTTGCAAGAAGGACTAAACATTGGAGCATTAAAAGTGAAGCAAGCAGTCAACTGGGTAAGACAGGGCTACAAGAAGCTTATGTATTACCTGCTGAGTATTTTTCCAAATGTAGTTTATATACCACTTCCATCAATTAGAACTACCTTGGGGATGCTTCAAGGGATGTATTGCTTTATTTTCTTTGTATCTGTCAATCCACCCACATGGAAACGCCTATTACATTCAGGAAAGTATTCATTCTGACTGGAGCACGTTCTGACTGGAGCAGACTATGATGATGGAGACATGCAAGAGTTAAACTGAAAAAATGCAGGTTGAGCCTACTATATCATAATAGAGGAGAAGCTTTTTGTCATAGAAAAAATGGAGAGTTAATTAAGGAGTTTCTAAAGTAAGGGAGTACAGGATTATATTCATAAGATCATTCTGAATTGAGCAAAAGCATATTTAATATTTCTGCCCAATCATAGTAGAGTGACAATTCACTTATATTACAAAGACAAGAAGCACAAATGCACAGAGACACCAATGGCAAATGAAGTCCCTTGTGTTGATGCTTATGTCCTGCATTTTTATTATTTTTATTTATGGCATGCAGGGCTCATTTGCTCAGTTAAACATACAGACCTGTATTGAATTCCACCAGGCAGCAGTTTCTCTTCTTGGCAGTGGAAATTGGAAAATTGAATTTTCCTCTGCATTCTAATCTGATTCAAAATTTATTTTGTATTTAGACCCTTTATATAATTATTGCCATCATCATTATTTAGCAGCTTTTGCGTAATCTATTATTGAAAAATGGGTATTTTCAACTTGGGTGCTCTGCAAAGTCTATTAGGGATAGTTATTGCTAGAAAAATGTGTAGGCGTAATGAGTGAAACTTAGGAACTGCAGCAGAGTCACACTTACTGTTCTGAGCAGCCAGGGCAAGGAGTGAGAGGTGGAAAAAACTCCATGGAGGAGCAAGAAGAAAATTGGATCAGTATACTGAAGGCCTGACTGTTCAACCCCAGCTTTTCATTTAACTGGCTGTATGATTTTGGAAAGAAAATTTCTGAACTTGGTTTTCACATCTGCAATATAAGGAATTGGGAGAAAACGAAATATATGTTGACAGTCTCTTTCAGCTTAGGTCCTCATGAACTTAACCAAACAGAACAGCATTTTGAAGATCGTGAAACTGCCCTGGAATATACTTTCTTCCTGTTTGTGACTTCTGACACTCTGAGGACCCGGCCACTGCTTGATTATGCCAGCCATAACTACTTCAGATCCCTAAATTTATAGAATCAAAAGACATTATAGAGACCTTTCATTCCAGTGCCATAAAAATGTAATTCTCAGTACCATTAAAGTTTCTTCTGGTGTTTCCAATTAAAAAAAAAAAAAACAAGAACACTAATAAGATCTCATTCTCCATGATATGATTATTTCACATTGCATACCTGTATCAAATCATCTCATGTTCCCTGCAAGTATACACACCTACTATGTACCCACAGAAATTAAAAATTACAAAATTACAAAAAAAGGAAAATAAATTTAGAGAATCATTTGAAGGGTGAAACTGAGGGGACGTTGGGGAACACTTATTCTCCATTCAGCATTGTCAGATTTAAGAAATAAAAATGCAAGATGCCCAGTTTAAATTTGAATTTCAGATAAACCACATTTTATTAAGAATAAGTATGCCCCAAGTATTGCATAGTCAATCTCAGCTTTTATTATACTCCACTCAGCCTGTTTCTAAATTGAGCAATTCCCATTACAATAACACCCTGGGCTTCTTTCTCTCTCTTCACTCATTTCACTATAGGAACCAAAAGTGATTCATCTTACTGTGGCTTGGGACAAGGAACAGGGGATAAGTGACGCTCAGTCCTTTCTAGTATCTCTTATATAAAACTCCTGACTGCCGATGTTCCCTATTCCATTCTCAACCATGTGGTTATCTCAGCAATAAAGACCCTGACATGACTGTGAATCTCCACTGACTAGGAAAGAATAGAGAAGTCTCTACGTCTAGGATGCAGTTCTATGGAAGCCCTTTTTGTTTTGTTTTGTTTTGTTTTTTGTTTTTTGCTACTTCTAAGGCACATTCTCCATTGGCTCAATTAATAACAAAACATGCCATTTTTATTTCT
>NW_012101732.1:267074-268205 GCF_000951045.1 Mandrillus leucophaeus
CATAAACATAATAATGTGATAGAGAATACTTGTAAAAAGTCAAATTTAAAGTCTACTCCAAAAGCCCATCTGTGGAGGTGTCCTTTGAAGGAAACCTGAAGGATGAGAATAATTCAGCCACTGGACAAGCCCAGGGGAGATAACTCCAAGCAGACAGAAAACCAAATGAGCCTCACGTCTGCAAGGTCTCATTCACTACCAATGAAGCCAGCTAGCAGCGGGTGAGACAGAGTTGCATGACACTGGCAATGGGTAAGAAACAATGCATAAAATAGATTGAACACATTACAAGGAGTTTAAGTTTTATGTTAGTTATTAAATTGAAAAGCCTTTAAATGTTTTAAGTAGAAAGCAACACTATTAAATTTGCATTTACCAAGACTAACCAGAATAAATCAGATGGTAACAGAAGAGGAAAAGGAAGAGTTAGGAGATTCACACAATGTCCCTGGTGAGGGATGTGGCAGCATGAGCTGCATGGTGTCAAATGAAAGAAAGGATAAAGAGAGGCAGAGATATTCTTCTGATTTCCCCCATTCACAGATGAGCCACTCAGGGATAAAGGGTTTAGTTTCAGTGGCCCGGTGACAACCTGGGCTTCCAAATGCCAGGCTGGAACTCTCGCAGGATTCTGAATCATAAAGAACAAATTTCTCTTTTTCTTTCCTAGTTATAATACTTTGTGTCACATATTTCTAAATTTACAAGTAGAAACTCACACATTTTTACCAATAAATGCATTTAATAAATTAAGGGACACATGAGAAATGAATGGAAGAGTTTGAAAACTTTACAACACAGCATATGATATATTTTCCTTCCACTTAACATAAAAAGATCATTAGACAAAATACTATGCTTCACTGATACCTTCTGGTTAAAATTTGTGTTATTTTCCTTTTCTTTCTTTCTTTCTTTTTTTTTTTTTTTGAATCAATGTCAATTTATTTTAATTATTCTTTTTTTAAAAAAATATAGTTTAAGTTCTAGGGTATATGTGCACAACACGCAGTTTTGTTACATATGTACACATGTGCCATGTTGGTATGCTGCACCCATTAACTCATCATTTACATTACGTATATCTCCTAATGCTATCCTTCCCCCATCCCCCAGCCCCACAACAGGCCC
>NW_012101732.1:268300-270077 GCF_000951045.1 Mandrillus leucophaeus
TTTGTTTTGTTTTGTTTTGTTTTTTGTTTTTTGCTACTTCTAAGGCACATTCTCCATTGGCTCAATTAATAACAAAACATGCCATTTTTATTTCTGTATGTTTACTTTTTTGTATCTCTCAATTGGTTCGGAAATTAGGTGGGAATACCAAGAAGAATCACACACCATGAAGAAAAAAATATATATATACACACTTATATATATATACACTTATATATATATATACACACACACACACACTAATCCCTTGAATCCTATCATCCTACCTGACAATAAGGAGGCTGATTGAGAAAGCTGTTGTGAAAATACAAATAATATAATTTTCTGAGAATAAGGTACACAGAAGAATTCAAACATTTTAATTCATTCCTCTTGATGAGCTATTTGGAGAATGAGATTATATGAAACTTCACAAACTGAAATTGACAAGCCAAATGTATTGAATTATCTTTCAATCTTTGTTATTTTTGGATGCTATGCTTATTTAGGTAAATGCAAAGAATACCCTTTCCTAAAACAGTTCATATAAAACAACAAAATAGATTATGCTTTTATAGAGTATAAATTAGGGGGCTAAATTGAAACAATACGTGCACAGATATGGCAGATGACATAGTCAAGGAGTAACACACCCGACTTTCTGATACAAAAGTCGATAGTTCTTATGATCCATCATGAAAATATTTAAAATAAAACATTAATTCTTTCCTTTTGGGGATGCAGCTAATTAAAAACAAATTAAAAATTAAAAACAGAAGCTAATTAAAAACAAAAACATTTTATTTAGCTAAATCACTCTGATAGAACAGAGTTACACAGACAATTTATCTTGTGGCTACTCACAATTAGGCGAATGAGCTCACTTTGACAAGGCATGGCCTCCATGTTCCTGTCTTTATAACTCTGAATATGGGCTGGGACTAGGTTATAGCTAGCCAGCACCAGGTAGGCAGAATTTAAGGAGACCATCACTCTCAGCTGCTGACCTGTGCGTGCAAAACACTGAAAGCGAGCGTCTCCTTAAGCACCTGGCTTGACTCATTCCAGTCCCAGCATTGCTCTGCGTGAATTAAGGTGTTAATAATGGAATAAAGTTGTAGATTTTTACTCAACTTTTAACTTAAAATATGCAAAACAAAACATACAACAAGAAATTTAAATAAAAGTAAGTATTTGATAAAGACATATTCAAATAGATGATACTTCGTTTTAATTACACTGTTGAACACTTCACAGAATTTAAAGACCATCTGAAAAATGTTTTATAGGAAACAATAAACATTTAAACTGGCCATGGAAACTATTCATTAGCTTTATTCAATATTTATACCAGTTTTATGATTTGAAGAGTTTTTATATATTATTGATCATTCAAATTTAAAATAAAGGCCTACCTCATTCAAGCATCTAGAGTACTTATAAAGCAACTTTTTACAGGCAAAAATATTGAAAACACACCTTTTTAAGCTGCTTATCTACACAAAAGAAGAGAAAGAAATTATAGGATCTTTTAAGACAGAGCTTATTATTTATAATCCTCCACTAATATATTTTTATTTAAAAATATACCCTTTTTATTATTTTTTAAAGTTAATGTTTTGACCCTATATTTATTAAATATCTCTTCTTCGCAAATAGTGTTGTACGGAGTGTGGTCCCTGTATATAACACTTGCACTGAGACACAGTGGGAATTAGCCAATAAGGTCTATGTCCCCATAGAGTTTGCATTCTAGGGATATAAAAAGATTATAAGCAAAACAAAAAATATATACACA
>NW_012101732.1:272072-295338 GCF_000951045.1 Mandrillus leucophaeus
AAACAACCCCATCAAAAAGTGGGCAAAGGATATGAATTTGTGTTCTTTTTCATCTGAGTATCTAACTTCTGGATGCATACATGTCTTTAGAGAATTCCTTTTAGAATTTTGTTTTTACTTTTAAATTCATCTTTGTACAGCAACAAAACTATAGAGCTTCTGAATTCGAAGGTGCTGTAGAGATTACTAAACTATAGCACCCTTTATTTTACTGATGAGGAGCTTGACAGAAAATGTGCCATAGAGAAGTGTACTGAATAGTCTGAGGTCATTCTTTACTCAGCTGGTGACAGAAAGGGGAAGAAACTCCTTCCTAGTAAATACATGAGCACATGGAAATTTACATAGTTTATTATAAGTAATGTATCCCAGGGAGAAATAAGCTTTTCCACCCTCCTTAAGTACTTGAACATGAAGAAGTGTAGAATAATAAATTGAAGATAAGTGCCCAGGAAAAAGCGACTTTTCAAGGCAGGCCAACATTGCAGGCAAAATAAAATAATAAAATATGACAGAAGATAACTTTGGAATTTGGTTTCCTTAATTCTTCTTCCTTTAGAAGTTATATAAACACAAATTGAAAGTTTAAATTATTAAAATATTCTTTATTGTTTTCTGGTTATTGCACACATTTTATGATGACGTTAACGTATAATAAAAATCTGCATACCTTGTATTCCATAATAAGTAACCAGTCATTTCTTATGTGTTTTATTATTCTTAATAAATTTCGAGATAAAAAATAAATAATGCTACTTCAGGTGCTGTTACGGATAGATATCTAGTCTGTGTATATAATATCTATCACGGATGACATCTGGCGTGGGATAGTAAACAGACATCTTACTATATGCAATTTTAACAAGGCCAATATCTTCCTGGGATATATTTCATACATTAAAAGCAGAGTGAAGCAGAGATGGGATAAGAGGATGGGTGCTGAGCTGAGTGTGGGTTTTGTTAGAGTCTACAGTCAGCTATTAGGTAATAAAATAATAGCCACTCACTCACTTTTACCACTTTGCAGTAATTCCAAAGCAATGAATCTAATAGAATCCCATGCAGAGATGGCTTCAGTGGTTTCATTTGGTAATGCAGAGTTAGGCTGAAGAAATATGAGTTAACGGTGTTTGCTAAACCCCACCAATAAAAACTCAATAGCTTTATTTTCTTCTGCAGAGAATCTGATATTCAATTTATATTCATGGGTTTCAAAGGAAAAAGAGTGAAAGTGAGGACAATCTGACATAAAAATGCTAAAAAGATTTCTTCTAGTATATCATTGTATTTTCAATGCTTCTGTCAGTCTGAGAACAGTCAGAACAAAAATATAATAATAACAAATAGCATGTCAGACGCTCAGCTGCTTCTTCCATCACAGGTGTGCCAGACAGCTGGTGATGTCACAAAGAGCAGGTTCAGATGGTGCAGTGATTTCCAAAAGAGAAGACGGAAAGAGTAGTCAGCATTTTTTTTTTTTCAAACAGTGGCTGCAAATTTTAATTGCTTGGGTAAATTTGTAAAAAACATGTATGTCCAAATGACCAGAGAATCTGATTAAATAGTCTGCAAGTGGGAAATGAGTATCTTTTAAACTTTCCAAAAAAATATCTAATATATAGGTAAAGGGAGAACAAAATATTCATATAGGAAGAGGCAGATAAAATATGTCAATTATATTCCATTTTAAAGAAAAGCTAAATTAGACATTTAAAATAATTGTAAGCTCTATATGGATCTCCTGACCGATATGAAGGAAACATGTTGATGCACATTAATTTACATCATTTAAAATGGCAAAATTGATAGAAAAAAAAATGACAAATATGCCACAAGTTTTCACATACATTGTGATGACTTGCTTGGCTTTTCAGTGTATAGTGGATACGTACAATTCTATAATTATTTCCTATTTAAACACATTAGCAGGATAATTAAAGATGGATTATATCAACAGTGACTCCTGTTGCTATTTTACTGACGTCTTACAACTTGTAATCATACATCCTCTCATCTCAAACTTTTAAATGTCTCAAATACTCCATTAATCTATATTAATGTCAAACCATGTGGCTGGATATATATGACAATCCAGATTGATAGGAATCTGTAATGACAAGGGGAATGTTTTGGAATGGATACAGTTAGCCATGGAGAATCAAAGGTGAGAACATACAGGAAGCAGTGGGAAATGGGTGGGAGAAGATAATGTGGATATACAAGAAATATGTGGTTGTCCAGGCATGAGACAATCAGGGCCTGGATAGTTAAGTCAGGAAAGAGTAAGAAAGAAAGACCATGTTTAGAATAGACTTTTGAAGTACAATTTCTAAAAAATCAAAAGCTGATATCAGATATAAAGACCGAAGAAAGAAGTAAGATTAATTCTAAAGGTTTTGGTGAATGTTGAAGACATTTTCCAAAATCAAAAACAGAGATTGTGATATAAGGTCATTTGTAAGACAATGGCACAGAAGAGAGAGGGAACTCAGAGAACTAGCCTACAGAGATGAGCAAATATACAAGTCCATCCCTCATCAAACAAAGATGAGAAAGCAGCCATCATGCTAAGATACGAGAAGGTCAAAGCATGAACAATATATTATTAATAAGTAGCTATAACCGCTGTGGCTCTAGACTCAAAGTGCCTCACAATGAATTGTTATCACTGTATGATCTATTATTTGCAGACAGCAGAGCAAGAGAGAATATTAATTAAAGCCATAAGCAAAGAGGTCCGCAGTTACAGTGTATTTTTGGCATACTTGCGATTTTAGGGTGAACCATGAGTGACACAAATATAAAAGGTGTGTGGTGAGTTTCATTTTGAGTACCAATGTTAAGCTTGGACTAAATGCAGAATCTGTAAAATCTGTGGAAACGTCCTATGGCAAGAACCATTAGCAGAACAAAGGAGAAAATGATAAATGGAAAAAAAGAAAAAACACTGAATAATTGTTGAAAAGATTCAAATTGGTTTCTGAGTAAAGAATCCCCCCAAAATTTGTAGTAATAAGCATTACAAATAATCAAATCATATAAATAAAAATATTTCTGTTAAATTCAGGAATAAGCAAGAATGCCCATTGCCAGTAAAACTCTTCAGAGTTTATCCTAGAGACCACGGATAAAGTAACAAGATGAAGAAAAAAATAGTAAGTATGAAAAAATCAATTTTGGCTAAAATTAAACTTGTTAATGTACGTGAATCTTAAAATAAGCTTGTTCGGCTGGCGGCCTGTGGGTCACATGTGGCTCAGGACTGCTTTGAATGCAACCCAACACAAATTCGTAAACTTTTTAAAAACATTATGATATTTTATTTGTGATTTTTAGAAATAACTCATCAGCTATCATTAGTGTGAAGTCTGTTTTATGTGTGGTCCAAGACAATTCTTCCAGTATGACTCAGAGAAGCCAAAATAGTGAACACCCCTGTCTTCGAGGATTAATTTGAGAAGGACAATACATAAAAAGTGTTCAAAATTTAGATTTCTTCAAAAGCAGACACCAAAAAAACTAGGATTTTGGTAGTTTAATTGGAAGTTGATCCTAAGAAACAAGAAAAATAGCCCTCGAAGAGCAACACAGAGAAGGAAGGAAACTCAACACAGAAGCGTCAGGTAGGCTGCTGCTGAGTTTGGTGGGGCCTCTATTCCACACAACCTCGGGAAGATTGTATAGAATTGATACCAAAAGAGTACACCACGAGTACAGGAGTTGGGAGCATTCATTATCAATCCCCATTCCTCAGGCTGAGGGCTGCTTCTAATGATGTCATGTCCACATACTTCCAAGTCAGGCACGAATCCAGGCTGTCCAAGTTCCCGTTGGCACCGTGACACCGGAAGATTCCCTATCAAGTGAAAATGCTTAGGATAGATGAAGCCTGAAGTAGGCATCATGAAGTAAGACCATTCCTAAAGGGACTGTCCCCTAAGTGCAGGTGGAATCAGAGGTAGGGTCAAGGAGTCAGAGGCAGAGCTCCAGAGGAGTTGGGCACTATCAACAAACAAGCGCCATGACTCTCCTTTACATCAGCAACACCAGTTGGAAAGTGTAGAGAACAAAAGGGAGACTTCATTGCTGTTTGCAGATGATTTATCTAAGAATAAAGATTGTATTTGCTATTGTGGTTTCCTACAAATGTCTCTTTTCTTCCTTGTTTTCCTAACCATGCTTTGAGCAATGCAATTGATTCATTTACATGGGGCATTTTTCTCACCATTCCACACTGCCCTCCTGCCCCTCAGCACCAAAACTTTTGTCAGGACAAATTTTAAAATCCTATCCATGCCTTAAGGCTCAAAGCAGAACATCTGCTTTAGGACATCTTCATGATTCCCCAGGTAAAATTCACGCTCATGTTGTCTTCTCTGATAAAAGCGATATAGCTTAACTCACTACAGTGTATTTCTGTTTTTTTTTTTTTTTTTTGGATGGACTCTCACTCTGTTATCCAGACTGAAGTGCAGTGGTGTGATCTCAGCTCACTACAACCTCTGCTTCCAGGGTTCAAGTGATTCTCGTGCCTCACCTCCCAAGTAGCTGGGACTATAGGTGTGCACCAACACTCCAGCTAACTTTTGTATGTTTTGTAGAGATGAGGTTTCCTCATGTTGCCCAGGCTTCCTAAATCCTGGCCTCAAGTGACCTGCCCACTTCAGCCTCCCAAAGTGCTGGGATTATAGGCATGAGCCACTGTGCCCAGCCACACACTGTATTCCTTTTACAGTCAGACCATCAACAATCTTACAAGGAGTCTCACGTACGTTACTTTTATACAGGGCTGGCTACATAATATTGGGGTGTAGTACAAAATGAAAATGCAGAGCTCCTTGTTTAAAAATTAGGAAAACAGGGCGGTAAAAGATACCAAGGTATGAAGCTTTTTAATTCCTTGCATGGTATCTCTTGACTTGTCATGGTGTTTTTTACTCGCTGTTTGATATCATTTTAAGTATATGAAAATGAAATTTCAAATTATTAGACAAAATTGTGCATTCCACTTTACATATTGTGAAATTATACTTTGAAAACCAAACATAAGAACATTTAACTCATATGTGGAATCATTAAAATTACATAATTTATATTTCATAGCTTATACATGCACATGTATTTTATTCTCACTAGAATAATGTAAACACTGTGCAAAATAAAATCAACTGTTTTTGTTGGATTTGGTATGTACCTTTTCTGGCAACACTTTGTACCTGTGGTTTAATAATGTGGAAGACAAAACTGAAAAGTGTAGTTTCCCCTTTTCTTCTACATCGTCGCCTCAGCTAAAGTGATTGGCTAATACAGAAAAGGAACATGAGGAATAAAGAGTATGAGTTCCCAGTCACTTCATGCTCTTGGAACTCCATTGCCTTCTTTCTGCAAGTTCGGGGTTGAATGGAAAGCTAGGCTTCTTGGTGTCATCAGCAGCCTGCGTAGTCCTACATGGAACACACGCTTGTCTTGTACTTGCTTTGAGTCTGGTTAAACTCCTTCCTGTCTTGGAGCCATTGGCAATCCATGATCAAGGTGCATTGCTAGGTAAAGCTTAATTCTGTGTTTACACACTTGCTCCCTGGTCCCATTGGACTTCATTTAACAAACATAAGTTCAAAGATAAAATAAAAATTGTAATACAGCCACAGCAAAGCATAAACCAATCATGGGGCCTGCTGAGCATGGGGCCAGTGTGACCACACGTGCCACCTGCTCATCTGTAAAGCCAGTGCTGCTTCCACGCATAGTTCTGTAGCAGAGGCCCATTTTCCTCAAATGACTGTTCCCTGACCCTGAGAGCAGGGGGTTGAAGAAATCCATTACATGGCCCAGCATTTTAGAGGAAAGCTTTATCTCCAGAAGGTACAAAGCAAACAACAAAACAAAACAAAAAAAGTTGCAGATGCTGAGTTTCTGCCTAGAGTCTCCAAGAACTCACAGCCAATTTGCCGAGGGCACTATTTGACCTGGGGTTACAGCTCCAGTCTCTGCCTTGATTAGTGAATGTTTTTCTCTGTTATGGTGAGTTAAACTGGACACTTGCTTTTTTCTTCTTGTTTTTCATTTGTAAGTAATTGGTTTTTAAGTAGCTACTTAAATTCCATTTGGTCAACTATTGATGGAAATTGCCAAACCTCATTAAGAAAGTCATCATTTTGCTAGATTTTCGTGAACGCTTTGCTCAGCTGAATACAGACCCTTCTGAACCTTTTTCTGTGCATTTTTGTGTTCTGAGATTTTTCGTACAATGTGTGTTGGAGACTTTCTAGGTAATAATATAAAACTGAATTCACTTCACTTCCACTTAATTAAAAATTAAAAGAGTGAGGGCCTACAATATACTAAGTTGCCTTAGATTTGTAAGTCTTGATCATTTTCTATGAATAATGAAGATCTAATATTTAACAGAATTACCATGATAATTACTAAAACTCAAACTACAAAAGCACCTAACACAATTGCTGACTCATGGTAAATACACACCTGAAAGGTGTGTGCAGAGGCCGTGGGGGAATGCAGAGTGGATGAAGGCACTGCCTCTAGTCTTAAGTGACTTCCAATTTCAAATCTTGTCAGTGAAAAATATGACATGACTGTGCAGTAGTATAGAGCAAATGTAACTTCATAACTTTATATGAAGGTCTGCCACTACAAGTAGCTAAGGCTTATTTTATACATGCATGCTTACATACATACATGCATATATACTTCTAGTTGACCCTTGAACAATGCACGGGTTAGAGGTGTCAATCCCCAGTGCAATTGAAAATCCTCATATTGTTACAGGACCCCACCACTTACCCAAAGTCGGTGGTTTCCTCACTATAGTCCCTTCTGTGTCCACCAGAAATATGTTACAAAACCCCACCACTTACCCAAATGTAGCTGTTGGGTCGAAGTTTCTGCACGGCAGTCCCTTCTGTAGTCATCAGAAATATGTCACAGGAAAGGGATCCAATCCAGACACCAAGAGAGGGTTCTCGGATCTCACGCAAGAAAGAATTCAGGGAGAGTCCGCAGTGCAAAGTCAAAGCAAATTTATTAAGAAAGTAAAGTGGTGAAAGGACAGCTACTCCATAGACAGAGAAGGACATTCCCTAAAGTAAGAGGAGGAATACGTCCACCCTAGAAACAATGCTAGTATATATGGGGAGATGTGCTCTGTTACAAGGGTTTGTGATAAAGGATTAATTTTCTTAATTATTATATTTTGCAAGAATCAATATCATTATCTTCCAAGCGAAATTAGGAATGCCTTTGTTCTCTGGGTATCAGGATATCTGGACACTCCCAAGTCCGGGTCTGTTTAGTAAACATTATTAATTTTTTCCTTTACCTGTAAACATCTAGAGGCTCAGAATGCTTAACTTTCTGGCAATGCAGCCCAGCAAGTCCTAGACTCATTTTCCTAGCTCTCATTCAAAACGGAGTCACTCTGGTTCTAGCGCCTCTGATAATATTACCTTTGACTTTCCAAAAAACTAAATTACTAATTGCCTACCATTGACCAGAAACTTTATGGATAACAAAGCAGCTGATTTGATACATGAGAATACATATGATACATATAAACATGTTATATTTATATGTTATACGTACTAGATACTATCTTCTTACAACAAAAATGAGCTAGAGAAAATAAAATGTTGTTAAGAAAATCCTAAGGAAGAGAAAACATATTTACTGTACATTATGTGAAAGTGAAGCAATGTTAAGGTCTTTATCCTCATCTTCATGCTAAGTAGGCTGAGGAGATGGAGAAAGAAGAGATGGTGGCAGAGGAGGAAGAAAATCCTCTTATACTTGGACCTGCGTGAATCAAACTCGTGTTGTTCAAGTGTCAGAGGCATTCGAACCAGAGTGACTCCATTTTGAGTGAGAGGTGGGAAAATGAGTCTGGGACTTGTTGGGCTGCATTCTCAGAAAGTTAGGCATTCCTAGCCTGTAGATTCTTATGGTTAAGGGAACAAATTAATAATGTTTTGTTTTGTTTTGTTTGAGACAGAATTTCGCTCTTGTTGCCCAGGCTGGAATGCAATGGTGTGATCTCGGCTGACTACAACCTCCACCTCCAGGGTTCAAGCTATTCTCCTGCCTCAGCCTCCCAAGTAGCTGGGATTACAGGCATGCACCACCATGCTCAGCTAATTTTGTATTTTTAGTAGAGATGGTGTTTCTCCACATTGGTCAGGCTGGTCTTGACCTCCTGACCTCAGGTGATCCGCCCGCCTCGGCCTCCCAAAGTGCTAGGATTACAGGCATGAGCCACTGTGCCTGGCCTAATGTTTACTAAGTAGACCCAGACTTGGGAGTGTCCAGATATCCAAGGCATTCCTAATTGTGCTTTATAGATAAAAATATTGATTCTTGCAAAATATAGTAATTAAGAAAATTAATCCTGTATCACAAACCCTTGTAACAGAGCACATCTCCCCATATATACAAGCATTGTACCCAGGGAGGGCATGTTCCTCCTTTTACTTTTGGGAACGTCCTACTCCATCTATGGAGTAGCTGTCCTTTCACCACTTTACTTTCTTAATAAACTTGCTTTTGTTTTGCACTGTGGACTCACCCTGAATTCTTTCTTGCCTGAGATCCAAGAACCCTCTCTTGGGGTCTGGATCAGGACCCCTTTCCTCTAACACAAGGGCCAACTGTATATACATATAACATACACACACCCTTTTGTGCCAGGCACTGTGCTAGGCATTGGGGATACACTAATAAATTAGAGAAACAAAATTCCTGCCTTCATATACAATAAACATATTTTTGCATGTATATTTCTTATCTATGAAACCGATAGAATAATATGTACCACTCTTAGTTTCACTGTGCAGTTAAAACAAGATGACTTGGGCCAAAACTTTACAAAGTGGTTTTCTTTCAAATACTCTTTGATTATTTACTGTGTGTCAGTCATTATTTTAGAGACTGAGAATGCAAAACAGTAAAATATGCATCCCCTTAAGAGCTAAAACCCTAGGAAGAGAATGGGTAGATATGAAAAAACTAATTCCTATAGAATGAGGTAATCAAAAGTACAAAATGCATTGACAGGTAAGATAAATGAATGTCTAGTACTGTGTAATAGGATTTTTATTCCGAAATGCTTGACAAAGGTGTTTGATATTTGAACAGAGCTTGAAGAAAGGTTTGCCTGGGGGATCAAGGGAGAAGAAGTACTACAGATAGAGGAAACATTATAAAGAATCTTGTGTGTTTGTGTGTGTGTGTGTGTGTGTGTGTGTGTGTGTGTGTGTGTGTTTATAGAAGGTCTTAGCTACCTAGAGTGAAAGAGTTAAAAAAGAGAACTTTTTTTTTAAAAAGACATTAATCTCTTGTGACATTTAAAACCTATCAGTCTCATGGGTTCATTATAATGGGCATAATGTTTCCTTGTGCAACTATCTCCCTATGAAACAAGGTTGGTCTCTATTTTCTCATATGATCAATATTTATCGGGTGTCTAAGATGTCAGATGTCTTGTCAAGTGTTTGGTTACAGAGATAAATAAGACATTGTCTTCAGTCATTCTGCCATCCAGTGGTGAGAACAATAAATAATTGATACAGAACATTATACTTTTCAATATTGTTTTACAATTACAAGACGGAGAAATTCAGCTCATATTAGCCTTAGCAAAACAAAAACAAAACAAAACAAAACAAAAAACCAAGCAAACAAAAAACAGAAAGTATCAAGTCACATTAAAGGGCAAGGTGAGGATGTCTTCAGAGAAAACTGGATCCAGGGTCTTGAAGATCAGGAATTTCTCTCTCTCTCTCTCTCTCTCTCTCTCTCTCTCTCTCTTTTTGAGAGTCATCTTAATTCTCTCTAACTGCCACAGAACAAGACTACAGGAAACAAGACTGATATTTCTATCAAGCTCCAATTTGGAAAGCCCAGGGAATATCTCTAATTAGCTGAATTTGAGTACATGCACAGATCATATTTATTGACCACTGTGTCCAAAGGAGATGCTTTCTCCTGAATCAACAGCCTACCACACAGATGCTGGAAGAAGCTTCAGAATCTTCCCATATTAAAGGGTTTCAGGCATAGATCCACTTAGAATCATGGTTAGAAAGAGACTGGTTTGGGAGAGGGGAGGGTAAGGGAAGTGGCTTTGCCACTCAGCATGGAAATTATGTAAGACTTAAGCAAGGGAGGTGGGGCAGGGTGGTGAGATTTAGGAGGTTAGGGCAGTTTGTACAGAAGTACCTGGAAATATACACCATAATAGCTCCAATAATTGATCACAGACCAGGAATAACATAAAAAAACTGCATCCTAGAGCAAAATGAGTAATACTGTAATAAAATTAGTATGCATTATTAATGTGCCTCTCCCAAACGCAGACTGAAGATAAGACAGTATTATTAATGATATAGTTTATTAATAATCAACATTTGAAATATGCACATTCTAAATATTTTACACAATAAACTCTTTTCAAGTTTTAATTATATTTAATGGCAATGTAATGGTTTTAAATAGCAAAATTAATAACAAAAGAAAACTTAGTAATATTAATAGTGCTTTGATGTAAACTTTGTCTGCTTATGATTACAGATTTGATTAGGAATTTTCAAATCCAAATCCCATTCAAATTCTATTCAACTTCTCTGCATCACAGTAGGGTCAGAGCATGGCATTGGAAATAATTTATGAATACACCTCCAACTGTATTGATGTTAGACAACAGCCAGGCATTCAATTTGGAATTTCATTCTTCTCATCTAGTCAGTCTGACTCATTTTTCAGATTCAACTCAAATAGTACCTACGCTGTAATTGTATTTGTAATCTTCTTACCCATTTTTCAACCCTGAGATAGAATAGACGACTTTGCCTATTGCACACTTTCAAGGTAGTACTTAATGCAATAATTTCTAATTTCTTACTTGCTGTATTTTATTATCAGACTGTTGCAGCCCAATTTGTTCTTCTTGCCTGCTGACCCCAAAAGCCAATATAATGAGAATAGCTGGTGTTGTAGCAAAGAAAGAGTTTAATAATATCATGGCCAGCCAAGTGGAAGGATGAGAGTTAATTCTCAAATCTACCTCCCCAAGAATTCAAAGGCTACAGTTCTTCAAGGACAGTTTGGTGGGCAATGAAATAGGGAATAGGTTGGGTTATGGATGAATTCATAGGGGTGTGAAGCTGACTTCTTGTGCTGATCACTTCCCGGGTGGGTTATTGGTCCTGGTGGCACCAGTTGGTCCATCAGAATGCAAGGTCTGAAAGATACCTCAAATATCAGCCTTAGATTTTACAATAGTGGTGCTATCTATAAGAGCAATTGGGGAGGTTAAAAATCTTGTGACTTTTGACTACATGAATCCTGCACCCTAATTCTAACCTTGTGACTAATATGTTAGTTTTATAAAGGCAGTTTCAGTTCCTGAGCAAATAGGTTATTCATTTTGGGAAAATACTATTATCATCATTGTTTTAAAGTTAAACTATAATCTAAATTCTTCCTATAGTTAGGTTGACCTGTGCCCATGAATGAGCAAGGAAAGCTTGTGACGTCAGAAGCAAGATTGAGTCAACTGTGTTAAATGTCTCTCACTGTCATAATTTTTTTGCAAAGGGTTTTGAGAATAGAACTTCCTGGACATGCAACCAACTTATTTATCTCTGGATCTTATGACTTAAGACAGAACTTGAAATACATTTACATAATAAATACATGTCTACAAATTTACAAATGAACAAATGAATCAGTTTTCTTCTGATTTACATGCTTTAGAGAAAAAGGTATTTTTCATTGAAATAGGTTCTGCTCCCTTTTCGCCACTACTAACACCTCCACTGTAGCTGGTATACAAAAGGGTCAGGACAGAAATTATGAGAAATAATATTATAGTTCCTCATCTAGAAGAATAAGTTAAAATATCTACATTAGAAGGCTGTCCTGAGAACTTTGAGTTAGTAAAATCATCAGTGAGTACCCACAGTTTCCTATGATGGACAAACAGAATGGAGTAACTGACACCTTCATCCAAACAGAGACTGAATTGGTAGAACTTAATTTGCAGTTTTGTAAAGCTCTGTCTATCTCTTGTCTCTCTAACCCTGGAGCATAGCACTTTAGGTCTTTCAACTGGAAGGATTACTAGGATCCCCCTACCCCTCTCCAATCAGAGTTGGAGGAAATTCTTTGTGTATTCTAGCTCTCTGAGCTTTAAACATTGTCACACCTGCCTGGACCTTCCGCCAAACATTCTATACCCCTTTCTGTCCTAGAGCAGCATCCCTGTGCTAGTGGAAGCCTGGATACACAGTTTCTTGCTTCCTCCACATGCTGCATTGGCCAATGTCTCCAGTCACAAGTCTTCTTCTAATTACAACTTTGTCCATACTCTTCGCAAGTTTAGTCATTCCTTGTGTAGCTCTCTGATATTTTTAAACGGATTTTTAAAATCCTATCCAATTTTTCTAGGTGTACTTGGGTAGAGCACTTTTTATGTTGCAAGCTACTCTACCCTACCTTGAATGAGAAGCTCTCAGGTAACATTTCATATGTTTTCCTGAAATGCCTTCAGAAGGAAAACAGCTTTCACGATACTTTAATTTTACCCCAATGAGACCAATTTCAGGTTTTGGAACTCCAGAAGAATAAGGTATCTTCTGGAGTTCTGCATTGTTTTAAGCAGCTAAGTTTGAGGTAGTTCGTTACAGCAGCAAGTGGAAATTAATACAGGCAGATTGCATTTTCCAAAGATAATGGCAAGAATTTCTCCCAAACCATGTACTAATCTTCCAGTGATATTTCAAATCTCTTCCCATCAAAAGTGAAGTTTTCTGTACCCTCACCACTATAGTGGAAATGATATTATATTATGGCTTAAGAGGCTAGGTCTTCAGAGGTGATGTAGCCTCCTCTTGGTTCTCTTGGGACATTTACTTTTGTTGCCCAGATGCTATACTGTGAGGAAACCCAAATTTACTCATATAAAGACATCACATGCAGAGGCCATGTATAGATGCTCCAGCTGACAGTTCAGTTGAGGTTCCAAAGTGCAGGTGAAATCAACTGTAATCATGTGAGGGAAAACACCTCCAGATGTCTCCAGCCCCAGCTGCTGATTCAGTCTTCAGTCTCCTCAGCTGAGGACCCACGCATGGTGACACAGAGACTCACCCTCCCTAAAACCCATGTCTAAATTTCTAAACCACTGAATCCATAAGAATAATAAAATGCTCTTTTATACCACTGAATTTTGTGAGGGTATGTTACACAGCAATAGTAACTAATACACAAGAGAGACGATGCAAAAGTGGAGAAAAAAGTAGGTACACTAGAACAAAAAATATTTTCATGCAAATTAACAACTAGAAGATACAATTGAGGGATCACAAATAATTGCCTATCATACCTGCATCATTTAGGCATTTTGGGCTCATAAAAGACAACAGCTGTGATGTGAGTTAAATCATCCCAAGCCTGGGTTCTTATTAGAAAATACAACTTGGGTCAAAGGTCCAATAATCTTGTCATGCAAAAGACCACTAGGATGGCTAAAGAGTAGAAAGGAGAGCTTTTCATGATATCAGTTTCCAAAATGGGAAGAGACAGTCTCCATCATGTGCTGAAAGTGCTCTCTTTTCAAAGAGCAGAAGGACAGGTTGGGTTTTACACCACACGGAGCCTGTATCATATTACAGAGTAACACACAAGCAACTGGTTTGGGGAGAAGACTGTACGTATCTGCAGGGAGATGCAACGCCCGCACAATGGGTAAACATATACAGAACATACCTCCCGTGTTCACACTGGCGTGTGATTTTAGCATTAAAATGAGGAAAAATTTGACTCTTTACATCAAAAGGAGAACTATAGGACAAAAGGATCATTTGTGCACAGCTTCTATAAACTGACTGAAACAGGCTTAACGTCTGCAGTTGCTTTTCAGAAAATAATGTTTGTAAGGCTGGTCCTCTGTCCAGTCATGATTGTCAAGGTCTGGGTTGCAAATTGGAGCTAGCAGGGGTTTGATAATTTGTCTAATAGCTCCTACTGTGAGGGAATTTAGCAAGAGTGTGATTTTTTCTTATAGCCATAGGAACTTAAGAAGTTGCCACGCCAGCAACTCTGAACCTTGAACTTATAGGTGTCATTGTTTTCCCCTTAAACTTAGGGTGTGTTTTAGTGGGTAAAGGGTGTCTATTTTGGTCGTCTCTGAAATTATAATACGGAAAAGGTCATAGTCAGGAGATGAAACAAGGAGTTGCCACAGATTATGAATAAAGCATAAAGAAAGGCAAAGGAAACATGCTACGACTGAACCAGGAAAAGGGTGCCAGTTCCTTTGGATAGAGATTTTAAGATAAAGAGAATCGAAGCTGAACAGCAGTTCTTCTATGGGAAGGATTATGTTTGTGTGCTTTTTAAAATCCACCTTGCTATTCTCAGCCTTCATATTCTTAAAGATGTCTCAGAGCAGGGCTACCATCCTAGGCCATGAAGAAAGCAGTTTGTTTCCTACAATATACAAATTAAATAAGTGAATTACTGCAAATTTGTCAAATTATTTTAAGCCACTTCCTCAAATGTCCCTTCTACCACATCCCCTCTACCTTGTGGCCACGGAGGGATTCTCATAGTATCTCATATTGTCTCTGTAAGGTCACAGATAATTTATTTTCACTTTCCTACAGATATGTATGTCCTATGGATGTAGGAATTCTTTGTTCACTACTCACACTATGCAGAGTCCTCAAGTCCTATTTTCTACATCTCCCTGTCATATGGGTTCTCCCCAAAGCATTCTATACCATAACTAGATTACATACCACCTTAAACAAAAAAGTGAGATGTGAAGGGTCATTGTTTTCCCTCCAAAAGTAAGTATCTGGGTCCCTGCAGAACCATGGAATCAATCATAAACCAATTTTGTAAAGCTAAGATAATATTCTGAAATGTGGTCTTTGAAACTTAGCAGAGTACTTTGCATATAGTAAGCACTCAATGAATAATAGACAGTGCTATTTATTTTTATTTTTATTACTGCTGGAACCATTGCAACCCTAAAAGTAGTTTGTCTTCACAGCTAGACTGTGAAAAGGAATCCTGTCTCATTCACCATTAGATCTGCCTCAGAGCTCAGCACAGGGCCTTATGCTATTCAATGGATGTTTGCTAAATATGTATCCTCAAGACATCCTCCTCTGGGCATATCTGAAAGATCTCCTTTGCACAACATGCCCACATCCACCTACAGGCAACAATCAGTAGAACAACAGCCTGGATGCAGCAGGCTGTTAAAGATCTGTCTCCAAGGAAATACTGCCCAGTACTAAAAGGACTCACCACAAAAAGGTGCGTTTTATAGTGTCATTTTTCCTCTGTGATATTTTGTGCCACATTAAATTTTATCCATATCAATTGATATTCTAAATCCAAGCTTAAAGGCAGAAGGCCAGGGAGGGAGTTATCATTATGGTAATACTGGGAGCAATGATTGCATTCAGCAGTGAAATGAGGATACAGATTCAGTGTTAACATGTGGTAATTAACTGGGAGAAAGCTTCCTCCTGGCCCCAGGTGAAACAGTTAAACACCTACGGAGACAAGATGCCCGGCTGGAGAGAAGATTGAATAAAGATGCCTCTAGCTCTCTTATCCATCATGTTAGCCAGTCTTCTCTTTGTAAAACAAGTTAGATCATTCTTTGAGGAGCTGGAGGAGGGATTTGGTTGTACTTCCTTTTTGGTTCATTCATTCATTAAATCATTTTATCTACATAGAGATGAATAGCCCCACGTTAAATTCATCTCCCGTCCCTGCCCATTCCCCAAAGTTTTCCCTTGAGTGCCCTGGAATGTACCACACATAACTTACATAACCAGCAAACTCCATTCCGTTCTTCTTTTCACTTGTAAATGGAAAAGCAAACACCTGAATCACTCCTGAGGACTCCACTTCTCCTATAGCCCTGGCCTGCAGAAAGAACAGGTGATTCCTTCCCTATTAGGAATTTTAGAAGATCCCCCTTCTCCCCTAATAAATACTCTGAAGTTGTAAATTATTTCACTCACTACCCCTCTTGGTCCCCACCATTTATATATTTGTTGCAAATATTGCAGCTATTTCAATACTTGAGACAAATTTTCAATTCCTTGAAGATTTCAGCATCTGCAATGATGTTCCTCCTCCCGTATTGTTTTCATCTGTAATGCACAGTGATTTCAGTATCCTCATCAACAATTACTCCAGCACTTTGGTTTTCCCCTTCTTGATCTGTCATGCAATGGTCTGTCTTGCTCTCCAGTTTACTAGAGCTACCCAAGCCCATGGTCACACCTCAGAACTTGTTATTGCCAATAAGCGCCTAACTTCAACTCTCCTAAATTTATAGAGGTAGTTCTAATTCTCTCGCTCTTCAATCTGCCTAAAACGATTGCTTGATCATGAAGGAAATTTCATTGAACTTACCACATTTCTGTTGTCTGTCCTTTATCTCATTATGTTCTCCCTTCACTCTGTATTCAGAATTTATATGTGATGTATTTTATATGATATTTGTTAGAGTAGGAAGATAGCCAAACATGAGCAGGAGCCACTGAGAAAGGAAGGTCTGGAAAGCCTCACACCCCACAGACCAGCTGAAACATGCATACTGGAAAGGAGCAGAGAGGAGGGGAAGTACCTATGCAGAAAGGAATGCCCCCAAATGCCTGATAAGATGCCCAGTAATTGCTCACCCTGCAGAACCTGTCAGAATGCAGCTAGCTACATGCTTATAAGAATAAAAGAGGACAAAGGGGAAATTCCTAAGATATATACAGTACATAAAGTACAGATTTAACCACTATATGACCATCCTGGGATGGTGGTAATGAGCAAAGCCACAATTAGGTAGGCTTCGTATCCAGCATGGGGCCCACATGTTCCATCAACTGACAGTCAGAGTGAATCCCAGGAACCTGGGACAGGACTAGGTAGGGACTAGGCAGAAACTTAGGACAGAAGCGGTAAACTAGACACCGACAAAGGCAGAGACTTGAGAAAGAGGCAGGAACTTCAAGAGTCCAACAAAACAAAAACTTCAGTGCAGAACTCTCAGGACTGCTGCCTGGCTCTTTTCCCAGCAGCCTGCTCTGCCTCGTATTTGAGTGTACTCTCTCTGTGTCTCTTTGAATAACTCAGCTACTACTTAACTCTTGTTGCTACTGCTGCTCCCAGCGGGGCCAGCCCACTCCTCTCTTGGAGTGAACTCATCTCCTTAATGGGTCTTTGCTTACTTTAATAATTGGTCTCTTGGCCATATCTTTTCTCCCAAGAGGACTAGCACCAAGGACTTCATACTTCCTGGTAATATAATCACATTTTTGAAATACGTCTTTTTTTTTTCTTTTTTCTTTTTTTTTGAGATGGAGTCTCGCTCTGTCGCCCAGGCTGGGGTGCAGTGGCATGATCTAAGCTCACTGCAACCTCCGCCTCCTGGGTTCAAATGATTCTCCTGCCCTAGCCTCCCAAGCAGCTGGGACTACAGGCACATACCACCATGCCCAGCTAATTTTTGTATTTTTAGTAGAGGCAGGGTTTCACCATTTTAGCCAGGCTGGTCTCAAACTCCTGACCTCATGATCCACCCGCCTCGGCCTCCCAAAGTGCTGTGATTACAGGCATGAGCCATCGTGCCTGGCCTGAAATACATCTTTAACACTTTTGTTGCTTCCCCTTTATCTGACTTAAGTAAGCTAATTGTTGGCCCTTGCCAAATTCCATTATGCCTCCTCTAGATCTGCATCTGGACAGCTGAATGTGGACCAAAAAAACAATTCTTAAAATCATGTCGAGTGCACCCAAATTAAAATCATAATCACTACATAAATAAAGGTGGAAGATAAAGCTATTGAAGAGGCAAATTGAATGCAGTGCTAGAACAGATCATTAACACTCACACAAGGCATTGTCATGCTGGAACACTGTTGACTCCAAAAGGGATGACATCATGTCCAAGAGGCCAGAGAAGATACCCAGAGACAGCAAACTAGACACAGCGTTTATTGACAGGACTTATGTTCAAGGAGAGTCCAGCAGAGGTGTGCTGGACAGGAGAACCACATTCACTTGTGAAAAGCATTCAGTTTACATCACATTTTTACTTGGCATCCTACAACTAGAAACCTCCATTTAACTCAGAACAAAGGGCCTGGATTCCCTGTAGGGATGGTGTTCTAAGAGATGGGCCAAGAGCTCAGCTGTCCTTCATAGATATGGAGTGAATCTTCAGGTTGGCCACTTAGCTAGGAATTCCTTAGCTCAGAACTCAGAACACACAGTCTTCTTAGACCCTGAGGTCATTCTCAAGGTATGCTTAAGTTAAGTTATTGCTGTCCAGTTTGTTTGCCAAACAGGCATTATGTATCAGACATTTATTCTAATTGATTCATACATATTCACTTTTTAAATTAATATATTCACCTTATAGATAAGGAAACAGGTAAAGACCTACTCTCTGACAACAGAGAGAGGAATCAAGACAGAAGTTTATAAGAGAAAACACAAATTAAAAATAAGAAACTTCATTCTCCCTGTTGTCAATAAAAAGACTTCCTCCTCCCTCTCTTTTCTTAGAGTATTTACTTTGGAAAATATATGATATTTTTCTGTGACTTTGAAATGTATGTAACTGTTAGGAAACGGTAAGTAAACCTCTTGTCAGTGTCAAACCCCAGGAATGTCTTTCTTAAGGACCAGAAAACCATCTCTTTGAATTGAAATTTTCAAGGAACAAAGTAGCATTATACCCCGGTTTGTGTGGGATAGTAGGAGCATAAATTCAGCGGGTGCCTCTCTTTAAGGCACAGAACTACTGCCTCTCACAAAGATATGAGAAGTTTGTGTTTCCCTTGGATAATGCCAATTAGCTAACACAAATGGCCACCCCAATTACCAGAACAATCTAATATAAACATGTGTAACAAATGGCACCTCAAGTTTCCTTACTTGACTACTAGTTATTGATTATCTTGAGAACATGTATGTAATAGATTCTATTTGCTGGACTGTATAAAAGAATAAGATTTATTTTTGGTCTTTGCAGTCTCTAAGAAGATTGTCTGTGATGTGCACCACATTCTGGTTTATTGCTTATTCAACAATAAAATTGTTTCCCTTTTCTTTTGTCTTTCTGGAAAGATTTTCTGGATTGGAAGAATACTTTGTTTTTAATTATATTTTCAAAAGAAAACAACTCAAAATGGGATATGATAGAATGAACAAGATTGGTAGTAAATATTGGAAACTCATTATTTATTTTTTACCATGGCTGAAAATTGCAGGAAATGAGAGGGGTTGTAACTTTAACTTTTGACTTTATGTATTTGTCAACTGATTGATTTCTTGCAATCAGATTGATTCTTTGCAGTATCCAAGATATGGAATCAATGCAAGGGTTCATCAGCAAATGTGTGGATAAAGAAAATGTGCTATATATACAGCATGATAACCATAGTTAATAATATTTATTATATACTTGAAATTTCCTAAGAGAGTCAGTATTAAATGGTTTAACTACACACATACACACACACACACATAAACACACACACAAACACAAAGGTAACCATGTAAGGTAATGGATATGCTATCTAGGTAGATAATAGCAATCATTCCACAATATATATGTATATCAAAACAAAATGTTGTATAACTTAAATATATACATTTTTATATGCCACTTATAAAATTGAGGTAGTGGGGAAGGAGATCTACCAGTCAGCACAGTGAACAAACATGAAATAGCTCAAAGGCTATTTCATATTTGTGAAATATGAAAGTGCTAATTACTTTGATTGAATAAGTTGTTTATTTCCATAACACTTTCTGATGTAGCTCTTATCATCTTAGTTTTATAGATAAAGATATAGAAGTTTAACTACTTGAGTTACAGCCAAATAAATCAAAACTAGCAAGTGAATTTGAGCATATACCTACTGACTTCAAGTCATATTTTCTCCAGATTGCAATTAATTCCATATATTGAATATATTGAATAAAGAAAAGCAGAAAAAGTTGACTGAAAAGTCACCTAGATACAACCAAAAATTAATATTTCATCTAGGTTTTTTAGAAGATTATAATTTATAAAACATTGGCTGTGTCAGACACTAAGTTATTATTTTGGTAAAATAATATCTTAATTTTCACAAGAACTTAAAAAGGCAAATTTTGTTAATGGTTGTTTTTGTTTTGTTTTTAATATGTGAAGAAAAATCTACAGTGGTCACCTCCCAGAGGGAATCTGGAAATGGAATTGGGAATTAGGTTCCAGGCTACAAACACCATGCTCTTTCCATTATGCATAAATTGCACAAGCAATGATGGTTGCACAGGCAGCCCAGTCAGCATAAAAGAACACACTGAGTCATGAAAGCACAGCTATAATCAAGGTATAAGAGTAGTTTTACTGGAAGGACCACAGAGATTTGGAATACAACGGAAAAAATGCAAAAAAAATATTAAACCTGGAATTAGGAAACGCAAAGGTCCTAGCCTTTGGTTTCTCACCAGGTACCTATTAATTTGTTGTGGGTTTTTTTGGTCTTCAAATTTCTTATTTTTTGAACTCTCCAGACACTGAAAATACAAATGTGAAAAGACAATATGGTCCCTGGGCTTTTGAAACTCACATTCTACTTGGAGAAACAACATTAATACTAATAAAGAGAATCACAGTCAAAACATTTATAGATTATACCAATGATCATGAAGGAAACATATAATGTGAAGACAGGGGTGGGAGAATACTTCTGTAGGATTTCAGAAAGGACTTTCAGACATGGGAGCTGGGATGTAGTTTAAATGTTTACTAATTTCATATTGCTGCTTTAAAATATACACTCTAAACTAATGCTTCAAACAACAACAACAAAAACACATTATCTTGCAGTTCTATAGGTCAAATGCATGAAATGAGTTAGCAGGGCTACACTCTTAATATGGTTTGGCTCTGTGTCCCTACCCACATCTCATGGTGGATTGTGATCTTCATTGTTGAATGAAGGGCCTAGTAGGAGGTGACGGCATCATGGGAGTGGACTTCCCTTTTGCTATTTTCATGATAGAATTTTCACAAGATCTGGTGGTTTGAAAGTGTGTGGTGCTTCCCGCTTTGTACTCTCTCTCTCTCTTCTGCTCTGCCTGGTAAGGTGTGCTTGCCGCTCTTCACAATCTGACATAGTTGCAAATTTTCTGAGTCCTCCCAGTCATACTTTCTGTACAGTTTGTGAAACTGTGAGTCAAGTAAACATCTTTTCTTCATAAATTACCCAGCCTCAGGTAGTTCTTCATAGCAGTATGAGAAAAAACTAATGCAACTCTCTTCTGGAAGTTCGAGAGGAAAATTTGTTTCCTTGTCTTTCCAGCTTCTGGAGGCTGCTCAAACTTCACAGTCTGCGTTCCTTTCTTTCATCTTCAAAGACAACAGTATAGTATCTTCAAATCTTTTTCTCTCTATTATCTCTACTTCAATCATTGACAGTGGCAGGAGGCAAACAAATCCCAAAATTAAAAATTGCTAGGAGTTACCATTATATCATGTAATTGAGACTACTGAAAATAGATTTACATGTGACATATACACTTACATGTGACGTGTGTAAGGAAAGTAAAATGTGTTTTTGGTAAAAGATTACATGACTACATGGGAATGTAAATTTTTGACTTATTTAGAGGGTTAAAGGATTGTTTGAAATTAGATAACACAAAGCTAAAAGTTTAAACAAGTTGTGGAAGGTTTGTAAAAATCTTCTAAAAGAAATTCTGTGTGTGAACATATTGACTAAAAACAAAGAGGATTTTTTTTTCATAAATTGTACATTAGAATAAAAGCACAAAAATGTTTTATTAAGGCACTGATTTGCTCTTTAACAAAACTTTGTAAAGAGTTATAAAAAGTTTACAAGAATTTCACCTTATGGTCAAACTGATTAAAATTAGATTTGTCTATAAGGTTTCATTTAAAAATCAGGGTTGACATTAATAGTAGATTAATGCAAGGGTGAAATGTGGCATTCTCTATCTTGAAAAATATTTTCATATACTATTATATGATAATGAAAAGTTTTTGATTGCCTTGAGAATAACCTACCAAAAAGGAAGGGAAAGAGAAGAGACAGAATGTTTGGAAAGCTAAGTCTTCCCTCTTAATCAGTAAAGGTTTTGCCTTTTTACGAAGTTTTGAGTCATCATTTTGGCTAAATAAATGATTTATGGTAATGTGGAATTCTATTTAATAATATTAGGTGTTTTAAACCTTTAACATGTTTGATAGGTTTCCAACAATCAAATTTCAGCTTCAAAAGAGTATTTTCTGACCCCAAAATTTGGGATACTACAGAGGGCCACTGGAGCATCCAATAGAGAAGTAAAGAGGATTATTTGACATATTTAGTTACATGAGATTGTCAAAATAAAAATAATGTGCAATCCTCTTCAGGTTATATTTTAGTGAATAATAATATATGTTCCAAAATTATACGGGATTTCTAAGATTCTAATATCTGAGTGTATGCTATCAATCATAATTAGAGTTATTATGTTAAGTTATTGTAAACCACAAAAAATAACCCAATTTCTTTGTCCATTATGTTTTTGATTGTGACTATCCTAAGACATTTTGTCTTTCACAGGCAATTGTTGTCTTGTGTTGATCCTCTTCAAAAGATGGTTTATAATCAGCTACAAGACTTTGACAGGTGCTTTCTAATGCAGGTTTCTGGTAACTTTAGAGTTTGTGACATTAGAGTAGAGGAAAAAATGTTCAGGACCCATGAAGAGCTGAAATATTCATGAATATCAAACAGAACAAGTATTGAATGAATAGATTGAGCTAATAGAAAACGAAGTAATGTTTTTTAACTTTTTGCTTAAAACATTGCTGATCCTTTATTTTCAGAGTCAGGAAAACTTTTATTTTTGAGCTATTTACAGCTTTTGACAATTGAGTAAAATATACTTCTGTAAACAAAATGTGGAGCATATTTGTTTCTCTCTGCCTGCTTCCTCCAGAATTTGGAAACTATTTGTGAGTATCCTTAACTTATGGCAATATAATTATTTGCATAAGTGCAATAAGAATTAACTTTCTTTTGCATCAGGATGCAATTGGAGAAACTGGTTATTTTACCAAGGCTTTGACTGTAAGGTTGTGCTTCCTTTTAAGGAATCAAGCTTGACTTGCAGAGCCAATAAAAGCCCTTAGGAAAACTGGCCTCACACCTTGTCTATACAGTCCTTG
>NW_012101732.1:295388-298922 GCF_000951045.1 Mandrillus leucophaeus
TATACACTTACATGTGACGTGTGTAAGGAAAGTAAAATGTGTTTTTGGTAAAAGATTACATGACTACATGGGAATGTAAATTTTTGACTTATTTAGAGGGTTAAAGGATTGTTTGAAATTAGATAACACAAAGCTAAAAGTTTAAACAAGTTGTGGAAGGTTTGTAAAAATCTTCTAAAAGAAATTCTGTGTGTGAACATATTGACTAAAAACAAAGAGGATTTTTTTTTCATAAATTGTACATTAGAATAAAAGCACAAAAATGTTTTATTAAGGCACTGATTTGCTCTTTAACAAAACTTTGTAAAGAGTTATAAAAAGTTTACAAGAATTTCACCTTATGGTCAAACTGATTAAAATTAGATTTGTCTATAAGGTTTCATTTAAAAATCAGGGTTGACATTAATAGTAGATTAATGCAAGGGTGAAATGTGGCATTCTCTATCTTGAAAAATATTTTCATATACTATTATATGATAATGAAAAGCTTTTGATTGCCTTGAGAATAACCTACCAAAAAGGAAGGGAAAGAGAAGAGACAGAATGTTTGGAAAGCTAAGTCTTCCCTCTTAATCAGTAAAGGTTTTGCCTTTTTACGAAGTTTTGAGTCATCATTTTGGCTAAATAAATGATTTATGGTAATGTGGAATTCTATTTAATAATATTAGGTGTTTTAAACCTTTAACATGTTTGATAGGTTTCCAACAATCAAATTTCAGCTTCAAAAGAGTATTTTCTGACCCCAAAATTTGGGATACTACAGAGGGCCACTGGAGCATCCAATAGAGAAGTAAAGAGGATTATTTGACATATTTAGTTACATGAGATTGTCAAAATAAAAATAATGTGCAATCCTCTTCAGGTTATATTTTAGTGAATAAT
Source organism: Mandrillus leucophaeus (assembly GCF_000951045.1). Lineage (NCBI taxonomy): Eukaryota > Metazoa > Chordata > Mammalia > Primates > Cercopithecidae > Mandrillus > Mandrillus leucophaeus. The sequence goes on from NW_012101732.1 coordinate 296,271, forward strand.
AATATATGTTCCAAAATTATACGGGATTTCTAAGATTCTAATATCTGAGTGTATGCTATCAATCATAATTAGAGTTATTATGTTAAGTTATTGTAAACCACAAAAAATAACCCAATTTCTTTGTCCATTATGTTTTTGATTGTGACTATCCTAAGACATTTTGTCTTTCACAGGCAATTGTTGTCTTGTGTTGATCCTCTTCAAAAGATGGTTTATAATCAGCTACAAGACTTTGACAGGTGCTTTCTAATGCAGGTTTCTGGTAACTTTAGAGTTTGTGACATTAGAGTAGAGGAAAAAATGTTCAGGACCCATGAAGAGCTGAAATATTCATGAATATCAAACAGAACAAGTATTGAATGAATAGATTGAGCTAATAGAAAACGAAGTAATGTTTTTTAACTTTTTGCTTAAAACATTGCTGATCCTTTATTTTCAGAGTCAGGAAAACTTTTATTTTTGAGCTATTTACAGCTTTTGACAATTGAGTAAAATATACTTCTGTGAACAAAATGTGGAGCATATTTGTTTCTCTCTGCCTGCTTCCTCCAGAATTTGGAAACTATTTGTGAGTATCCTTAACTTATGGCAATATAATTATTTGCATAAGTGCAATAAGAATTAACTTTCTTTTGCATCAGGATGCAATTGGAGAAACTGGTTATTTTACCAAGGCTTTGACTGTAAGGTTGTGCTTCCTTTTAAGGAATCAAGCTTGACTTGCAGAGCCAATAAAAGCCCTTAGGAAAACTGGCCTCACACCTTGTCTATACAGTCCTTGCACAGGGTTCCTAACCTGTTCTGAGTAAAGAATGTCACTTTCTAATGGGTGCAAGGACCCCAAGTTATCTTGGGACCTCAAAAAGAGCAGAATTTACCCAACTGATAGATAGCTGAGAATACAAATCTATGGCTGGGCTCAGCTTTAAATGTCTTATCTGAGATTCCTTATGGAACAGAGTTCCATCAAAGTCAATTTAAAAAGCCAATGTGAAAATAATTATTCTTGCTTTGTTTTATGCTAATAATCAGGCCAAGTATAATAAGACTACAGTTAATTTGGAAACAAATCAGTCCTATCATGATTTGTTTTTAACAAAAATGAGAATAGAATAGAAAAAAATTATGTTTCAAATGTTACGGTACATCTACTATCAGACTGTAGTCTTATTTGTTGCTTTTAAATTTTTGTCTACAATTTAGACTAACCTTGCTTATTCCTGTGAACCAATCAGTGATCTTTGGCTACAGCTCAGAAGAAACAAAAGCGATGGGTAATGTAAAAATCTGGATCAATATTCTAATTCTGGGCAATTATCGTTCTCATCCTGCCAGGTGACGGGGGTAAGGGGAGTGCCCATACCCAGAGGATTTTTTTTTCTTGGAAAATAAGACCAAGGTAGCTAACCAAAGCCAAGCTCCATGCACCCAAGTCTTAGCAGGTATAACTATAGTCACTAGTTATCTGGGCATTCTGGCAGCCTTAGGATTTTCGGGCTGTCCTTACCTGCTTGTTTCCTTTGATCCATGTTGTCTAATAACTGGTTTGTCTCTTCTCACCTCCAGGCCATCAAACTTCAAACAGTAATGCAAATGGAGCCTCAGACAAAAGTTTCCTTTGACTGAGAACCCTCAGATAAGCCTCTGAGATATCTGAATGTCATATCCCCAAAACAATGGCCCCTGTGAGCATGAAGCAGTTAAGTGTTGTCATAATTCCTGCCCCAATGGCAGTTAGATATACCTCTTCAGAGGGGCAACTGATAGCAGCAGGAGGCAGACACTTCCCTATGTAGGCAGACACTTCCCTATGTAGATAGGGATGGGTCCCCAGTGAAACCCCATCTTCCAGCCAAAAACAGATTGAAGCCCTCAAGATTGGACTGCTGGTTCCAGATGAAGCTTGCGACCCACAGTAAGAACTCTTTTATCCTGTTTGCCTGCTCTTTCCTGGTTGGTTCCTTATGAATAATGCATTGTTTTCTTTCTTTTTTGTTTGTTTGTTTGGAGACAGAGTTTGACTCTGTCACCCAGGCTGGAGTGCAGTGGCACAATCTTGGCTCACTGCAACCTCCACCTCCCAGGTTTTAGTGATTCTCTTGCATCAGCCTCCAGAATAGCTGGGATTATAGGCACATGACACCACACCCAGCTAATTTTGTTGTTGTTGTTGTATTTTTAGTAGAGATGGGGTTTCACCATGTTGGCCAGGCTGGTCTTAAACTCCTGGCCTCTAGTGATCTGGCCTTGGCCTCCCAAAGTGCTGGGATTGCAAGCTTGAGCCACTGCACCTGGTTCTGAATAATGCTTTTTAATCAATTGAGTGTTACCTTTTCCAGTGCTACCTATGGCCCACACCTCCCCTATTCTGTGCCTTTAATAAAACCCCCAAACTCAGCCACACTTGAGAACTACCCGACTTCAGGCAGAGGGTTGCCCATTCCAGGTCCCACCTCCACTGAGAACTGTTCTGTGGCTCAATAAAACTCTCCACCCTGCTTACCCTCTGGTTTTCAGTGTAGCCTTATTTTTGGATGGAAGATAAGAACCCAGGAACTGCTGAATGCGTGTGCAAAAAAGGCTGTAACACTGTAGCCCTCTGCCCTCTGCCAGTGCCAGGCAGCCGTGCCACACAATGGGAAGCAGTGGTGG
>NW_012101732.1:298972-328855 GCF_000951045.1 Mandrillus leucophaeus
AAAGCCAAGCTCCATGCACCCAAGTCTTAGCAGGTATAACTATAGTCACTAGTTATCTGGGCATTCTGGCAGCCTTAGGATTTTCGGGCTGTCCTTACCTGCTTGTTTCCTTTGATCCATGTTGTCTAATAACTGGTTTGTCTCTTCTCACCTCCAGGCCATCAAACTTCAAACAGTAATGCAAATGGAGCCTCAGACAAAAGTTTCCTTTGACTGAGAACCCTCAGATAAGCCTCTGAGATATCTGAATGTCATATCCCCAAAACAATGGCCCCTGTGAGCATGAAGCAGTTAAGTGTTGTCATAATTCCTGCCCCAATGGCAGTTAGATATACCTCTTCAGAGGGGCAACTGATAGCAGCAGGAGGCAGACACTTCCCTATGTAGGCAGACACTTCCCTATGTAGATAGGGATGGGTCCCCAGTGAAACCCCATCTTCCAGCCAAAAACAGATTGAAGCCCTCAAGATTGGACTGCTGGTTCCAGATGAAGCTTGCGACCCACAGTAAGAACTCTTTTATCCTGTTTGCCTGCTCTTTCCTGGTTGGTTCCTTATGAATAATGCATTGTTTTCTTTCTTTTTTGTTTGTTTGTTTGGAGACAGAGTTTGACTCTGTCACCCAGGCTGGAGTGCAGTGGCACAATCTTGGCTCACTGCAACCTCCACCTCCCAGGTTTTAGTGATTCTCTTGCATCAGCCTCCAGAATAGCTGGGATTATAGGCACATGACACCACACCCAGCTAATTTTGTTGTTGTTGTTGTATTTTTAGTAGAGATGGGGTTTCACCATGTTGGCCAGGCTGGTCTTAAACTCCTGGCCTCTAGTGATCTGGCCTTGGCCTCCCAAAGTGCTGGGATTGCAAGCTTGAGCCACTGCACCTGGTTCTGAATAATGCTTTTTAATCAATTGAGTGTTACCTTTTCCAGTGCTACCTATGGCCCACACCTCCCCTATTCTGTGCCTTTAATAAAACCCCCAAACTCAGCCACACTTGAGAACTACCCGACTTCAGGCAGAGGGTTGCCCATTCCAGGTCCCACCTCCACTGAGAACTGTTCTGTGGCTCAATAAAACTCTCCACCCTGCTTACCCTCTGGTTTTCAGTGTAGCCTTATTTTTGGATGGAAGAACCCAGGAACTGCTGAATGCGTGTGCAAAAAAGGCTGTAACACTGTAGCCCTCTGCCCTCTGCCAGTGCCAGGCAGCCATGCCACACAATGGGAAGCAGTGGTGGGGTTGGGCCAGCCCAGGAGCCACGGGCTGGAGTGTGGTAGTGGAACTGAATGAGCTATAACATATACAAAAAATGGGCTGAAACACTTCCCCCATTTACTCTGCTACAGGCAACAGGAAGGAGAGAAGAGCTACTACCCTTCTAGGGGCCCAGACCTTAGGGCTTCCTGAGCCAAAGCCGTAGCACAATGTAACACCCTCTTTGAAGTTCTGCAATTTCAAGCATTTGCAAGTTTTTTTGGGTGCCACTGTGTTCCTCTCGTCCAGATGCCAGCACCCAAGGCAGAAGCAGGTTACAGCACACCTAGCCCAGCCATGAACTGATCACGGATCCCACAGTTGGGGTACCTCCAGCAGCAAGCCTGGAGTGGGTCTCCAGCTGAGGAAGTGGCACAGAAAAAAAATTCTGCCTCATCATTACATCTCCTTCTCTTACTCTGATACTCTAGACTTCCTCTTATAAAAGCCCTTGTCATTATATTGAACCTGCCCATATAATACAAAGTAATCTTTATCTCTCAAAATTCTAAATTTTAATCATACCTGCAAAGTCCCATTTGCCAAGTAACGTAAAATACGTTCTAGGCATTAGGGTGTGCACATCCTTGTGTGGGTGATTATTCTACTACCTGAAAATCTTGGTGTTAATACTGGAGACTTGGGAAGAACAGACTGTAAAGTTCAGTAATGAAAATGTGGAAACAGATATCCAAGAGCCCTGGGACTGTAAGTAACTGGGGGTTCCTTATAATGTGAGAGATTAGTGTTAGTCCAGTGCTGTGTGGAGGGAAAGTGGTACAAATGAAATGTCATAATTTCAAAGAAAGACACACAGGGCCTGAGGTTTTTCAATTATTTAGTGGTGGCATTCGGTTATATGGTTTCTCATGTTACTTGTCACTGTTTGTTTCAATGATTCCATGAAATGGTGAACAGAACCAGAAAGCCTCAGGGCTCACCTGGGAGTATAATAAAAGTGGCAAGAAGAGACGGATGTATTTTAGGAACAGTCATGGTATTTGTAAAGAATATAGTTTTGTCAGAATTTAGCTGAAAATGCTTTACGAGTTGGTAAGTTGCCAGTTTTAAGAACAATTTGGACAAAAATGCTGGAGCCCTGTCCACAGTAGACACCCAGTGAACACATTTTATGTAAACCTCCTCTATCCCTTCTCCCTTTGCAGTTCATCTTAAAAAATAGATCATTTTAATAAATAGCTGATGAGTTTTGCATCTATATGACTTACTGAGACTTCCACATGTTTTGGCATATATTGTTTTCACAATCATGAGTTAGCCATTGATATCCACATTTAACTGGTAAAGAACTTAGATTCAGAGAAGTTATTTCAGATTCAGATCAAGCAGCTACTTGATCAGCATCAAAGTTTCCCACTCCACATTTTTGTCCCTTTTCTGTAGGGCTCTTTAGGTAGCAAATGATAAATAAAAATGCATCAGATTCCAGTCAGAATTGCATTTAAATCAAAGTTGAATATTTTTTCTTTGTATTTCCCTTTACATCCTATGGAGGAGGCAGGCTTGTTCTCATAATAATAGGAAGCCAACTTCCTATGATTAGTGAACTCAAATTCCAGTCCACAGCACGCTTACGTGTATCTGGATAGTTTTAGGAATGTCAATGTAGGACTGAAAGCTCAAACTGGCGTGATAACAGAGTATTCTCGTGTTTGGCAACTATCTGAAAGAGACTATGGTACAGAGGAAGGCTGATGGACACAGAGAGACTACATCTGCCTCTTCTAAGCTGTACAACTGTGGACAACTCTTGCAGCCTTTGTGTCTTCACTTGTTAAATAGGGATAACATCTATCTTTTTTTTTTTTTTTTTTTTGAGGCGGAGTCTCGCGCTGTCGCCCAGGCTGGAGTGCAGTGGCCGGATCTCAGCTCACTGCAAGCTCCGCCTCCCAGGTTTACGCCATTCTCCTGCCTCAGCCTCCCGAGTAGCTGGGACTACAGGCGCCCGTCACCGCGCCCGGCTAGTTTTTTGTATTTTTTAGTAGAGACGGGGTTTCACCGTGTTAGCCAGGATGGTCTCGATCTCCTGAGCTCGTGATCCGCCCGTCTCGGCCTCCCAAAGTGCTGGGATTACAGGCTTGAGCCACCGCGCCCGGCCCTGATAATATCTATCTTAAAGGATTACATATATTTGAGGTAGGAGGCAGGACTCAGATGTGAAACCACAATGAGGACTAGCTCAAACAGAGCTGGAGTGACAGCAGCTTTCAATCAGACAAACCCACTAAGATTAACATGTAAATTTACCGTTGCCATGGCAACACCTGGGTGTTACCACCCCTTTCCATTGCAATACCTAATGACCCAAAAGTACTATCCCTTTCCCTGAAGTTTCTGCATAAACCACCCCTTAATCTACGTACAATTAAATGTGGGTATAAATATGACTCCAGAACTGCCCTGAGCTGCTGCTCTCTTCCCACAGGGTAGCCCTTCTCTGCAGGAGCAGTTACGGAGCTGTAATACTGCTTCTTCAGTAAAGCTATTTTCTTCTACCTGTGGTTTGCCTTTGAAATCTTTCCAGGGCAAAGCCAAGAACCCAGTGGGCTAAGCTCCACTTTGGGGATTGCCTTCCCTGTATCATATTAAACAAGACTTTAAAACATGAAGCCCTGTCACGTAGTAGACACCTGGTGAACACATTTTATGTTAACCTCCTCTGTCCCTTCTCCCTTTGCAAAGATGGAGTAACTACAGATCAAAAAGTTATTCTTTGTTCTAATCAACCTGACTTTTTGCAATTTCCCAAGAACTGAATGTTCTGTTTGATTCGGAACATGGTACATGAGTCTCTCTCCTTATATATTATCTTTCTCTTATCCTTTGCCTACTAAATTATTTTCATTTAACCAGGCTCATTTCACACAGTATTTCTGACTTACTCAAAGCAAGATGTTCATTGGATTCCCCTCACACCTGCAGCTTCCTTCTCACTTTGCTGTAGTCACACTGGATTTTACTGTCTCTGACCCAGGCTGTCCTGTGGGCTTCTTGGACAGCACTCATTCTTATCTGTCCCCTCATTCTCAGTGCAATGCTTGCCACTCATTACAAGTTCAGCCCTCTGAGAGATCAAATGAATGAAACAAACGTCATCCCTGTCTTCAAATAGCTCACAGTCTGAAAGGGGAGATAGGTAAAAAACAAACACTAAACCTAAGCGGATGAAATTATATTTAGGCAACTTGAATAAAATGCTATGAGAACACAGAGGAGAATGATTTACTCTGACATGGGAGAGAACAGCCCCTAGAAGATTCAATATATAGATGTAGGTTTAAGTGCCCAAAGAAGAAGCAAAGTCCATCTCTCCAAGGATACCAGCAGTGAAGACTTAGATTCGTAAACAAATAAACAAAAGATGGCAACGTATGTAAGAAGATAAGGGAGCTGGTGTGGCTGAAGTTCAGATGTTTGGGCAGTTGGGAGAATAGGAGGGGATGCAGCTGAGAGCCTCTTGAAAAGACTGGAAATACCTGAGTATTATCGGCTAAGTGAGTGGAGAAAACAATGGCATAAGGACTGAAGATCCCCATCCCAACCCCTCTCTCTCTCCTTCCTCTCTCCCTTCTTGACTCTCTCTGTCCCTCTACCTACCAGCCATCTTTCTTTGTCTATCTCTCTCTCTGTTTCTCTCTCCGTGCCTCAGTTTCTCTGTCTTTGTCTATCTCTCTATTTTCTCTTTATATGTGTCTCTATATCTCTGTCTTTATCTCCCATCACGTTGCAGGCAAGGAAGATAGTAGAGAGATGCTTTAGGTTGAGTAGGTTGGTAAAACTGAAGTCATTTAATTTAGCTCATAAATTTTATCTCCAAAAAATTATCTTATTTAGCATCTGCTGAGTGTTTTTCTGCCCAGAGACTACACAGAACCATTAACTGAGCCTGGGTCTGATCCTAGTCACATCTTCGAGTATTGCCTAAACCTCGAAATCCCATTTATATGTCATTTTAGAAGGATAGATTGGAATCCAACACTCAGAAATGAACATGTTAAACTCCTCTGCTGCTGAGTCAACCACAAGCCAAACTTACTTTGCAGCTAACACTTCATAATAGTTATGTGCTCAATAAATGTCCACCCCGAATATGGATTTCACAAAAATGCACCACTATAGCCACCCCAAGGGTTTATGATCCATAATTCATTTTGGAAAATGGCTTGATTCACTTGAAGCAGTAAAATCTGAGAACTTCATGGCTCATAATAATGTCAGAGAAAGCAATCTCCCATGCTAACTGTGTGCAGAGAATTAAAGCCACACTATCTAAACACTGCACCAATCTTGTCCCCACACAAATCAAGAGGGACCCACCCCTGAACACTCTGAGGAGTAATAATCAAGGCCAATTCATGTTTTATCATCTGAAAACCAGGGAATGTGCTGATATAAGCCTTCCAAAGGAAATAAGTCATCAAAGAAAAATGGATCCTAGTTTCAATTTTTCATGACCCTAATTGGGTTCCCATTTGACCTCAACTTATTTTCCAGCCACAATTCTTGACTCTTTTATTTTATACCCACATCATTTGTTTTCCTAACAAAAGAGCTTCTCAGATTTCTTAGAATGGAGTGTGTTTCTACTCATTTCCAAGCATTTACACAAATGAATACCCCTCCCTACAATACACCTATTCATTCTTCAAAGTCAAATTTAATGCTACTTCCTACAGGAACTCTACCATATGACATTATAATTAGTGGTCTCTTGAGGGCAGGAGCTGTCTATTAAACTTATTGGTAAATAACAGCTGCTTACCTATATTTTTTATCTTGGTTTTATTTGATGTGCTCTAAATGTTAGACACATAGGTAATATAATTTTGTAGTATGTAAGACTTTAATCCAACAACATTATTTGATAGATTTGAAAGAAGAGGCAAGAAAAATTAAGACATTTAATCAAGATAAGTGGTAGAAGAGGCATAACCAAACTGTCCACCTCTTTTTGGCAGAATGTCCGACTCTCAGTTAAGTATTTAGCTCGACCATGGCATTTTGCGTTCTTTCAGAAGGATAAAATGAGACAATGATGCAAAGTGGTTAGTATTGCGCCTGGCACATCTTTAGTGCATCTACTAGATGATACTTATTGTTTGTATGTCATATTATTGCTATCACTGCCACTAGCTGGGCACCTGCTTTACATTTCAAAATTTTACATCTTCTTTTCATAAAAACACTACAAAGTAAATATTATCCTTAACTTATATACAAGAGAAGAGAGGCTTACAATTTCAAAAACTCTTGCAAAGGTCACCCTGTTACATAGGCAGTATTCAAACCTCATTAACTTTTATTGTTTTTTACTCAAATGTCCTTTCTTCATTTCTCCCAGCTCACATTGCCTTCCCATCCAGAGGAGAGTTTGGGCTGAATATCTAATCTCTGGGGAGATTTGTGGTCCTGCATTCTATAATGCCATTGTCTTCCTGGGTAACGGAATGTGTCCTGAGTCAAGGAACCTTGCCTAGGGATTGGACAGTGGCTGCCTCCAGGGCACTGCACATTTGTTAAAGAGCTCAGTTGCAAAGCAGGTCATTTATCTCGTTCTGGTTTTGATCAGTCTAATTATTCATGAAATGATTCATCACAAAAATAATGTATTAGAATGAAAACATTCTTAAAACAAAGCAAGACAAAACATCAAGCTTCAGCAACTGCAGTTTTCAAGGTTGCCATCTTGATGGTGCTCCTGCAGTGACTTTGAATGCAAGGAAACCAGTCTCACCATTTAGTCAGATGTTTTTCTCACGAGGGGAGAGGAGTCGCATGAGCTCTTGGACAAATATTTAGTGATCACCTGCTAAGTAAAGCATATGGAATGCATGATGGATGATACAGAGAAACATAATGCAAATCTCTTGCCTTCAAAGACTTCGAACCCCTAGCACTGTAAAACATTGCTGAAGGGAGAATAATTTGTTTTATTTACTTTGGGAAATTGACGGAAAGTACTAAATGTAAGCGTAATCTACCCTCTGGATCAGGAACTGCACTCTGAAATATATGTCCAGGGACAATGAGTACACATGCCCCCAAAGACTTAAGAACATCTGAAGCAGCTTTGTTTATAACAGTCAAAAACAGGGAGGGAGGAAATCATCAACACTAGAATTGTGAATAAACTGTGATCTAGTCATACAGTGAAAAATAATCAGAAACAAACAAAACAAACTACTGCTACACATATCAACGTGGATAAGTTTTGCTGTCTGAATATTGAGGAAAACAAGCCACGTATTAAGAGGCACATATCTTATGATTCTGTTCACATGAAATACAAGGAAAAGCAAAACTAATCTAATAGAAGTCAATATAATAGTTACCTCAGTGTAGTGAAGTGTTAACTGGGAAGATGAATGAATATTTCAAGGATACTGCAAAAGTTCTGTGTCTTGATCTCCGTGCTACATAGGCAGTATTCAAACCTCATTCTATATGTATGCAAATCTCTATCCAGAAGATACATTGAGCTGTACCCTCAATATCTGCGCACTTTGTGTATATGTATGGTACACCTCAATAACAAAAAAAAAAAAAAAAAAGAAGAAGAAGAAAGCAAACAAGGCTGTGCGCGGTGGCTCCCACCTGTAATCGCAGCACTTTGGCAGGCTGAGGAGGGTGGTTCACAAGGTCAGGAGATCGAGACCATCTTGGCTAACATGGTGAAACCCCGTCTCTACTAACAATACAAGGCGGGCATGGTGGCGGGTGCCTGCAGTCGCAGCTACTCAGGAAGCTGAGGCAAGAGAATAGGGTGAACCCGGGAGGCGGAGCTTGCAGTGAGCCCAGATGGCGCCACTCCACTCCAGCCTGGGCGACAGAGCGAGACTCTGTCTCAGAAAAAAAATAAAAGAAAAGAAAGAAAGAAAGAAAGAGAGAGAGGGAGAGAGAGAAAGAAGGGAGGGAGGGAGGGAGGGAGGAAAGAAAGAAACACACTTGGATGTCCAGATGCTTAGAAGATCAGAAACACTGAGATCTGCTAATTCTCTCATGTATTTTATATAGGATAATTTTTGAAAATAATTTATGGTTGTAATCATTGCATGATATGCTTTACTAATCAACTACTTCTTATTTCATTTATTTAATTCTTGAAAATATCTATGGAGGCCTGCACCATCTACAGTTGGAAGAGACGATATGACTCAAATGCCACTCTAGATGACACTGGAAGTCAGATTGGGCAGTTACAAAAATGTTACCAGAAGCACGGGGGGCAGAGGTGCGCAGTTAATGGAGTCATGGGGCTCTTAACACAAGAGCTGAGCTTTTGGGAGGAAAGTTGTTATTTTAGAGACAGGGTATGATTCACCTAGCCTAGGAAATCCGGAAGTAGAAGTTGGTTTTCTCCTAATAAGGTGAGTGTGCTTCTTTTGAAGCCACAAACCTGTGGATATCCTTGATCCTTGTTTCTAATCTTGAGAGTCAGCATTAAGTTATGCCAATACAGGGGCTCGAGGGAGCTTTGGGATTTAAACGAATGGTGTCTGTGTTGTAGTCCCATAAGCACTTTTAACATGTGTGGCCTGTAAACCTGAACACGCTGAGCTCCACCTTCTACAGCTATGGAATGAGAACAAAACTGCCTGCAAAATTGTTTCCCAAGACATAAAGATATAAACTCAAACAACTTAGTGTGATTTATATGAACTTTTATGAGTTGCTCTCAATGATTTTCCAACTTCATTTTTTGTCTGTGCTTCTCAATTATTTATGGAGGGCTCTTGTATAGCCAGCACCCTGCCAGAGGCCAGAGATTGTGAGAAGGACAGAATGGAGCTATGTTCTGGTAGAAGGTAGATAGATGATAGTTAAAATAAGAAAATATTGTAATTCCAAAGAGGGCTAAATGCTATGACATTTTTAAATGCAGGACTTGTGAAAGAGGGGTAGAAGGGTGGCTGACAATATTTTAGGTTGGGTAGTTGAAGAAGGCCTCTCTAAGAAAGTGATATTTGAGCTGAGCTCTTTCGTAGATGTCTTTTGAACCTCACTCCTCATTCTCTCCATCTCTCTCACTGAAGCTTTAGCAATCATAGACTGCAAGCTTCATAGACTGCAAGCCAACATTTCCTTGCCTCAGTTACACCTAGCACCTCTTCTATTCTATTCAGTATGTCTCTGAAGTTGCAGTGTAAAATGCCTGCAGAAAACCATTATACCCTCACAGATGTATAAACCAAGAAGAACAAGAGAATTAACAAACCAAGGTCAACCCTTGACCAATGGCAGATGTCATTCAGAAGATAAATGTTCCTTCTTTTTATTCTTTTGGTGGACAAGTGTAAGGTTCATTCTACATGGCTTTTCAACAGTCACTGAGCTCAAACTGCCACAGCAGAAACCGGCTTAACAGTGTTCTTCCTTCTTCCCTGTCTCACACTTACCATTTACTAAACTCTTCAGATAATGCATCCAGGCTAAACTACCTGCATGAAAGTCTATATCTGAGGCTCTGTTTTCTGGCAAATGAAAAACTTTAATATTAAGAAAGAGCCAGCAATGCATAAATGAGGGGAGAAAGTTGTCTAGGAGGAGGAATCAGCAATGAAAAATGCCTTGAGACTTACTTTGCCTATCAAAAACCTGACTTTCTCAAGGCCCAGGGGGTTCCACAACCACGGATGGAATAGAATAATGAATTTTATGACTTGAAGGAATCAGGGACCCCCAGTCCTTGGCATATTGGAGGAAAAGAAGGCCACAGTAGCCTAAGTGAAGGCGAAGGAAAGTGAAAGAGTATGTGGAGAATTCAGCAAGAAGCAGCTCACACAGTCTTACAGGCCCAAGTAAGAAATATGAAAAGCCAGAATATTTTCCCTTCACTGGACTTCTCATTAGTTCTAAATATTCCACTCTCTTTGATTCCTTCACATGGCTCATTCGGGCCCTTCCTACATGCAAAGTCTCATCTTCTCCCCTCTTCCCCACATCCTCTTTGTTCTCTCTGCCTTGGATATATTTATTGTCTTTGAATTTTTCTAAATGTTTTTGATCATAGTCTATAACTTTGCATATGCTGTTTTCTATTCCTTGAGTATCCTGTTCTCCTTGCAAACATATTTGCTGGATAATGGATAATGGCTATTATCTTTTGAGAGTCTTCTTGAAAGCAACTTTTTCAGGAAATAATCCAATGATCCTTCTCTCACAAAAACTTATATATTCCTGCTAGGAATCATCATATTTTCCTGAATGTTTTCATAATTTCATATTGTTTTGACTTCAAAAATTATTTGACATTCTTTTCTATCACATTATAAACTCCCGGAGTGATAATGTTTTCTTAACCACTGTTGTGAATCGGAGGACTGAGTTCACTGTAGGTACCTGTCTTTGTCCATTCAGGTTGCTATAAAAAAATGCCATAGATTGTTTGGCTTATAAACTACAGAAATTTATTTCTCACTGTTTTGAAGGCTGGGAAGTTAAAGGTCAAGGCAATGGAAGATCAGTGTTGGTGAGGGCCCACATTCTGCTCCATAGAGGGCACTGCTTTCATTGTGCCCTCACAGGGTGGAAGGGACTAAAGAATGCTCTGAATCTTTTATAGAAAAGCACTAATCAGAGGCTACACAATCCTAACACCATCACCTTAGGGGTCAGGGTTTCAGTGGATGTATTTGGGAGGGACACAAACGTTCAGACCATAGCAGTATTTATCCATATCTCATACGACAAAAATAAGTACTGATATGGTCTGAATGTTTGTGACCCTGCCAGACACAATGTATTATATTGTATATATATAATTGTTATATATGTGACTTCATTGTTGTCTCTGTTCCTTGGCACTTGTTGATATTTCTGCCTGAAAAGTCCCTTTCCCTTCTAACTGTGACAACACTCCATGAAGGCCTAACTGAAATTTTGCCTCTTAGTGAGATCTTTTCTTACCCATAGGTGAGTTAGTTTCACTGGCAGACTCCATAATTTGGCCATCAGATCTCTGTTTCCAATCCCAGTCTCCATTTTCTGATTCTTCTTTAAAGACTGTAAAAAGTGAAAATTCCATTTATCCAATCCCCTCTCCATGAGGTCATACAAACATAAATGGAATTCTTCTCATATTCCTTTCTGCTTGATTTCTTGCTCCTGTCTCAGTAGGGGCCTGACGCATTAAGCATTAGCCACTCTGCAAGCAAGACGTGAGAAGCATGAAGATTAAGCCAATATGCCAATGATAGAAGAGAAGAAATATTGAAAGGGCATGGGTTCTTGATGGTAGTACCAAACATGTGCACCAGTCCTAAATTTCCTGTTTCTGGACTTGCTCTTGAGCGAAAGAAACAGCCCACCTCTTTATTTTTGTGAAAAATCAGAGATAAATATATTGTCTATATTGAAATTCCACCATATGTAAAGGTATAAAGAACTGAATACTTTAAAAGATTTTGGAGATCATATGAAGCATTAAGAAGTAGAGTATTGTTTAGTGAAGCAATAAGAAATAGAGGATGAACTGCAAAAGGAAGCAGTAATGTAAGAAGCTAAAGAGTTTTGGCGTAGACCTCTGGGGTCTACAGTAACAAGAAAAGATTGATGGAAAATAAAGAGGCAAACCAAAAGTAAGTAATTCATTTCAATGTACATTTTTCACAACAGAGATTCCTTACCAATATGTCAAAGATATTTGACATATAGAGTAGGCACTGTGGCTTATTCCTGTAATACCAGCACTTTCAGAGGCTGAGGCAGGAGGATCACTTGAGTCCAGGGGTTTGAGACTAGCCTTGGCAACATGGCAAAACCCATCTCTCCAAAAAAATATAATAATTAACTGGGCATAGTGGCACGTGGCTATAGTCCCAACTCTCAGGAGGCTGAGGTGGGAGGATCAACTGCTCCTGGCTCAAGGCTGCGGTAAGCTGTGATGGTACCACTGCACTTCAGCCTGGGTGACAGAGTAAGACTCTGTTTCAGCCAATAATTTATTAATTATTTAAAAGTAATCTTTATGAATATAAGTCATTGTAATCCATACATTTCATGATTCTCAGCTAATTTAATATTAAGCTCCAAGCCTGCTAACAGAAGGAGGAATCTCCTCTGCTACATTTTTGCACAATGTACTCAGTAATGCAAATAGTTTATCTAAGTGGTATTGGCTTAACAAAGTCCATGAGAATTATTTGCTGTTGGTATTTTGATTCTTGGAAATTTTGAACATTTCTAGACAAAGCAAAAATATGTTAAAACTCTACGAAACATAGCTGGCATTTATAGAGATATGAAATTTCATTCTAGGCTCAATTAATTATAAGGACTTACCTGCCCTCATGAAATGACATTCGGCTGTTGTGAAGGATGCTGGCCAGTCTTCTATGGGTCAATGACTAGCCTCTCACTTTCTTGAATGAATATTCCTGGTTTTATTGTCAAATTTATCCCAGTTTAAATCATAGCTCTTCCACTGTGTAATGTATGTTAAGCTCCTTGAGTCTTAAGTTTCCTCAAAGTGCAAAAAGTGGAATAACGACAATCCAATGAGATAACACATATCGAGCAGCTCATACAGTTTCACATTGTGAGTTAAATGGTAGATTTCTATCTCTGGATGAGATCCCTGTGGTCTAGCAACCCCAACAGAATGCAGCAGGTCTAAATATCATGGCTTGATGCACATTCCTAGACTGTATTGTAGCCAGACTTGAATCATCACACCATAGCTAGGAGCGATGGTACAGTGATGAGGACCACCTAAATCACCCTGAAGAGTGCCTAAGCATAAGAGAGCAGAATGCAATTAGGAAACTATTGGGGTTGATGAAGAGAAAGGAATGCTTAATAGAAAAACTCAAATGTTATTCATTATTCAAGGTAGGCTAGTTAACGAAGACTTACTGAGGCAATGCTGCATGCCAGGCTCAGTCCTGGGCTCCAGGATACAGAAACTGATAAAGGAGACCCAGACATTGGCTTTAAGAGGCTTCCTCGGGGTGGAGTAAGAATAAGATAAATATAAACACAAAGCGAAGGGAGCACACGTTGTTTGTGGTGTGAACACTACTTTCAGTGAGTGATCCTTTCTGAGAAGTAACATTTGAGTGGTAACATAAGCAATAGGAAAGGGGCAGTCACAGCAACATCTAGGGCAGAGCCCTTCTGCAGAGGGATTAGTGGTCCTGAGAACTTGGCATGATCTAGAGTCAGAGAAAAAGCACTAATGTGGCTGGAGCCAAGTGAACAAGAGGAGCCCAGAGGAGATGAGCTCTCAGAGATGAGAGGACATGGTTCTCTATGACTCTTATGGCCACAGTAGGAGGTTTGGATGTTATTCTAAGTGTAACGGAAAGTTTTAGAAGGGCTCAACAGAGGTGATAAAATTTATACTCTGAAGCTCAAGTTGATGAATGGAGAAGAGTGTAGTGTGAAAGGAGGCTATGACAGAAGTTGTTTCTCCAGGTCAAGACATCGTGACAACCACTAAGGAGATGCAGAGTAACCCTATGAATTAAAATTACTTAAATCAACCAATTCCTCTTTGGATACAAATTTAATAAACACACTATAGATTACATGCACATCTACAGTTATATTTATTTATATGTATATTTCTATATGTTTATATATCTATATCTGTATTTATATGTATATATTTATAATTTTCTCTATATTTATAGATATATCTATATCCATCCATCTATCTATCATGTATCCATCCTTCTATCCATACAGTTGGCCCTTGTGTATAACCTTTGACTCCCAAAAACTTAACTACTAATAGCCTACTGTTGACAGAAAATCTGACCAATGAATAAATCATCAGTTAACACATATTTTGGATGTAATATATATTTTATATGGCATTCTTACAATAAAGTAAGCTAAAGAAAAGAAAATGTTAAGAAAATCATAAAGAAGATAAAATATATTTATTGTTCATTAAATGGAATTAAATTATAAAGATCTTTAGCTTCATTATCTTCACATTATATAGGCTGAGGAAGGGGAGAAAGAGAAGAGGTTGGTCTTGATGTCTCAGTGACAGCAGAGGCAGAAGAAAATCCACATATGAGTGGATCTTTGCAGGTAGTTCAATCCCATGTTGTTCAAGAGTCAACTTTATATAAACATATACACATGGCTTAGTCAGTTTGGGGCTGCTGTAACAAAATATCGTAGACTGAATAATTTTTAACCAACAGAAATTTATTGCTCATAGCTCTAGAGGTTGGGAAGTCCAAAGTGGAGGTGCCAGCAGATCTGGTTTCTGGTAAGGTCTCACTCTACCTCAGAGACGGTGCCTGCTTGCTATGTGCTCACATAGTCAGGGCCAGACAAGTTACCTCCAGCTTCTTTTATAAAGTCACTAATCTCATTCATGAGGAAAACCCTCATGACCTAGTCACCTCCCAAGGGCTCCACCTCTTAATATCAACAGATTGGGGATTACATTAAAAAAATGAATTTTAGAGGGACACAAACATTCTGACCATTGCAATGTACGCATACATATATATCCATGTGCATGCATGTGCCATTTATAAAAATGCAAGCACTGCCTCAATATATGGCAATATTAAAATGGTGGATTTTTAGATGTCAAAATGCCTTTGTAATTATGCTTTTTAGGAGTCCTTACCTTTTAGAGAAATATACTGATATTCTGTTCTAGGTGGAACAATATAATATCTGGGTTTAATCCAAATGAAAGTATGAGGAAGGGGGTGAATGTGGATATATAAAAATAACGTTGGCTATAAAATGTTCATTGTTAAAGTTGAGTGATGGATACATCAAGTTTTTTAATTGTGTCTAATTTGGTATCTGTTTAATATGTTCCATAACAAAAACAGAGAGAGAAAAAAGTATGTGTCTCTCACCCTCCCTCTCTGTCTCTATGGTATGTGAGTGAGGGAAGAGGGGAGAGGGGGAGTAAGAGAGAGAGAGAGAGAGAGAGAGAATGGTACAGTGGTATGTGGGGTGTTCAGTACTTGAATGGCACCTGAGGTTATGATAAGACGTTGTTAGAATCTAGAGTGTTTTAGACTCAGAGTGAACAGAAATTTCTGCTGGATGTCTAAGTCCCTGAGATTCTGGGACAACTATTTTACTCTGTAGGCTGTGCTGAGCCACTGCAAGTTTTTTGATCAGGAGGCCCATATGATCAGCTGTGTTCGGGGCTGCAGCTGAGGGTGCAGGATTAAAGCCAAGAGCTCTGGCACTTTTTTCAACATAGGATGGCAACTTTGAGGAGTACCACGCCTTAGTTCTAAAACTGTGTTTTGATCCCAATATGCCAGGAGCTTGCCAACCTCAACTTGCCCATAATGTAATGTCTGTGATTAGCAATCAAGCACAAGATGAGGAATCCGGCTTCCTCAATGGATTAACACGCTAAAATTTTCATCAGGTGTGAAAGCCTGGACCCATTCAGGCATTGTTAAACACAGGCACTCTCTGGTTGCCTGCCTTTCCACTTAAGGTCCGGTGTAATCTGCTTTTTGCATTCACTTACCCAAAGTATATAAAATATCCTAGACAGCAAAATGCCTCCCTAAAGAGTGTTAAGTATCAATCTTCTTCATTTGCCTGTTTTTGGAGAAATCTGAGCTGCACTCTGGATAGAAATTGTAAACTCCTGGGAGCCCAGACACTTCTTTGATTTTCTCCTTTAGTGTCTTACTGCTTCTCTCAGATCCGTTAATGAAACACTCTGCATACATCTAAAGAAGAGATCGTTTAGACGATGTGTTAAGAAGCACACCTTACAGAAACTCCCCCGTACTTCTTTTATCATAAGACTTGTTTGTCTGAGGTAGCCTCTCATGCACCTCAGATAACCTCCAGTGAAATACCGCTTTAGGCATATCACTCTTTTTTCCACTGCCACTTTGCAAAAGCCTCAAAGACAGGCAACTGAATGTACTAGCTAAAAGTTTGTTTCCGAGGCTGGGACAGTTATAAGTCTAAAACTCAACCGCGCTACTTAGAATTAACGCAGTGTTTTAAAGACTTATCTCATTGATCTCTAACATAGGGAAAGTAGGACTTTTTCATAAAATTGTTGTCATCAGCTGTGAAAGTCCTGACTCATCCAGGCATTGTTAAAAAAGGGCACACTTGAGGTGCCTACTTTTCCACTTAAAATCCAGTGTAATTTGCTTCATAGGTTGATGTCCAGTGTAATCATGCTTTATATGTTGCATGATATGAAGCATGTAAACTAGTTACCAGGGAATCCAGCCTGTGGTGAGCAGTCAATAAATGTTATAATTCTCAGCTATTATTTTTATCAACCAGTGTCACAATGTCACATATGCATGTCAATGACATGCATAAGTGGAATTGCATTAGTTAAAATAATCAATAAGTATTTTAAATTTTAACATGTGGAAACACGTTGAATTTTAACATGTCTAACCACACAAAGCTGGTTAGAATGCAGCTTCCCCTGCATTTCTGGCAGCCACCAGGTTAATGGCTATGTCACTAGCTCTCAGACTATGCATTCAATAGCAAGAGTCTACATCTCAAGTATGGCGGAGAATTATTTTAAACATAAAAACGTAACTTTCGGAATAGTGGAGTTTATGATTTGTATTATACTGAGGCATTATGTTAATAAGTATTGGACCATCCGTTTTGTGTCTAGTCTTTGTTTATCCAGTTAGCATCAGGATACATAAGAACTAGTATTAAAGTTAGAGACTACTATTTGTGTGGCATAATGAGGGGAAGTGAAAAAGCAGTGATTCAGGGGAGAAGGCAGGGATTTTATGAAAAAGATAATGGAAATGCCTGGTCATGACACTAGCCATGTCATCTCAGGCCATACACTAACCTAAGGAGCCTGGCTTTTCTAGGCTGTAGAATATGGTTAGTAATGTCTGTATCATAGAGCATTCATGATGAATCAATGGATGCCTCTTGAAGGTACTAGCACTGGTACTGAAAATAGAAATCACTTAAGAAATCACGGCTTACACTCCTACCTCCTCACCTATTCTATCTACCTCTGACAAGAGCATTTCAAGAATTTTTAGCACAGCCTAAACAACTCTCAACTATCTAAGGGAGAGCATAAAGTATAATATAATTAAGAAGCAGAAAGCGAAGGCAGCTCATTGCATCCCTAACATTTACCATGGGCTTGACAAGTGCCAGGCTCCAAAGATGCAAAGCCCTATGCAGGCCTTCAAATAGTCTGTTGCATTGTCTGCTTCTCATTCCTGTATCCCAGTGAGGCCAGGTGGTGTGGTGCTTGGGCACATACCATCTCTGAGTCCTAGGGTAGCCAGAATGACCTTCTCCTTTCTCTTCTCCAGTGTCCAAATTCAGCGTGACATTGAAAATAAAAGACACTGAAGATAAAAGACAGGGAAAAAGACAGGAAAAAGACAGGGAAAATAGAGACATTCTGCCCAGTTTGCAAGATTTTCTATTTTATGACTCATAAAATCAATCAGTTTCTCACATTTGTTTTTTTAAAAAAATCATGATAATCAGTGCATATTTATTGCAGAAAAGCAGAATGTGCAAAGTAAAATTGCCCATATTAAAGATTTAGACATATGGAAGTATGTGTGTGTGTGTGCATATGTATGTGTTCTCTTAGTCTAAGAATATACTTTCACATTATGATTATTTATGTCTTTAATGCAGAATGAATATATTGTCTTTGTTAAAAATATGTACTTCAAAGTTAGGCAGAGCTGAATTAACATTCCTGCTTTATCACTTTCTGCGCATGCAACTTTGAGCAAGTTGCTTAATAAATCTAAGTCACAATTTTGTAGATTTAATAAAATGTGTATGAAACATTTTATACAGATAATTACAAATAAAAAATTAAATATATGCTGCCTATTGTCATTTTTATTAACAGTTCTTCTGTATTTCTTCATATTTCTAGAATTCTTTAAAATCACATTGTCACTGGCTGTACAATATTCTTTATTGAGCCTGGCACAAAATGAGCAACATGTAAAAAGCTACAAATAAGCAAACATATGATAATTTACTTAAACATCAATTTCTAAAAGCTTTGCCAGTATTATAGCTAAAAATAATTCATTGTTTCAAATTCTATTATTTATTTACATTTGCATTTTCTTTCATTTAGTTTTCTGCTCATATCCTTTGTTCATTTTTATCAGTCTTAATTTTCATCATAATGTATATTTTTATATTAATTTTTAAAGGTTCCAAATATTTACACTGATTTTATGGTATGAATCAGAAACATTGCATGACACACAACAAAGTTCTCCTTTTGGAATTCAGGAATCTGGAATTTAGGTCTGGTTGTACCATTTGCTGTTTGTGTGACCCCCAAGAATTCCCCTAAACACTTGTTCTTTATTATTATAGTTGTTTGCACCCTTCCCTTTCTTGTTCATGGCAAGTCTATACAACTTGGGCAAGAAAGAAATTCTACAATAAAATGTTGAATGATTTTACTTCAAATTCAAGCTACTAAGTCTTATATATCTAGGCCTTATCTTCCCTTAGTGATGTTCTTCCTATAAATCTCAGTGGCTTCTTGAAAAGTCCCCTGGCAATACTTTTCAAGACCTACCTACATGGAGCAGTTATTTTTCCTTCTTTGCAGAAAACAATAGACTACATGTTGACTAGAAGAAGGTTAGTTAAATGTACGTATGAGCCAGGAATAAAATCCTGTGGTACAATCAATTTATTGTTAATACATTTCCTATTAATTATGTTTACTCCACAAATACATGTAGGTGAAATGTCATCAGATATGGATAGCCATCTGGCATTATAATCCCTTAAAATAAACAAAATATATAATTTCTATGAGGGACAGCCATATTTCTGCTTTAATTTATGTTTCTGAATACTATCCTGCAGAAGCAAAACTAACTCAATAATTTGAATATAGTCCAATGCCTTGATTGGTTTTCAACATAGCAAAGACAAAAGCTGTAGTCAGGCTAGGGTGGCCTAGCCCTTCCCATTCAATAGTCACTTTTCTTTTTCTCTTCAATGCTTGGATTAATGCAAATACATGAAGAAACTTATGAAGAGAAAATAAACAAGGAGAATTACAAGGAGAAGGAAATTGTTATTATGACAAAGGAAACAAATGCAATAGATTTAGCCATGTCGGAAGTTCATAGTAAATACGAAAGAATAATTGTTTCATGGTGGAAGTAAAACAAAGTAAGAACTCAAAAGAAATAAATGCCTCAGTGAACTTTTCCTTTTCCCTTTCTGTTCAACTGAATACTCTGTGATTCATTCACTTCGAATATGTGTGCTCCAGCACTAGCCATATATAAAACGAAGCATTCCTGCTGTCTACGCTCCTTCTCATTTTGAAGTGAGAAACTTCTGGAAGCTTCGCTAACTCCTCAGGCCATCACAGAAGTTCTAACTGCATGAATGCTCAACATAGCTTTCCAGAATCATTTCCATCTTGTGGATGCTCACAGAGTCTGTGCACACACACTAATTTTGTGGTGTGAATCTGAAACATTGCCTGACACACAACAAAACTCTCCTTTTGGAATTCAGGGATCTGGACTTTAGAGCTGGTTGTACAATTTACTATTTGTGTGACCTTCAAGAATTCCCTTAAATTATTTCAAAGGTCTGATTTAAAAGAGAGAAGGAATGCTCTTTTAGATGAGCAAAAGTATTATATCTAATAATGTATGTATGCATTGTAATTCTGTGACACATAAACTCCCTCATAACATTTATAACTAACTTATTGACAAAAGTATATATGGATGTGCACGCTTGCTAATTGTCTTAATTCTGTTGAATTGGTTCTATTTTTAGTTACTGGATCAGCCTATGAATTATCAAACAAGCTATGCATGTATACAGGAGAAATACAGTTTAGATTACAACCTTCATGCCGTACATCCTTGAATCTCGTAGTGTCTATAAGAGTTTGCATGTTGTACATACCTAATAAATGTTTGCTGAAAGTGTATGTACTGAGTCCACAAATGAATAAAGTTATTTGCAAGGTCTGAGAGAGAAAGCTACATGCTTGCAAATAAATAAAAATGTTCAACAGATTTTGAGTTATTTCATTTTCACCTAGACCTAGGAACTTACTCCAAAATGTATTCATACCTGGTTCAGGGTTCATATCCAAAATACAGAAGGAATTTGTACAATCAAATAGGAAAAAACTCTGGTCAAAAAATGGACAAAGGATTTGAACAGATACTTCTCTAAAGAAGACAGACAAATAGCCAGTAAGTATATGAAAAGATGCTCAACATCATTAACTATCAGAGAAATGATTATCAACACCACAAAGAAATATCATGTCCCATCTGTTAGGATGGCTATTGTTAAGAAAATAAGAGTTGGCAAGGATGTGAAGAAATTGGGACTCTTGTGCACTGTTGGTGGGAATGTAACATGGTGCAGCTGCTGTGGTAAACAGTATGGATTTTTATCAGAACACTAAAAATAGAGCTACTTACGATCCAGCAGTCTGATTTCTGAATATTCATTAAAAAATTAAAATCAGGATCTGAAAAAGATTTTTGCACTCCCATATTTATTGCAGCATTATTCACTATAGCCAAGATATGGAACCAAACTAAATATCCATCAATGTATGAGTGCATAAGGAAAATGTGGTAAATACAAACAACGAAATATTATTCAGCCTTAAAAGAGAAGGATTTCTGACACGAGTGATAATGTGAATGAACCTTAATGATATTATTTTAAGGTAAATAAACCAGTCAAAGAAGAACAAATACTGCCTGATTCCCCTTACATGAGGTATCTGTAATAGTCAAACTCCCAGAAGCAGAGAGTAGAACGTTGATCGCCAAGGGATGGGGAAAGAGGAAAATGGAGAGTTGTTGTTTGATTGGTGTGAAGTATTGATTTTGCAAGAAGAATGAATTCTGGAGATCTGCTGTATAATATTGTGCCTATAGTTAACAATGTACTTAAAAATTTATGTACTTAAAAGTTGGTTAGAGGATAGATTGCTGTTAAATGTTCTTAGAGCAGTATAAATAAACAAGTAAATAAATAAAAATTCAAACAAAAACACTAAAATGGTATCTGATTGAAGTTAATGTCAAAACATACTTTTATCTGGAATTTACATAGCTGAAATAACATACTTGCATGTATTATTTAATAATATAGCAAAGAACAAATAGTATTAGTTTAATTCCCTAAACAAAAGTCTCAGAATAATAATATCAAATTCATAAAAATTCTTACATTTACCCATAAACGTGGATCTCAAAGGGGGAAGTTTTTTGGTAACATGGGATTATTCAAAAAAAAAAAAGACATTACATTGGTGAATTTTCGTATTAGGTTTAGGGTTGGTCTCAAATATCTCAGGCTGAGAAAAATGAAACATGATTCTATTTCTTCAAAGATTCTGGGGAATCCTGAACAGTGTCGTGCGTTGTTTGGTTTGGTTCAGAAGTAGAATTAAAATGTTTATCAGAAAAAAACAGTAAAAATTTGAACTTTTATATGTGAAACAAATAAAAATTCTCCTAAGTTAAATCTAATGAAGCTACATGGAATAAGATAATAAACGTTTTAAAAAGAGGAAAGCACTATAAAGCATTGTCTCCATGAAATAATAATAAATAAACATTTTCTGAAATCCATATTCTTAGTCAACTAAGATGAAGAATACCCAAGAATGGGTGAAAAGAAGGTAATATTAATACTTATGGGAGTTTTTATGCTCAATTCATAACATCTTAATGAGCACTTATATTTCCAAGAGAATATAGAGGACTGTGCCTTCGAGGAGAGCTCAGCTTTAATTACCATGTGTCAGAAGTTATTTAAATGGTTCACAAAGAAATTTAGAAAGTTAAAAATTCCTAGACCTATCCAAATGAATAATTATCATTTGTTACACTTTAGAAAAGATTCTGAAGAAATTAACAGAATCATAGCCTGATAAAACTCTTCTACCCAAATCAGAATTTCTATTCCTATTACAAAAATGTCTTTCTGACCCTGAGTAAAGATTCAAAACTACTTTTCTTATTATAAATACAATTTTCATCATTTCTGATTTTTCAACCATCAGTGTATTTTTTCCCTAATAAGTGCAAATATTTATACTTTGCCTTAAATGGAAAATTCATCCAACCAACACTTTCTTCTACTCATGCGTTTGTGTTTTTTTAGAGACATGCAGCCCATTTGGCAGAATAAAATATAAATGAAGTTTTCTTTCTTTTTTTCTCCATATACAAACAGAGCGTTTTGTGCTCATTCATTGTAACATCTCTGTTGAAGTGCTATCATTTGCTCATACCAGTCTTTGGCACATAAAGTGTTTATCAGATGCCTTTTGCGTAAGTGATCCAAATTTAAAATAAAAGATGGAGCTGAAACTTTTTATTCAGAAAGGATATCCCCTCGTTTTTAAGGTCGTTTAGGTTTGATGTCGAGATATATTGTATCATGGTGGACTAGAAAAGTGTTCAGTGTCTTATGTATGATTTTGTGTTAAGTCACATATAACCAAGTATAAGTTTTCAAAATTAATGTGTTTTTCTTTCTCATCCGTAGTGCCATGGAGTTTTGTAAAATTCAAGTATTTGTCTAACTCTGCCATCCCTTAAAGGTCAGGCAGTTCTTGGTTCTTGATGGGGTTCTCATTACTGGTCAGCACATTTTATCTATGAATCACCAGTGATAAGGAAAATTGTTTGGCACATGACAGATATCCATTTATATATATATAAAAAAAATTGAATTGAGATAGAGGCTCTGACTATCTTTCAGGGTCTTTTTTCTTTAAGAGGAAATTATATTCAGAAGGCAGTTTTTAGAAATTACCCTTGAGACTGTTTTAAACATAAATACTTTATGAATATATCACCATAGCTTTTTCATTAACAACATATGTGAGCTACAGAGTCCAGAAAACAGGTTTGGGTCACTGTTTCCCTGTCAGTGAATTAATTAATTCGATAATTGTATAAGTAATCTCTGGCTCTAAAATCTGATGTTCCTTTGAACAGCAAGAAAGTGTCTGGGATGGGATAGATTCTACAACTTGGCAGCAGCTAGGCTGACAGTAACAAAATAATAGATTTCTACAAACAATGTCTTCCCAACCAGGCTGAGCTAGGGAGCAGACAAGGGTGGCATACAGGAGGTCCTTTCAAAACAGATTCAATACAGCTCCTATTGCTCCTCTGAGCTAAGCTATGCCTTTATTAAGCATGTGGCATCAATTACAGCGGTCTTCTTCCACCTATAGCGCAATCCAAGAGAAGTACAAGAGCTGTAGGAGGCTTCCATCATCAGTCAAAGTGTTGTTATCAGCCCACTCCCTCAATTGGCCATATGTCTTTTCAGTGACACTCTCCTCTACCAGATTATTAGGAGAGAGTCATGCAAAGGAATTTCTAGCAGATAACTTGTACAGAGATACTTCAGAGTCAGCCTGCTAGTTATTAGACCATTGTGGTAGGAAACACTTTTAGAGAACTGATTTGGGAGTGCAATATCTACGATATTTATTCAGGATTTTAAATTTATTATATTTGTGATTTTGAACAAGTGACTTCCTCTCTGGACTTCACTCCTAACTGCATACATCACTCAACTAGCAATAAAAAAGACCTAATAGGAGTGAGGTCAAAAATTACAGCTAGGTAAAATTCCTTTGTATAAAACTGAGTTCATGTTCACACATAAACACACTTGCATACATGCACACACAATAATTCATAAGAGATTTTGTAAAAAATGTTCTTTCTCTCCTGATTCTCTGGTACATATAATCTGTGTCTTATAATGGAACACTCAATAGAGTAGCCTTTCTTTTCCACTCTTGGATGTTTCTTTATTCTTACACTTAGATGTGAAACTCCTTGAGAAACGGTGCACCAGGCATTTATTTGTCTCTACTTCTTTCAGCACCAGCTGCTCATGCTCTCAGTTCCCAGACACTGGAATACACCCTCCCCTTTGCTCCTTGTGGAAATGCGGTTTATGGCTTTGTTCAAATATCTATTCCAGAATTCTCCTTGAAAGTCACCTTCTTTCTTGATGTTCCAGTTGGTCCATTTTCTCTTCGTTTGGGTTCTATTTTTTATGTTATCTTAGAGTAGTTTGCTCAATTGTATGTAAATTTGAAACATGTTCAGTGAGCAGCCACAATTATTAAAAGCAATGTGTGAAACACTCTGGAAAACTAAACAACAAACAAACAAACAAGCAAAAACTAATCACTAGTCACAAATCTTGCCCCCATCTCTTTTCCCCTGTATGACAAAATGATAAAGCAGATAAGGCATGCAATAAGCATCTATAATTCAAGGTTAGAATTAAAGATAATATTGCTTTTATTGGCATGTAATTATTGTTGGATGCTAAGGAAAGAGAGTGATTCTCATGGGGAAGATTTTGGAGACAGAGCAGAGGTTCAAATTCTTCTATATCTCCAACAATAGGTCCTTTGACTTCTCTATGTTCCCTTCTTTGAGTTACATTTTTCTTTTAGCTTCCCAATAAAATGTCCTTAGTTTATACAGGACTCATCTATACCCACCACTTCTACCACCTGCGTGAATGCATAACTTGCAAATGTATGCCACATTCCTAGAACTGCAGTCTAAGCTACACCCTTCGATAAGTCTATTCCATTGTTTACCAGACTCCCCACCAGGTCGTCCCTCAGATCCATCTGTATTAGCAGGCTCAAAAATTAACTTATTTTACATTCCCCCTACTCATGCTACTTTCTTGTTACCTATTTTAATTACTGTTCTCCTATTAACACTACCAGAAATCCCTATATATAATCAGGTAGTAACCCCTAATAATTCATTTTGTTTAAGATAGTTCCTATCTATCTCATATTTGCACCAATTACCAAGATTTTGGCTGAAAATACTAATTATTTTTCTGCATTCTTGCAATGTTCCATAACTGTTATCTGTGTTTCAGTTTTCACCATTCTTTACCTCCCCCATTGATGGCAAAGTGCTATTGCTAAACTGCAAACCTGACCATGTAATGCTCATGCTTAATATTTTTAATGACTTGCATTGATTTTGGAATCAGGATCATCAGCAAAGCACACAGTTTTTGCTCTTACACTGTTGTTGATTCCTGACAAAAGAATTTGAAGTTCCTAAAACCATAACATTTTAAAAGTACAGACGTTTTTAAATATTTAGTGTTCCTGTTGTTTCTTTTCTGTCTGAACTCACATCATGTCACTATTCATTTAATGAACTCAATAATCTTATTTAATATGACACCAAAGTTCTTACGAAACTTAGCCCCATCCTCAAGAAGTGTTTTAAAACTTTCACATTACTACTTACATATATATTTTGGAAGTGTAGACAGTTAAAAATTTATTTTACATTATTTTAATCAACGGGGCTGTTCAGAACAAGAACATTACCTTATTTAGCTTTTATTCTCTAGCACTCAGTGCAACACTGAGAACGTAGAGCAGCTCAAAACTTTCTTGGCCACTTCTGTTGAGTGACTAACACAAAAAATGAGAACTCTGGACCTCCTCAAATAAACAGGAATAAAGGCAAAAACAGATTGTTTGAGGAGTATGAGCAAAACCGTTTCATCAGACCTTTGGGAGAAAATGATCATGTATGCTTACATGGATCATTTATAGCATGTGTACAGGTGAAAAAAATACTATTTTTTTTTTGGTTTAAAAATGCCAACATATTAGACTAGTAAATGAGTGATATTGAAATTTGGAACATTTCCTAAGAAGGTATGATTTACTACCTTTTACAGGTTGAGCATCCAAAATAGCAAAATCCAAAATTTGAAATATAGTACTCCAAAATCTGAAACTTTTTAAGCGTTGACATTATGCCACAGTGGAAAATTTCATACATGACCTCATGTAATAGTCTGCAGTCAAAATGCAGGTCCACAACACACGATTTATTCAGCATTCCCAAGAGTGAGAACCTTCTTAGCCTGCTTTGACTGTCATATATATTATTTACTTATGCCTAGATTATTCCACATAAACACAAAGTGCAATAAAATAGCACATGTACAGGGTGGTTGTGCCAACAGCAGATTCCTCAAAATGCTCCAAATGGAGCCAAGATCTACATGCATTAATTACTGTGTTTGTGTGTTTTATTATTAGCATTATTGTTATTATCTGCTCTGTAATGTAACAATTTTTTTTGAAAATGTCAAAAAGGCCAGGTATGCTAGCTCACTCCTGTTGTCCCAGCACTCTGAGAGGCTGAGGTGGGTGGATCACCTGAGGTCAGGAGTTAAAGACTAGCCTGGCCAAATGGTGGAAACCCCGTCTCTACTAAAAATACAAAAATTAGCTTGGTGTGGTGGCAGGTGCCTGTAGTCCCAGCCACTTGTACTTGGGAGGCTGAGGTGGGAGAATTGCTTGAACTTGGGAGGCAGAGGTTGCAGTGAGCTGAGATCACATGACTGCACTCCATCCTGCGTGACAAGAGGGAAACTCTGTCTCAAAAAAAAAAACAAAAGAAAAAAAAGAAAAGAAAACGTCTAAAAGGTCTATATATACTCCTATGGGTAAAAGTATTAAGACAAAGTGGAAGCATTTATATTTATCTACAACACAGAAAGTCAAGCTGTTGGAGAAACTGGATGGTGGTGTAAGTGGAAAACATCATGCAGAAGAGCATGGTGTTGGAATGAGCACCACACATGACCTGAAGAAACAGAAAGATAAATTGTTGAAATTATATGCTGAAAATGATGAACAGAAGTTAGTGAAAAATAGAACATAAGACACTGCAGAAAGATAACAATGAAGATTTTGATCATGTTTTTAAAGAGTGGATTCATCAGCATCATAGTAAAGAAATGCCATTTAAAGGTAAGCTGGTCATGGAACAATCAAAGATCTGTCATGATGAACTGAAACCGAGAAAAAAAGTAAGTATTGAATACGCTGATTGCAGAACTATCAGAAATAATGCAGCATTAGATTTTTAAATATGTTTTGTTTTAAAGCATCTGCTGATTATGAAACAGCAGAGAAATTAATTGATAAGTTCGCCAAGGCTGTCACTGATAAAAGTAGGACACCAGAGTAAATCTATAATGCTGATGAAACATCATGGTTGTGGTCTTGTTGCCCTAGAAAGTCATTGACTACAGCTGATAAGACAGCTCCTGTAGAAATTAAGGATGCTGAGGACAGAATAACTGTGGAGAATGTGCTAATGCAGCAGGCATGCATAAGTGTAAACTTGCTGTGATGGGCAAAAGCATGCATCCTCCCTGTTTTCAAGGAGTAATTTTTTTACCAGTTCATTCTTATTCTAACAAAAAGGCATGGATCACTAGAAACATCTTTTCTAACTGGTTTCACAAATACTTTTTACCAGTGTCTTATACTCAATGAAGGAAAGCCAGACTAGATAATGATTGCAATATTTTATTATTTTCTGGTGAGTACTCTGCTCCTTCTGCAGCCAAATTTATTATAAAAAGAAATGCTATGTCACAAACTTTCCCTCAAGTGTGACTTCATTAATTCAGCCATGTGACCACGCTATCCTTAGATCAATGAAGAGTAAATACAAAAACACTTTCTTGCATAGCACTGTAGCAGTAGTGAACAGAAGTGTTGATGTGGAAGGTTTTCAAAAGGACTTAGCATACATGATGCTACATGTTTGGAACACAGTGACTAAAGACACAGTTGTACATGTCTGGCACAGCCTCTGACCTGCCAACTGTGTTCAGTGATGATGATGAGCAAGGTGGTGACCTTAAGAGATTCAAGAGTATGTCAAGTAAAGAAAAAGCCTGGACTCCTTATATATGCAAAAAGTATACTTTCCGA
Organism: Mandrillus leucophaeus; assembly: GCF_000951045.1. Taxonomy (NCBI): domain Eukaryota; kingdom Metazoa; phylum Chordata; class Mammalia; order Primates; family Cercopithecidae; genus Mandrillus; species Mandrillus leucophaeus. Next base: position 327,040 of record NW_012101732.1, read on the forward strand.
GTCCACTGGTAAACTGGAAGAAGTAGATCTTGAAGCAGTTTTTAATATCAATAATAAGGCTCCACTTGTTCATTCATTGACTGATGGTAAAATAGCAAAAATGGCTCTGAATCAAGGCGATGTTGATTAACAGTGATAATGAAGATGACATCATTAACACTGCAGAAAAAGTGCCTATTGATGACATGGTGACAATGTGTTATGGACTTATTGAGAGACTAGAGCAGGAGTTGTTCATAATAGAACAAGAAATCACATTAGGTTATAAAATCAAGGAGAGACTTTAAAGATAAAAACCATTAATGATGCAGATGACTCTGGAGGAAACATTTTAAAAAGTCATCCAACAGAATGCCTCCTCTTCCCTCGAGGACTCACTCTCTGGTCCCTCAACTGCTTCTGATGTTTCTTTCCCCCACCCCCCCGCAAAATGCAATGAATCTTTTAATCAAAACACAGAAACGTAGATGGAGACTGATAGCCAGCCATTGTTTGCTGTTGCTGCTGTTTAGCAGTTTATATGGTGTCCTGGTGATGTTACTGTGTGCTTAGTTACCCTTAACACATTATTTTTTCAATGTATTAATTATGTGGGGTTTTTTTTTACTATTAGGTTTTTAATGCATAAAAATATGTAAGAAAATATTTGCTTATTGATAGCATAGAAATTCAGCATCAGGAATTACAGTGATGCTAAACAACCACGGATTGTCCCCATAGGTGGCAAAGATAGTGAGACCTTTACTTTCTGATGGTTCAATGTATACAAACTATGTTTCAGGCACAAAATTATTTAGACTATTGCATAAAATTACCTTCAGTCTATGTATATAAGATGTATAGGAAACAAAAATAAATTTCCTGTTCAGACTTAGATCCCATTCCAAAGATATCTTATTATGTATATGCAAATATTCCAAAACATAGAAAAATTCCAAATTCAAAACACTTCTTGTTCCAAGCATTTTGAATTAAAAAATCTACATAATCAACTATATCAACAGTTAGCAGTTAAGTATCTCAGTATCACATCAATTTTAGAACCTAGTAATGAAGGACAATATAATTATTTTAAAACAAATAAAATTTGATGAATACATTAATTAGAAATGCTTCCCCATGTTTACATATAATTGACATACAAAAAAAAAAAACAAACAAGCAGTAACTAACTTATGGTAAGCGACATTTGATGAAACGCTGGTTAATGTATCTAAATTCCAAGTACTATATGAAAAGAAACCTCTAACTACATATTGAAGTTAAAAAAAACTCAAGGTTAACAGGTTAAAGTTTGCAGTTAATTTATTCTGCTAATTAAGTTTATTTTTCTAAACTGATATCAATTTAATAAGACTGCAAACTGCATTGACTTATTTGTCTTTGTTATTGTGACATTTCACTAACAACTCCTGAACCAGAACCCTTAGGTGAAAGAATATCTTTCTGAACTTACTGAACAGTGCCATAACCTAAAGGTAGATACTGGAACATGCAGAGCTTCTCCATTTGAGAAAAGAGGATAGGAGGAAGAAAAAATGAAAAAAGGAAAGAAGAGTGACTGACTATTTGTATAAATTTATGATGGATAAGTAATCACATGACAGATCTCAATAAAGGTTTGTTAATCAACTAAGTGAAATTGGTAGCTACGTTAACCACAGGGGTAAAATTTTGAAATAAGGATAACAACTAATAACTATATGGATATGAATAATATTATTAATAGCAATTATCATTGTCCAAAGAGTTGTGCAGGGATTTTATGTAAGTTGACTACTTTATTTCTGTCAATGTGAAGCTTGAGTATTTATTA
>NW_012101732.1:331525-334938 GCF_000951045.1 Mandrillus leucophaeus
ATATGTAAGAAAATATTTGCTTATTGATAGCATAGAAATTCAGCATCAGGAATTACAGTGATGCTAAACAACCACGGATTGTCCCCATAGGTGGCAAAGATAGTGAGACCTTTACTTTCTGATGGTTCAATGTATACAAACTATGTTTCAGGCACAAAATTATTTAGACTATTGCATAAAATTACCTTCAGTCTATGTATATAAGATGTATAGGAAACAAAAATAAATTTCCTGTTCAGACTTAGATCCCATTCCAAAGATATCTTATTATGTATATGCAAATATTCCAAAACATAGAAAAATTCCAAATTCAAAACACTTCTTGTTCCAAGCATTTTGAATTAAAAAATCTACATAATCAACTATATCAACAGTTAGCAGTTAAGTATCTCAGTATCACATCAATTTTAGAACCTAGTAATGAAGGACAATATAATTATTTTAAAACAAATAAAATTTGATGAATACATTAATTAGAAATGCTTCCCCATGTTTACATATAATTGACATACAAAAAAAAAAAACAAACAAGCAGTAACTAACTTATGGTAAGCGACATTTGATGAAACGCTGGTTAATGTATCTAAATTCCAAGTACTATATGAAAAGAAACCTCTAACTACATATTGAAGTTAAAAAAAACTCAAGGTTAACAGGTTAAAGTTTGCAGTTAATTTATTCTGCTAATTAAGTTTATTTTTCTAAACTGATATCAATTTAATAAGACTGCAAACTGCATTGACTTATTTGTCTTTGTTATTGTGACATTTCACTAACAACTCCTGAACCAGAACCCTTAGGTGAAAGAATATCTTTCTGAACTTACTGAACAGTGCCATAACCTAAAGGTAGATACTGGAACATGCAGAGCTTCTCCATTTGAGAAAAGAGGATAGGAGGAAGAAAAAATGAAAAAAGGAAAGAAGAGTGACTGACTATTTGTATAAATTTATGATGGATAAGTAATCACATGACAGATCTCAATAAAGGTTTGTTAATCAACTAAGTGAAATTGGTAGCTACGTTAACCACAGGGGTAAAATTTTGAAATAAGGATAACAACTAATAACTATATGGATATGAATAATATTATTAATAGCAATTATCATTGTCCAAAGAGTTGTGCAGGGATTTTATGTAAGTTGACTACTTTATTTCTGTCAATGTGAAGCTTGAGTATTTATTATTACTTTCAGTTTATACTTTATATTTTTTATTTTTAGATTTTATAACTATATTTATCTAGGTATTTTTGTTATTGTTGGACTATAATATGAACGAGTAAACTTAGATTAAGTGATATTAAATGCCTTACAGTTACACAAAAAACAGGGATAGTTGAGATGTGGTTACAGATCTAAATCCATGTTTGCTACTGATTCCACAACAGGCGGTTCAAGCTCAGAATACTAAACTGAAGAAAAGAGTGGGTTATCTAAAATGTAAAGAGCATTAACTAAACAAGAAGACACAAATCTGGGGCCATATTTTGCACAGAGCCATACTATTGGTTGTATTTTTAGCAAAATTATTTCTTTAAATATTCTTAAATTTCCACACTAATTTAATTTTTTTCTAGTTACATAAGAAAAGTACTTATCAGGTCTGACATATCTGCCTGTTCTCCCCCGTGGCTACCAGCTTAAGCTGAATAATGCAGTCTGCATTAGAATGACATGTGGTCTTCATTTAATTAGAATCTCCACCTAGACAAAAACAACCCTTTATGTCACCTACTGGCCCTTACCATAACTTTATATTGACACTCATATAAACTCTACACAACTACCTAATTGGAGCTGTGCCTGCTACATTAGTGAAGAAATAATCTAAATGCATACATTGACAACAACACTAGCAACTCTACTTTTTAATACAGGTGGAGAATTGTCTCTCTAAAGTGAGAATTGTCTCTCTAAAGTAAGCTTCTCTGTTACTGATGACTATTTTTTTATATTGGATAAATTCTTTTATTCTTGTCTGTTTATGAGCATGATGTCCCAACTGCTTTCTCATCTCTGGTCAAAAACTTGGACATCTCTTCTTCATTCCTTAGGAATCATTGCCACTATTTTATGACACTTTTCATCTTACTTTTCCGTGGAGTGGAGAGTGGAGCCAATGATAAGATAGGAGACATTGTGTAGTTTATTTGGGTGGTGATCTTCGGGAGTAGGAGTTCACTGATCTAGATAAGGTTTAAAAAATTTAGAAATGTGCTGATATGGTCAGTACTCTTCTAACAGAGTCTTGAGCTGAGCAGTATCTTTTAGTAATGTGTAGAATTTTCCCCCAAATTGTCTTCCAGGAATGACAGGTAGAGACATTTATTTGTCTGTCTCTTGTGCCCCATTAGTAAGGGTTGTCTCTGTAATTCTTAGCTGTTGTGAATACATGCCAAGGCCATCACACTGATGTCCATGATGGCAAAGAAGGCCCAGGAAGTAAACAAAAGATGTGAAATATAGGCTTAAGATGTAACACTGTCAGTGCAATGTAGTCTAAAGCTTGTACAAGACCATTTGCTCTAGTCACAGATGGAATGATTGCGAGTCCTGGATGAGGATGTGACACTACGCATAAGAGGCATCTAATAGAGTCTACCCTTGCATTGTTTGTGTGTGCCCTACATTGTCTAATATATCACCGAGTCATCAAAGTTTGACAGCTACAAGTCTGTAGAAAAGATCTAATATAGGCAGCTTAATAAAACAAGCTTTAGCCACTGATAAAGGCTAAAATTGAAATTCATTATTTCTCTATTACAACCTATTTTACATTTCCTTCACCTTTGGCCACCTTCTGTGGGTCACCTGCCTGATGGGTGACAAAGACCTCATTCCTGATGAAACTAATATGCTAGCCTTGTTCTTGCTGGTCTCAATTGTGGCAGTTGTCCGCTTGCCATTATTACTGGAAAGAAGGGCACAAAGAACACCCTTGGTGGCAGACACGCACCGATGTTGTGACTCTGGAGCAGAACTCCCAGCTCCTCATGTTCTATGACCCATTTCATTATAATACTTCTTTTGTCAGTTGATTCGCAGGCGTGAGAAGCCTAAAGTAACCTGATATTGACTCTGTGTGCTATGACTTCAACCCAGCAGAGTCTAAAGTTGTGGGGAAGAACAGCAGACTCTCCACATGTTGGACACTGAAAGTGATGGAAGTGAAGCTGATGCTGCATTGGCCCTTTGGGTCCTGCAGCCATGTGTTCTATCTGTTAGTGAGAGCACGCTATATGTCAGCTATTGGCTTACTGCATATGTACCTGATCCTGTAAGATAGACATCACTTTTGCTGGTCAGTTTCAGACTGGTTGTTAGCTAAGACTTTCAACGATTATTCCATCATTATCAAAGAGAAGTTAAGTCTCATTTTCAACACATCCTTGCCTGCCGATACAGGAGATG
>NW_012101732.1:336508-339054 GCF_000951045.1 Mandrillus leucophaeus
CTTATAAATTGCTATTTTTGAAGAGGTTTCTCTTATGTGTTTTTATTATGATAGGCTTCTAAGGGGTCTTGTTTCATCAAACCCATTTTATAGATATAAAAACAAATCTGAAATATGCCAGAGATCATTAAATAGGGTCTGTATCAACCCCTGCAAGATTACCTAAATAAAAGGTAAGTAAATACATTTTCACTAGAAATAACAAAAATGACATTGACACATACAAATTAACTCTAAATTACTTGATATTCAATTCTTTATGTGGAACAAGATTATTTGGAAAGAAACTGAAGTTTTAAGACATAATGAAGTTTGTCAGAGAGGAGACTGAAATCTAGACATGAAATCATAAGCAACAAAAGTAAACTTCCTCTGTTTCAATGATGTTCCAAGCTCATATCAGGTTTTAAAACTCTATTTATTTAGGCTCAGGGAACAACGGCAACAATGAATTTTCTGTCTGACCCTAAATTTCAGTTGCCATAACAACGTGAGAGAATTCTGTAAATGAATATGTGTTTATTGTACAATTTAGCATTGAGAGAGAAAGAAGGATATAACCAAATATACATTTTCCTCAGTGTACCATCTGTAATGTTGAATTCTTTAAAGATTTCTTTAATTAGCCTACATGTAAATACACTTGCTTTGGAGTACATTGGCTCTAATTGCACTTCAATTTTCAATGGTTTTCTGCTTTTCTAACGATAAAGGGCTTATATAGCTATGCCAGCCAAGTGTAGGGGAGACGTTTCTGCCTGGAATGAGCTTGCTAATAACCTCAAATCCCTCTTTCATGCCACACTAGAGACCTGGCTAGAAGAAGAATCATAACAAAGGCAGCATCAAGCCTAGAAGAGAGAGCTATAAAATCCTACAGGTATCAAGACTGACAGGATGAGACACACTTCTGGCCAAGGGAACAAAAATGCTAAGGATGGGAGATCCGATATATTTATTTCCTTTTAGATGAGCAAGTAAGACAAGCTCTTTGTTGGGGAGATGATGCTATGGAAAGAGTTGATCTCATACTCAGATTTTCTGAGTGCTTTACCCTTCCGATAAAATCCTTTCAGGGGAACCTGGTCAAGACAAGATGGCCACCATGGTAATTAACCAAGGTCTAAAAGGCTTGGCTCCTCTCCGTCGCGGTGGGATTCTGCTGTTTGGCATTACAGCCATCCTCGGTTTTCAGTTACGCAGCGCCTGGCAGTTTATACAGCAAAGGCACATGCACAGCCTTCCTTGAATCTCACAGAAGCCCCAATTTTCAAGCAAGGAAACAGCATATGAAATATAAAACAGTAGTAAAGATACTCTACTAAGCAGAAGAAATGAACTTGACCTCTTTCTCTACTGTGATTTCACTGTGTGACTTTGGATCTATACTTCCTCAAGGCTTAGATGCTTAATATGTAAAGTGAAATGATGAAATATGGCTCCCAAGATTGTTGTGAAGATGAATGTACTTCATGAGCTTGAATTTCTATATGGCATAATACTTTACTTTTAGTTTACATGGTTTGTCAGACTTCCTTAAGAATCCAACTCTGTTATAAGATTAGTTCATTGTCACATTGGATTAAGGATTAAGGTATATCTTTCTTTTAAGACAGTTTACATTGTTTATGATTTAAAAAATCATATATATACAATTACTCCTAGGAAAAACATGTAACATGCAACCTGACGTTTGACTGCATGGGGCACATAAATATTTTGGCATTTCAGAGAAGAAAGAAGATAGTGAGAATTTCAATATTACACAAAAGCTTCTGTGGGAATTTTTTTAAAATTAGCATGGCCTTGTAAAGCAGGTTCAACCTCAAGCAATGACACATAGATTTGATAAGAATGGATACTAAGAAATACAGATGCTAAATGTAAATATGGTTATAAATAGATACAGCAAATATGGTTGAATTTAAAAGAAAGAAGTTCTAGGTGCTAAGAATTAAGCAAGACACTAAAAAAACCATAAGTGATAATATTGCAGTTATTCATGGAAGTTTTAAACACAGATATACAACTTATGGACAGGGTTTTGGGATTTTAATGCCTATATTAAGGGATTTTAAGGCCTATATTAAGGGATTTTAATGCCTACGTAAAGCCTATAAGAAGGAGGAAGTTATAATAATAGACAAATCATAGTGAACATGCATTCAAATACACTTAGAAAACTACTAGAAAAATAGTAGAAAAGGTGGATTCTTTCAAAGAAATAAAGAGTGGAATGATATTTTTTTTCTCATCAATAAAACAGAGAATACAAGATTAAAAAAATAGATCCCAAGTGCTAAATATAAACAATTATCAATCTCATAATATAAGCTCAACAAAACCATCATCAATCAAGAACAAACAGACAAGGACAAAAATAAACATTTTAGAAAACAAAGCAAAACATTACAAAAGAAAAAAAAACTGAGTAAGCCTTCCTCTTGTAAACTCTTATGGACAAAATCAAGAATCAATTTCAAGTAGAAAAGTTACATTGAGAAGAAAAGGCTGAAATAATAGGAAGTGATGCACATACTGACAAA
>NW_012101732.1:344484-347316 GCF_000951045.1 Mandrillus leucophaeus
AGGGACATGGATGCAGCTGGAAACCATCATTCTGAGCAAACTATCACAAGGACAGAAAACCAAACACTGCATGTTCTCACTCATAGGTGGGAATTGAACAATGAGATCACCTGGATTCAGGGTGGGGAACATCACACACTGGGCCTGCCGTGGAGTGGGTGGAGAGGGGAGGGATAGCATTAGGAGATATATCTAATGTAAGTGAAGAGTTAATAGGTGCAGGAAACCAACATGGCACATGCATACATATGTAACAAACCTGCACGTTGTGCACATGCACCCTAGAATTTAAAGTATAATTAAAAAAAAGAAAAATACGTACTTATCGTCAGAAAGTTTCAAGATACCTAGTTGATAAATATGACCTAATACTTTTTCAGAGAGGAGGAAAACACAGGTTTAAAATGAAAGTGAGAATCAGAATAGAATTGGTGTTGTCAATAGCAACACTGGAAGATGGAAATCAGTTGCAACGTTTTAAAAATTCAAAAGGAAACTTGTGTTCAATGTAAAAGTATATACTAAAAGAAAAAATTAAGGAAGTGAAAAAATTGGAGAGAAGATAGGTAATGTCACAAGGATTTCTTTCCTCTCACACTATTTCAAACATTCTTTATTAATATTTATTTATTTTAAAATATTTTAACTTTTATTTTGGGTTCAGAGATATATGCGCAGGTATGTTATATAGGTAAACCTGTGTCTCAGGAGTTTGGCGTACAGATTGTTTCATCTTCCAGGTACTATGCATAGTAGCATAGTACCCAATAGATTTTTTTTTTCCAAGACTTTTCCCTCCTCCCACCCTCCAACCACCAGTAGGCCCCAGTTTCTGTTGTTCACCTCTTTCTGTCCAAGTGTTCTCATCATTTAGCTCCCACTTATAAGTGAGAACATATGGTATTAAGGTATTGAGTTTTCTGTTTATGCATTAGTTTGTGAATGATAATGTCCTCCAGTTCCATCCATGTTCCTGCAAAGGACATAATTTTGTTATTTCTTATGACTGCGTAGTATTCCATGGTGAATATGTACCACGTTTTTTTTTTTTTTAATCCAGTCTACTATTGATGGGAATTTACGCTGATTCATGAGTAGTTCTGCAATGAACCTAGGCATACATGTGTCTTTATGGTAGAATGATTTATATTCCTTTAGGTATATAATGAGTAGTGGGATTACTGGGTCAAATGGCAAAAGGGCAATTCTGTTTTTAGTACTTTGAAGAATCCCCACACTGCTTTCCACATTGGTTGAACTTATTTACAATCCCACCAGCAGTGTATAAGCATTTCTTTCTCTCCCCAACTTCACCAGCATCTGTTATTTTCTGACTTCTTAATAATAGCCATTTTGACTGGCATGAGATGGTATCTCATTGTGGTTTTGATTTGCATTTCTCTAGTGATTAGTGATATTGAACATTTTTTTTCATAGACTTGTTGGCCTCATGTATGTCTTCTTTTGAAAAATGTCTGCTCAGGTCTCCTTTGCCCATTTTTTAATGAGGTTGTTTGTTTTTTGCCTTTATGCTTGTTTAAGTCCCTTGTAGATTCTGGATATTAGACATTTGTCAGATGTATAGTTTGTAAATATTTTCTCCCATTCTGTAGCTTGCCTGTTTACTCTGAAGATAGTTTATTTTACTATGCAGAAGTTCTTTGGTTTGATTAGGTTTCATGTGTCAATTTTTGCTTTAATTGAAATTGCTTTTGGCATTTACATCATGAAATCTTTGCCTGTTCCTATGTCCAAAATGTTATTTTTAGTTTGTCTCCCAGTGTTTTATAGTTCTAGATTTTACATTTAGATCTTTAATCCATTCTGAGTTAATTTTTATATAGGGTGTAAGGAAGAGGTCCTGTTTCAGTCATCTGCATATAGGTAACCAGTTTTCTGAGCACCATTTATTGAATATAGAGTCTTATCCCCATTGCTTATTTTTGTCAACTCTGTCAAAGATCAGAAGGTTGTATGAATTTGGCTTAATTTCTGGGTTCTCTCTCTCTTTTTTTTTTAACCATTTTTCTATGTGTATGTTTTTGTACCATTACCATACTGTTTTGGTTACTATAGTCCTGCAGCATAGTTTGAAGTGAGTCAATGTGATTCCTCCAGTTTTGTTCTTTTTGCTTAGGATTGCAGTGGCTATTCAGGTTCTTTTTTTGGTTCCATATACAATTTAGAATAGCTTTCTTTTTTTAGTTCTTTCAAGCATTGTATGTATGTTGTGCTAAAATGGGTGAAGAAATAAAGAAATATAAACCTTAAAATCGAGGAAACAGGAATCGAATACAGAGAGAGGAAAGAAGATCCAGGACGGTGAAGGGGGAAAGTCCAGAGATAGTAGAATCCCACAGTCTTGAGAAAAGATCAGAAGGCTGTTAATAAGTATGCCAAAGAGCAAGTGGATGTTGATAGATTACATCATATGAATGACTAGTGAGAAAAGCTGAGAGTGATGGAAAATAATGTGACGCAGATTAATGATAGTTATCTTTAAAGAAAAACTAAGAAGTTTAGCAGAGACACTCAAAAAGAGGCAATATTTGAGGAAACTGGGTACTAGACTTAATACATGGGTGATAAAGTGGTCTGTACAATAAACGCCCATGACACAAGTTTACCTATGTAATGAACTACACTTGTACTCTGACCTTAAAATAAAAGTTTAAAGAAACAAATGTAACTATGTTATTGCATGTGACACTTTATTGTGGTACTACTGTAAATGTGTATTAGTCATTCATGCAATTCCTACAGCAATTTAATAACATGAGAACTACTGCTATTGCTACTAATGAATAACACAGAGCTAAAATTCAAGCTTTC
>NW_012101732.1:349546-357574 GCF_000951045.1 Mandrillus leucophaeus
CCTTGTAGATTCTGGATATTAGACATTTGTCAGATGTATAGTTTGTAAATATTTTCTCCCATTCTGTAGCTTGCCTGTTTACTCTGAAGATAGTTTATTTTACTATGCAGAAGTTCTTTGGTTTGATTAGGTTTCATGTGTCAATTTTTGCTTTAATTGAAATTGCTTTTGGCATTTACATCATGAAATCTTTGCCTGTTCCTATGTCCAAAATGTTATTTTTAGTTTGTCTCCCAGTGTTTTATAGTTCTAGATTTTACATTTAGATCTTTAATCCATTCTGAGTTAATTTTTATATAGGGTGTAAGGAAGAGGTCCTGTTTCAGTCATCTGCATATAGGTAACCAGTTTTCTGAGCACCATTTATTGAATATAGAGTCTTATCCCCATTGCTTATTTTTGTCAACTCTGTCAAAGATCAGAAGGTTGTATGAATTTGGCTTAATTTCTGGGTTCTCTCTCTCTTTTTTTTTTAACCATTTTTCTATGTGTATGTTTTTGTACCATTACCATACTGTTTTGGTTACTATAGTCCTGCAGCATAGTTTGAAGTGAGTCAATGTGATTCCTCCAGTTTTGTTCTTTTTGCTTAGGATTGCAGTGGCTATTCAGGTTCTTTTTTTGGTTCCATATACAATTTAGAATAGCTTTCTTTTTTTAGTTCTTTCAAGCATTGTATGTATGTTGTGCTAAAATGGGTGAAGAAATAAAGAAATATAAACCTTAAAATCGAGGAAACAGGAATCGAATACAGAGAGAGGAAAGAAGATCCAGGACGGTGAAGGGGGAAAGTCCAGAGATAGTAGAATCCCACAGTCTTGAGAAAAGATCAGAAGGCTGTTAATAAGTATGCCAAAGAGCAAGTGGATGTTGATAGATTACATCATATGAATGACTAGTGAGAAAAGCTGAGAGTGATGGAAAATAATGTGACGCAGATTAATGATAGTTATCTTTAAAGAAAAACTAAGAAGTTTAGCAGAGACACTCAAAAAGAGGCAATATTTGAGGAAACTGGGTACTAGACTTAATACATGGGTGATAAAGTGGTCTGTACAATAAACGCCCATGACACAAGTTTACCTATGTAATGAACTACACTTGTACTCTGACCTTAAAATAAAAGTTTAAAGAAACAAATGTAACTATGTTATTGCATGTGACACTTTATTGTGGTACTACTGTAAATGTGTATTAGTCATTCATGCAATTCCTACAGCAATTTAATAACATGAGAACTACTGCTATTGCTACTAATGAATAACACAGAGCTAAAATTCAAGCTTTCATTGCTGCCTTTTCTTTCAAACTGTATTATCTAAATTATGTTTTTCATTGGTATTATTAATAATATCACCGCAAAAATATATTTATAGACATACAGAACAATTCCTTGTCTTTCAGGAGTTTTGTTTTACAGTATCTCCTCTCTGACTTACTGACTTTGCTTGTCCAAGAGATATCCTTGAGGCTCCAACCTCTCCTTGTTAATTCTCCACTTTATAAATTCAACTCAGACACTGAGCAGCACCAAGCTGTCTGTTCCTGCCAAGTCCCCTCCCCAACCCTCTTAATTTTCCACTTCGTTTTTGAATCATCCTTTAGAGGATATACATCCCATCATAACAAGATATATCTGTATCATATTTTTATTATAGGAGAGCTGCTCGATAAATGTTCCCTATAGTGATCACCAAACTGATTCTGTGTTCATTTTAAAATTTAGTGTTTTGTTTTTCCTTAATTATTTTGCATTAACTTATTTTTTTAATATTGTGTTAAAATATTGATCTTGATTATGAAGACTTTCAGCAACCCTTAAATGTTGTTCCTGGGTTGGTCACCTCATTAGCTTCACCCTCCTTCCAGCCGTGAGCAGACACTATCTTCATCCAGATCTATACCACTACAAACAAATTGATTGAAATTCACTATTATAAACTTCAAATTTAGCATTACCCTTTAAATAGAAAAAAAATGATTACACTATAGTTGTGAAATCCTCCCATTATTACTGCATTTTTTATAACAGGATTTCTGAACCAGGGGATTCCATTCGATCTCAGGGTAAGAGAAGCAGAGAAAGCAGAACAGGAAGTCGGGGGAGTAAAATGACATGAGATTTTTTTTCATATCACCTAAGATTTAGAGGCACTAGATAAGACTAGGGATTCAGGTGAGGTAAGCTCCATTGGGCTATTATTAGCACTGGACACAGTCAAAGCCAGATGTGTGCCTCTGTCAGCCGTGGGCTGCTTGCTGTGTCTCTCAGAATCATGCAAGGAATATGTTCAGTAAATTCCTTGTCACAATACAAGAGAAGAGAAAAGACTCAATTTGTCCTAATAGGCATTCTAATGCATTTTATAGGTTAGCATTTTAAAAGAGTAGACTAGTTCAGCATAGCTTACAGCGAGCACATAAAGTCCAGTGTGGAAATTTTAGTTCAGGATAAAGACAATAATTTTAAACATTGAAGATGTTCAACAAGGATGATGCCCTTAGATTTGTTAGCTCCTTGATACTGAAGAGCTTAAATTAGTCATTGTGGTCCTCTAAGGAATTGGAGAAGAGATTTATAAAGAACTGTAAATAGATGGATAATGATAGTAATTATCACCATCATTATCCTCACCATCATCGCCATTTATGGGAGATAATGGAAGAAAGTCATACTGAAAATGCAACCTCAAGTTCAACTCTCATGGATGAAAGTCTACCTTTGTTATTTGGTACTTTGTGATATTGAGTAACTTAGCTTTTTTCAAATTCCCAGTCTTAAAGGAGGGATACCAATAACTTCTAACCCATAGAGATATTAAAATGGTTAGGGTAAGACAAGAAAAGTTGTTCGTGAATCTCTCAATATATATATATATACAAACTTGATTTAAAAATACAATTCCTTATTGAACAACTATTATTTGTCTGATATTGTGTATACATTTTCTATTGCCATCATGACAATCCAAATAAAATCTTATATTTCAGACGAGGAAATGATACTCTGGAATTCAGAAGGAATTTGCCTAAATTAACACTCTCAGCAGTGACAGAACTCAGCTAAACACACAAATATGCTTGTCTTCAAATCCTTTCCACTGCAGCACGGAACCACTGAGCCTACAAGTCAAAAATTCTACAAAATACCAAGGAACACAGAAAGAACAACATTTCACAAATGTCTGCATTGTGACAGACAATGTACAAATAGGCATGTAATGAATTAATTTAAAAAATCTTGGCAGAGACATATTTCTGACAGGGTAATTTCTTTGTGTTCCACTTTAAAAAATTGAGATAGGATGTATACATAGTGAAAGACCCAGACCTTCAGTGTAGAGATTGATGAGTTTTGAAAGCCATATACATTTGTTTAAGAAATACCACTATAAAAAACAGAACATTTTCACTATCTTAAAATTCCCTCATGCTTCTTTCTAGATTATCTCTATCTTGAACGCAGCAGCAATCATTCTTCTGATTTATATCACCACAGGTTTGATTACACTGTTTTAGAAATCCACAATATGTTGCAATTGTTGCATCAAAGTTCTTTTATTCAGCATAATGATATTTAAATTCACCTATTTTATTCCATGTATCAGTAGTTGTATATGTTTTCATTGACAATGTTTCTTATTTTTTCTATTGATGAATACTTGGGTTGCTTACAGACTATTATGCATAAAGCTACTGAGATTATGCTGTACACAACTTTGTATGGATGTATCTCATGGCATAATTGCTCAGTAACAGGTTAGGTATTAGTTCAATTTTATAAGAAAGTACTAATGATTTTCCAAAGTGGCTATACAATTTTACACACCTACCAAAAACATAGGAGAATTTTACTTGTTCCACATGTTCTAACCTTCAGTGTTGCCAGTGTGTATAAATAGCTTTCATTCTAGTGAAAGGATAACCATATCTCAAGGCAGTCTAATGTTACATTTCCCTGATGATAGGAATATCAAGCACTTTTACATCTGTTTATTGACCCCAAAGCATATCTTTCTTTTAAGAATTTTTTTTTTCAAATGTGTTGATCCTGATTTTAAGTGGGTGGTTTTCCTTTTTGACTATTTATATGTCACTTTTCTGTATTCTGGTATAAGATATGTATGACATGTACATATTATTAATTTTTTTTTCAGTCTGTGGTTTTGCTATTCCTTTTGTTAGTGGTGACTTTTGATAAACAAAGTATTACTTTTGATTAAGTTCATGTTATGTTTAATTCCGTATTTCTTATGATTAGTGCAATTTGTGTGTTTTCTAAAATCTTACCAAATGTCAAGTTTGCACAGATTATTTTTATATTTTCTGCAACACATTACTTTTAGCTTTTACTGTTGGTCTTTGACCAATGGGATATCAATAAGTTCTTTAAAAATATTTGAGAAAGAGGAAATATTTATTCATTTTTTTCCAATATAATATCCAAATATTTCAGCATCATTTTTTCAAAAGATGTTATCTTCCCATTGAATTTCTTGGATGCCTTTTTTTGAAAAATCAATTGATACTATAAGGGTGGTCTATTTCTGTCCTATGGCAGAAAGCCAAGCAGTGAGTAGAGCTCTCTTGTGTTTTTCCCTTTAGAGATTATTCTTTACATTTTCTTAAAAGAGTTGCTAATAAGTGGAGATGTCAACATCTCTCTATCAGAAAGGGACAGCTCCAATAGTCAGAAAATCCGTAAAGACATAGTTAATTCAAATGTATGCAAAACTTCAACATGAACAAGATACAAATTTTTCTCAAACTCATATGCAACATTCACTAACATAGACATATTCTAGTCCATAAAACACACTTTAAATGATCCCTGATCACGATAGAATTAAACTAAAAATCAATAAGAGAAAAATAGTTGAAAAATTCTGAAATACCAGGAGATTAAACAAGGAATTTCTAAATAACACATAAGTCAAAAAAATTACAAGAGGAATTAAAAAATACTTTGCAGTAAATGAAAAAAAAATACTTCAAAATTTGTGGAATGCAGTAGAGGTAAATGTAAAATCTCTCGAAGCATGCTTAGAAAGATTTAAAATCAGTAACTTAAGCTTCCAACTTAGGAGATGAAAAAAAGAAAATTAAATCCAAAGATAAGAGAAGAAAAAAATAATAAAAATTTGAGACGTTAACAAAATTAAAAAACAAAAATAAATAGAGAAACTAAATGAAATCAAAAGCTGCTTCTTTGGAAACAGCAACAAAGCTTATAAGCCTATTACCAGGATGATAAAGAAAAAAGTGAGAAGAAACAAATTACTAATATCAGAAATGAAGGAGGGTTCATCACTACAGTGATCACAGACATCAACAACATAATAAGGGAATATTATTAAAAATTCTATGCCCACGAATCAAATAACCTAGACATAATGGGCCTATTTCTTGAAAGACACAATCTTCCAGAACTCGCACAACAAGAAATAAACAATCTGAATAGGCATATATTTCTTAAAGAAATTGAGTTAATAATTAATAACCTTACAAAATATAAAGTAACAGGCTCGGGTGTGTTTACCAGTACCTTCGTGAAAACATTTAAGAAGAAAATTTTTACCAATTTTCTACAATATTTTTCTGAAGATAGAAGCAGGGAGCTGGGCGCGGTGGCTCACGCCTGTAATCCCAGCACTTCGGTAGGCAAGGATGTGCGGATCACTAGGTCAGGAGATCAAGTCCATCCTGGCTAACACGGTGAAACCCCGTCTCTACTAAAAATACAAAAAATTAGCAGGGCTTCCTGGCGGGTACCTGTATTCCCAGCTACTTGGCAGGCTGAGGCAGGAGAATGGCGTGAACCTGGGAGAAGGAGCTTGCAGTGAGCCGAGACTGCCCCACTGTACTCCAGCCTGGGCGACAGAGCAAGACTCTGTCTCCAAAAAAAGAAAAGAAGCAGAGAGAATACTCCCTGACTTATTATATGGAGCTAGCACTACTCTAATGCCAAAAACAAATAAGGATATTAGAAAACAATAAAATTACAAACCAATATTTCTCACAAAATAAATGCAAAAATCCTCAACAAAATATTAGAAAATGTAATGTATAAAAAATTGATAGACCATGACCAAATAAGATTTATTCCAGATATGCAAACTCTCTCAACATTTTAGAAAATCAATTAATGCAATAAATCACAATGGCAGACTAAAGAAGGCTAATCATATGAAAATATCAGTAGGTACAGAAAATATACTTGACAAAATTCAATACCCACTGTCGACAAAAACTGTCAGCAACCTAAGAACGATGGAGAAATTCCTCAACTTGATAAAGAACATCTAAAAAACAAAAAACCTCCAGCTAACATTTCACATAATGTTCAAGAACTAATAACTTTTTTTGCTAAAATCAGGAACAAGGCAAAGATATGTCCTTCTCACCATATTCCTTTTCAACATTGTGCTGGAAGTCCTAGCTAATGCAATAAAACAAAAAGAGAAAATACAATCAATACAGATTTGAAAGCAAAAAATAAAACTGTCTTTGCTCACTGAGGACATGTTCGTTTATGTAGAAAATTCAAAAGAATTGAAAAATCAAACAAATCTGGAACTAATAAGCAATTATAACAAGGTTGCAGGAAACAAGGTTAATATACTAATGTCAATCACTTTCCTATATACCTATTTACCTATAAACAGGTAAAAGTTGAAACTTAGAACACAATAATACTTACATAAGCACACCAAAAGATAAGATATGCAGGTATAAATCTAACAAAATATGTACAAAATCTTGTGAGAAAAAAATTACAAACTCTGATGAAATAAATCAAAGTACAAAATAAATGGAGAGATATTTCATGTACATGGATAGGAAGACTCAATATTGTCAGATATTAGCTTTACCCAACTTAATCTATAGACTCAGTGCAAACCTAGTCAAAATATCATATGACCTAGAGATTTTTCTTCTTGGTATTTACCCAAAGAAAATAAAATCAGCACTTCATAAATCTATCTGCAGTTCTACTTTTATTGCAGCATTATTCACAATAGCAAACATACAGAAACAAGCTAAATGTTAGCTGATAGATGATAAGACAAAAAATTGTAGTATATGTATAATACAAGAAATACTACTCAAGTTTAATTAAATAAGAAAATCCTGCCATTTCTGACAACAAGATAAATACTGGAGGGCATTATACTAAGGGAAATGAGCCAGACACAGGAAGAATAAACACTGAATGATCTCTCATACATATGAAGTCCTAAAAAAAAGTTGAATGCATAAAAACAGAAACTAGAATGGTACTTACTAGAGGCAGGAGAGGAAGAATGGGGAAATATAAATCAAAGGGTACAAAGTTGCAGGTGGTCAGGGTAAATAAACCTAGAGATCTAAAACACAACACGGAGACTGTAGTTAATAATATTGCATTGCCTATTGAAAATTTTCTAAGAGAGATTTTAGGTGCTCTTACCATATGCACCCCCACCAAAACACACACACACACACACACACACACACACACACACACACACACACATAATAACAGTAACTATGTGATATTGTGAGATGACGAATAGCTTATCTCTATTTATCATATGTTATCTCTATCATTTCATTTTGTACAAATTGTCGAAGTTAATAATAAAAGCGAGTTCATTCTTGTCATACCCAACTAAAACACAGTTGAGAGGCCAGGTGAAAATCCACTCAGAGCACATAACATTGCTCCAAGAATGTAATTCTCTGAGAGTCTGGCTGTTGAAACTGCCTTTAGTAAACTGAAATTAGTTTTACCTAATAGCTGCTGAAATAACCTTCTGTGACCCATAATTTTACTCATAGCTATCACTCACAAATCAGAGCTTGCCAGCTCTCCAGAATTTTACTAGTACCAGTGAACTTTCTTTCAAAATGAAATGTAAATGCCAATAACTTTTCTTTCATATAAAATGTTACATTTCTCCTTTGTATAACATGTCTAACCCTCTTTTTGTTTTTTGTACATACCAAAGACAACTTGCTGTGTGTCTATGCCCTCAACTGCAATTA
>NW_012101732.1:361959-364059 GCF_000951045.1 Mandrillus leucophaeus
TTTTTACTTCAGAGAATGATTTCGTGTTGACTAAAAGCTCATGATAATTATGCAAATATCTGTTAATTCATAAACTAATGAAGATTCATCTTGTAGAGGCAGGAAATAAGATAATCCAAGATGGCGGCATTGAGCAATTTGAGTAGTAATTTTGTCAAGTGTCAGGGCAGTATTTTTATGGTAAAATGTGGGTGAATGAGAAACCAATTTTACCCCATGTGGCAATGGGTTATAGAAGCCACATTTCCAGTGGAAAACTTGAGAGATTTTTAGAAAAATACATCGAGAAGTGTACTTTTATGGGCAGAGCCAAGGTGCAAATAGGGTCAAGGAGCGGATAACTGTTGAAATCTGCAGCCCTGTAGGCTGAGTGATGCCCATTGAGACAGACAGGTGGGAAGGGCTCCCTGGCAGAGCCTCCAACCAACCTGTGCACTGGGAATACCACACACTGGGTGGGAGCCAAAGAGGTTCACACCATCTGCAGTGAGGAGGAACCCAGTCCCTCCTCTTCCTGTGCGGAATGGGGAATTCAAACTACAAGGCGGGAATAGCACCAGCAGGGACTCTGGCCTTGTGGAAGGTCCCTGTTTCCCCGCCCTACATTTTCTTTTTTCTTTTTACCCAATATATCCCATTATTCTCACCATTAAAATTGTCTGTGAGTCTAATCTTTCATGGCTGTGTGACAGGGACCCCGTCTTTAGCTGAGCTAGGGAAAAGTCCTGCAACATCATGTATTGTACCACAGAAATATGAGAAGCATGGAAATGATAAGCCAGCTTGATTCCAGAACACTGGTCCCGATAGTGGGGCTCAGTAATTGGGTAAGGATTATCCTAGGAGTAAAAAAAATCAGAAAATTCTTGTGGGAGGTCCCAAGGTATGCAGGAGATGATGATGAACAATCTTTTGTAATAAATTATGTGCTGACCTAGCATCAAGAGTCCACAGATGAAAATGCTGTTAATTAACAATATTAACCATCTTAGAGAGATTTTTCTCTCTCTTTTCCTCCATCTATAAAATTATTTTATTTTAAATCTCTAATTTAAGGAGCTGTCCTAACTGAAGGAGAAAATGATCAAAGAGTTTTCTGTGTAATATATTGATGTCCTGTTCAAAAATAAATGACCTTGTCAACTTTCTTCACCCCTTGCAACTCATAGTAAGAGTAAACTTGTTGATTATATTAAAGAGATTTGTCATACAGCAATAGGGACAAATGTAGAAGGCATTGACATGCTGAGGGCTTTAGGAGCATGCAGTGAATGTTGTGGCATAGACCTTTTGCAAAAGTGATGGCCACATTCTCATTTACTTATAAAATGCATGCTATCTAGGTCAAATAAACTATATCTGTGTGGGAACTAATCACTTCTAACAGCTGAATGATTTAATGACTGAGAAAGTCCTCAATAACTCTTCTCCCAAGAGATAGTATCAGAGATAAAATCTTGAGACTCATTATAGCACTAGAGGTTTGTGGTTTGGGGGTGATTGAAGATGTTTATGGGCCACTGCTTGGTCATCATCTTTAATGATAATACTCCTGCCTCTTATGTCTCCCCAGTTTTTTCTATGGCCTGCTTGGATTATATTCTATTGGTTAAGTTCATCACTATAGGGCAACATTTTCAATTTTTCCTTTCTTACTGGCAGATGAATATAGCTCATTTGTGAATGTATTTTATAAAAATAAATGCTATAGCTGAAAGCTGAGAGGACAAGACTTGACATTTGTGAAAGGTATGAATGTATGTCACATTTCTTCATAATGATTTTATGACATTGGGCAAGCTATTCACTTCCCTAAGCATTACTTTACCTATCTGAAGGCTGGTGATGATTTCTGTTCTTCCGCTCTTGTGGAATCATCCATGACCCATCTTTTCCCCAGTATTTTATGTTTTAATATTTCAGCCACATTCGTGCTGTGGCTGGCATAAATAACCCATCCAAAATATTTTGTATTTTATTATATATAAAATAATAGATATTATTACATTAAAATACTTATGTTTTAATATATAAATGTATAAATTATATATTAATCATGTATTATTACATATAAAGTACTACATTTTATATGTACATTTT
>NW_012101732.1:366709-368314 GCF_000951045.1 Mandrillus leucophaeus
GAATGGGGAAATATAAATCAAAGGGTACAAAGTTGCAGGTGGTCAGGGTAAATAAACCTAGAGATCTAAAACACAACACGGAGACTGTAGTTAATAATATTGCATTGCCTATTGAAAATTTTCTAAGAGAGATTTTAGGTGCTCTTACCATGTGCACCCCCACCAACACACACACACACACACACACACACACACAAATAATAACAGTAACTATGTGATATTGTGAGATGACGAATAGCTTATCTCTATTTATCATATGTTATCTCTATCATTTCATTTTGTACAAATTGTCGAAGTTAATAATAAAAGCGAGTTCATTCTTGTCATACCCAACTAAAACACAGTTGAGAGGCCAGGTGAAAATTCACTCAGAGCACATAACATTGCTCCAAGAATGTAATTCTCTGAGAGTCTGGCTGTTGAAACTGCCTGTAGTAAACTGAAATTAGTTTTACCTAATAGCTGCTGAAATAACCTTCTGTGACCCATAATTTTACTCATAGCTATCACTCACAAATCAGAGCTTGCCAGCTCTCCAGAATTTTACTAGTACCAGTGAACTTTCTTTCAAAATGAAATGTAAATGCCAATAACTTTTCTTTCATATAAAATGTTACATTTCTCCTTTGTATAACATGTCTAACCCTCTTTTTGTTTTTTGTACATACCAAAGACAACTTGCTGTGTGTCTATGCCCTCAACTGCAATTATTGCTTGCCAAGTAAAACATTTAAAATTAAATATTTTTCTCCATGTTTGATTTGACTTTGACTATAGATAGATATCTCAAAATATCATGTTGTACATCTTAAATTTACTCAATAAAAATTATAAAAAGAACTTTCACATATTACTAGTTAAAGTGCAAAATGGTACTGCCAATTTGTAAGACAGTTGGGCAGTTTCTTACAAAACTAGAAATAATCTTACAATTCAGCAATAGTATTTGTTACTATTTACTTAAATAAGTTAAAAACTAACTTCTTTCCTCCCTTCCTTCCTTCCTCCTTTCCTCCCTCCCTCCCTTCCCTCTTCTTTACTTCCTTCCTTCCATAGTCATTTGCCAAGTTAAATGCCATGTATAATTTGATTAAAAAGAAAAGAAACTGACTTGGTCCTTAGCCTCACTGATCTTAATTCTACTTAAAATAGCAAAATGACCTTCCCAAATTTAGTATTCCAAGGGCAGAATTGAGTGAAGGCATTCTGGGAAAATTCATGACACAAAATAATGAAGACTGAAAATAAAATTGGGTTAAGATAAATAACGGTTTGGGGAAACAAGCCATATTATAGAACAAGAACAGTCCCTGAGAGTATATCTTAACATTAAAATTCCAAATAGATAGAGCATGACACTACTAATTCTGTGGTCTTTCTCTTAAATTGTTAATGACTGTTTTTGGACATCAGTGTCTTGTATTTAACTGGAGGGGAAATACCTTATGGGTCAGAATCATGTCCTGTACTAAAATATCAATAGCATTGTATATTCTACTATATTAAACGTTTAACCATGTTTATAATAATGATGACTGTAAGAATAGTGATAATGATCTATATTTTATTTGTATTTTTATTAAAATTTTTATAACATATTAAAAA
>NW_012101732.1:370584-384319 GCF_000951045.1 Mandrillus leucophaeus
CATTAAAATACTTATGTTTTAATATATAAATGTATAAATTATATATTAATCATGTATTATTACATATAAAGTACTACATTTTATATGTACATTTTATATATTATTTAACTTATTAAATGATTTTCAGAAGCAAATCTGAGCCTATTTTCTACTAAAAAAAAGGTCCATTTCCTTATTATTTAGTGTTCCTTACGATAAAGACAACAGGTAGCTTTTCTTTGTTTATTGGGTCGTGATCGGTCATGTGGTAGCCGCTCTGCGTTGCTCCACTTAGCTTCTCAAATGGTTGTACCAGGCTCTCTCTCTCTCTCAGTTCCCTCAATATGTACAAACCCATCAGCTTAGGAGACAGCCACCCAGTTTCAAATCTAAACTTACTATGCCCGCCATCCTCCTTCCATATCACAAAGGAAGGTGAATTTAATAATTGTAATAGTTAAACAAGACCATGGCTATTGAAACACTTTAGAAACAAAAGGTCGGTAAGAAGTGATAATCACAGAGGTGCAAAGTGATAATCAATTGAACAATTATTTATATAAAATATCTTATGTAAAAAGTGTGTGTGTGTGTGTGTGTGTGTTTACCAACTGAAACTTGATTTATTAATTGAAGTTGATTCCTTGGAAGGTACAAGTCTTAGTCCCTCCCTTAATGCAAGGTAGAAAGACAAGACAAAAGGACAAGACAAAAAGGAAACAATAGCTACTGAAATAAGGAATCTAAGACACAGAAGAAGAACACAGCTTGTTCCAAGCCCCAGGTACATAGGGCCATGGCAGGAAATAGAAGTAAATTATCCTGGTCCTTGGCATAGAATCTTACTCCTGTGTGAAAGGGAGGAACATGCATTTAAGGTGCTGCTAGAATGAAAATTACCAAATACATGAGCTGGATTATCAGCAGGACCTTCAACCACATGCTAGTTCAGGGTATTTTTTTATGCTTATCTTTTTTTTTTGGGGGGGACGGAGTCTCACTCTGTCACCCAGGCTAGAGTTCAGTGGCGTGATCTCTGCTCACTGCAAGCTCCACCTCCGGGGTTTACGCCATTCTCCTGCCTCAGCCTCCCGAGTAGCTGGGACTACAGGCACCCGCCACCACACCTGTTCTTTGTATTTTTAGTAGAGACGGGGCTTCACTGTGTTAGCCAGGATGGTCTTGATCTCCTGACCTCATGATCCGCCCACCTCGACCTCCCAAAGTGCTGGGATTACAGGCATGAGCCACCATGCCAGGCCCTTATCTTTAATGTCATATGAAATTATACATTCCTAGGCCTACTTCTTCCCTGTTATTGTATGTGTCATATCTCTTGATACCAGAATAGTTCTATATACCCCAATCACTAAAGTAAATACACAAACATAAATTAGTACCAAGTATGTGATTTAAAGTGCACTAAACTGTGAGCAATAGAGACCTTACTCAAAGAAACCCACCGGATAAAGCAATTTTATACATTTGCAGAAGGAAATCCAAGTAGTTCATCAATATAACCACAATCTCAGTCTTTTTTTATTGTGCTGCCTTGAGTGTTGATTTCTTCCTAAGCCTATTCCTCATTTTATAATAGGGTGACCATTCGACTTGCTTACTAGGAAATATCCAGTTTCTATCTTGACATGGTTTGGCTGTGTGTCCCCACCCAAATCTCATCTCGAATTGTAATCCCAATAATCCACGCATGTCGAGGGAGGGACCAGCTGGGAGGTGACTGGATCATGGGAGCATTTTCCCCCATGCTGTTTGGTGACAGTGAGTGAGCTCTCACAAGATCTGATGATTTTATAAAGCAGATTTTCCCTGCTCTTTCTCACTGTCTCTCGTTTGCCGCTATATAAGGTGTGCCTCTTCCTTCCTCCATGAATGTAAGTTTCCTGAATCCTTCCCAGCTTTGTAGAACTGTGAGTCAATTAAACCTCTTCCCTTTATAAATTACCCAGTCTTGGGTTTGTCTTTGTAGCAGTGCGAAAATGGACTTATACATACCTTTTATCTAGAATAATAAGTTGCATTCCCTTTCACTCTCTGCAGTTGCCTAACTTTGTAGATGATAAATCGTAAGTACTCCGGCATCAAACTTTTGCTGCCAGTTGCAAAGAGGGATACATTGCTCCTCATATCCAGCAGGTGAAGTCCCACTTTTAGAAAAGTGAGAATTTACCCATAGGCCTCAACAAGTCTCCCTTTTCACCTATTTGGATCAAATGATGGCATAAGGAATGCATATTTTTTTGTAATAATGAGACTCATTGTGTAGTCAAATTCAAATCCTAAAGCACATGGGCTATGATGATGAAAAATGAACACCTGAATAGCATTAAAGTTCTGTTGGAAAGAGAAATAAAAAAATGTGTAGTGGAGCCACTATGCTCTTGATGATGTCTCAGAAATCTTCATGAAGTCATACATTGTGATGATAATAAGGCTGAATAAAACTACAATCAGACGATGAGAGACTTCAATACAGGGTGAAAATGATTCCTTAATACACATTGTGCTCCTGCATGTAGCTTAAGACTATAAAGATATAACTGCTCAACGTGTACTCATTGATTAACTAACGGGAAAATCAACTCATATTCCTTTCACTCAGCCTTTCCTCAATTTATTCTGGGGGCATCACAAAGTCAATATGAAAATTTTGAATAAATAATACAGATGTCCTCATACAAACCATGTTAGAAATTTCAGTCCTACCAGAATGGTCTAAGCCTTTCCTTTATTGCATGCCTTCTGAGCATTTCTTGGGTAAAAGTGTAACTCCCATTGAACCATTTCTCAGATTGCATCCGATTCTCCTTACCACAAATCTGTGTTTGATTGCAATACAGAGTTGTATTATTATAGATGAATGGCAACACAGATGACTGAAATCAGTATATTTGATTTATATGTTTCCAATAACATTTAGTTACCCTTTTGCATTGTGATTGTGGTTTTGATTTAATTTTTAACTTCAATTTTTATTTTAAATTCAGGGTTACATGTGCAGGTTAGTTATGTGGGTATATTGCATGACACTGAGGTTTGGAGTGCAATTGATCCCATCATCCAGGTAGTGAGCATAGTACTCAATAGATATTTTTTTAGACTTTGTTCCCACCATCCTCCCTCTTGTAGTCCTCAGTATCTATTGTTCTTTATGTCCATGTGTATCCAATGTTTAGCTGACACTTGCAAGTAAAGAATATGTGGCATTTTGTTTTCTGTTCCTGTGTTAATTTGTTTGGGATAATGAACTTCAGCTGCATCTATGTTGTTGCAAGACTCATGATTTCACAGTTTTTATGGCTTCATAGTATTCCATGGTGTATAGGTACCACATTTTCTTTATCCAGTCCACCATTGATGGGCATCTAGGTTGATTCCCTGGCTTTGCACAGTGAATAGTGCTGTGATGAACATATGCATGCATGTGTCTTTATGGTAGAATGATGTATATTCCTTTGTGTATACACTCAGTAATGAGATTGCAGGGTTCAATGGTAGTTCTGCTTTAAGTTCTTTGAGAAATATCCAACTGTTTTCCATAGTGGCTGAACTAAATTACATTTCCAAAAGCAGTGCATAAGTGTTTCCTTTTCTCTGAAGCCTCACCAGCATCTGTTTTATATTTATGTATTTTTTTACTTTTTAATAATAGCCATTCTGACTGGTATGAGAAGGTATATCATTGTGGTTTTACTTGCATTTCTCTGATGATTAGAGATGTGGATCATTTTTTCATGTTTTTTGGCCACGTGTATGTCTTATTTTGAGAAATGTCTGTTCTTGTCTTCTGCCCACTTTTTTAATAAGGTTATTTGTTTTCTGCTTGTTGAATTAAGTTCCTTATAGATTCTGGATTTTAGACCTTTGCCAGATGAATAGATTACAAATATTTTTTTCTTATTCTGCAGATTGTCTGTTTTCTCTGTTGAGAGTTTCTTTTGAAGTAGAAACTCTTTCATTTTATGAGGCCCCATTTGTCAATTTTTGTTGTTCCAATTGCTTTTGAGGACTTACTTATAAATTATTTGCCAAGGCTGATGTCTACAGTGGTACCTTCTAGGTTTTAATATGTAATTTTTTTACAGTTTGAGGTCTTACATTTAAGTCTTTAATCCATCTTGACTTAATTTTTGTACATGGTGAAAGGTAGGAGTTCAGTTTCATTCTTCTATCTATGGCTATCCAGTTATCACAGCACCATTTATTAACTAGGGAGTTTTATTCCTATTACTTGTTTTTGTCAACTTTGTCAAAGATTATTCAGCTGTAGATATGTGGCTTAATTACTGGATTCTCTATTCTGTTCCATTGGTACATGTGTCTGCTTTTTACCAGTACCATGTTTTTTTGGTTACTGTAGCCTCGTAGTATTAGCATAACTTGAAGTCTGGTAACATGATGCCTCTGGCTTTGTTCCTTTTGCTTAGGATTGCTTTGACTATTAAGGCTCTTTTTTGGTTTCGTATGAATTTTAGAATAGTTTTATTTTTTAATTCTGTAAAAGATGACATTGATAGTTAGACAGAAATAGTGTTGAATCTGTATATTACATTTGGCAGTATGGCCATTTTAACAATATTGATTCTTTCAATCCATGAGCATGGAATATTTCTCCATTTATTTATGTCATCTCTGGTTTCTTTCAGCAGTGTTGTATAGTCTTCCTTGTAGAGATATTTCACTTCTTTGATTAAATGTATTCCTAGGCATTTTATTTTTTGTGTGGCTTTTGTCAATGGAATTGTGTTCTTAATTTGGCTTTCAGCTTGGATGTTATTAATGTACAGAAATGCTAGATTTTTTACATTAATCCTGCATCCTGAAACTTTACTGAAGTCATTTACCAGTTCCAGAAGCCTTTTGGTGAAGTCTTTAGGGTTTTCTAGCTATAGAGTAATATCAACAAAGAAAGATAATTTAATGTCCTCTTTTTCTATTTGGATGCCTTTTAATTCTTTCTCTTGCCTGATTGTTCTGGCGAGGAATTCTAATATTATGTAGCTTGAGAATGGTGAGAGTGTGCATCCTTGTCTCATTTGTATTCTGAAGTGGAATGTTTCCAGCTTTTTCTCATCTATTATGATGTTTATTGTGGGTTTGTCATAGATGTTTTTATTTTGAGGGATATTCCTTTGATGCCTAATTTGTTGAGGGTTTTTATCATAAAGGAATGTTGGATTTTATCAAAAGATTTATTTGCATCAATTGAGATTATCATGTGGTTTTTGTTTTTAATTCTGTTTCTGTGGTGAATACATTTATTCATTTGGAGATAGTTAATTCATAGGGTTGTGGGCTGTGTACTTAGTGTATTTTTGTGATAACAGGTATTGTTCTATCATTTCCACTTTTAGAACTCTTTTAAGGATCTCTAGTAAGGATGATCTAGTGGTGATGAATACCCTTGGTGATTGCTTCTCTGGAGAATACTTTATTTCTCTTTTATTATAAAGCTTAGTTTGGTTGAATATGAAATTCTTGTTGGAATTTATTTTCTTTAAGAATGCTGAGAGATAGGTCATCAACCTCTTCTAGTTTGTAAGGAGTCTGATGAGAATTTCTCTCTTAGCTTGTTGTTGTTCCCTTTGTAAAAAATCTGACCTTTATTTTCTAGTTGGCTTTAAGATATTTTCTTTAGTGTTGACCTTAGACAATCTGGTCGCTATATGCCTTGGTGTTCATTTTGTACAGTATCTCAAAAATATTCTCTAGGTTTCCTATAAGAGAATGCTGACTTGTCTAGCAAGATTAGGGAAATTTTCTTGAATTATTCCCTCAAATATATCTTCCAGTGTTTTTAACTTCTTCTTCTTCTTATTATTATTACTATTATTATTATTTGCTTTTTCCTTGTCTCTTGGGAATGCCAGTAATTCATAGGCTTGGTCATTTAATATAATCCCATCAAAGACTTTTTTTTTTTTAATTCTATTTTCCTTGTGTCTATCTGACTGTGCTGGTTCAAAAGACTGATCTTCAGGCCCTGAATATTTTTTTCTTAGTCTAGTCTATTGATAAAGCTTTCAAGTGTATCTTGAAATTCCTTGATTTTTTCATTTCCAGAAGTTCTGACTGATTTCCTTTTAAGACATTTATCTCTATTTTCATTTATTGAATTGCTCTATGAGCTTGTATTGATTTTCAATCTTGTCTTGGATCTCATTGAGCTTCCTTGCAATCCATTCTTTGAATTATTTGTCATTTGTGAGTTTCTATTTTGGTTAGTGTCCATTGCTGGAAATCTACTGTGATCCTATGGTGGTGTAACAACATTCAGACTTTTCATGGTGCCAGAATTCTTATGCTGGTTCTTTCTCATCTGGAGAAGCTGACATTTCTAATTTTTATAATTACTTTTGTGCTGATAAAATTATTTTTCTTTCTTTCTATGTAATTTTTTCTTTCCCTCTCCCCTCTACCCCTAAGGGGATGTCACTGTAGAGAATGTTGTATAGAGTCTTTTAAAATTGTTGCTATAGTCCTATGCCCTTCTTTTTTATTTTTATTTTATTTATATTTCCATAGGTTTTGAGGGAACGGGTAGTGTTTCGTTACATGTGTAAGTTCTTTAGTGGTGATTTGTGAGATTTTGGTGCACCTACCACTCAAATAGTAGACGTTGTACCTAATTTGCATTCTTTTATCCCTTATCCCCTCCCACCCTTTTCCCCAAGTTCTCAAAGTCCACTGAGTCATTCTTCTGCCTTTGCATCCTCATAGCTTAGCTCCTACTGATGAGTGAGAACATATGATGGTTTCCTTTCCATTACTGAGTTACTTCACTGAGAATAATGATCTCCAATTTCATCCAGGTTACTGTGAATGTCATTATTTCATTCATTTTTATGACTGAATAGTATACATGTATATATACATATACATATATATAGCACAATTTCTCTTTTCACTCATTCATTGATGGGCATTTAGTTTGATTCCATATTTTTGCAACTGCAAATTGTGCTGCTATAAACAAGCATGTGCTGGTATCTATTTTTATAAAATGATTTATTTTTCTCTGTGTAAATATCCAGTAGTGGAATTGCTGGATCAAATGGTAGTTCTTCTTTTAGTTTTATAAGGAATCTCCACACTGTTTTCCACTATGTACTAGTTTACATTCCCACCAACAGTGTGGAAGTGTTTCCTTTTCACTACATCCTCACCAATATCTACTGGGTTTTTTTTATTTTTTATTTTTTATTTTTTCTGGCCGCTCTTGCAAGAGTAAGGTGGTATCACATTGTGGTTTTGATTTGCATTTCCCTGATCATTAGTGATGTTGAGCATTTTTTCATGTTTGTTGGCCACTTGTATAGCTTCTTTTGAGAATTGTCTATTCATGTCCTTATCCCATTTTTTTTTTTTTTTTTTGATGGGATTGTTTTTTTCTTGCTACTTTGTTTGAGTTCCTTGTAGATTCTGGATATTAGTCCTTTGTCAGGTATATAGATTATGGAGATTTTCTTCCACTCTGTGGGTTGCCTGTTTACTCTGCTGATTGTTTCTTTTGCTGTGCAGAAACTTTTTAGTTTAAATAAGTCCCACCTATTTATCATTGTTTCTGTTGCATTTGCTTTTGGGTTCTTGGTCATGAAGTCTTTGCCTAAGACAACGTCTAGAAGGATTTTTCTGATGTTAGAATTTGTATGGTTTCAGGTCTTAGATTTAAGTCCTTGATCCATCTTGAGTTGATTTTTGTATAAGCTGAGAGATGAGGATCCAGTTGCATTCTTCTACACGTGACTTGCCAGTTATCACAGCACCATTTGTTGAATAAGGTGTCCTTTCCCCACTTTATATTTTTGCTTGCTTTGTTGAAGATTGGTTAGCTGTAAGTACTTGAGTTTATTTTTGGGTTCTCTAATCTGTCCCATTAGTCAATGTGCCTATTTTTATACCAGTACTATGCTGTTTTGGTAACTATAGCCTTAGAGTATAGTTTGAAGTGGGGTAATGTGATGCCTCCACATTTGTTCTTTTTACTTAGTCTTGCTACGGCTATACAGGCTCTTTTTTGGTTCCATATGAATTCCAGAATTCTCTTTTCTGGTTCTATGAAAATTGACAGTGGTATTTTGATGGGAATTGCATTAAATTTGTAGACTGCTTTTGTCAGTATGGTCATTTTCACAATATTGATTCTACCCATCCATGAGCATGGGATGAGTTTCCATTTGTTTGTGTCATCTATGATTTCTTTCAGCAGTGTTTTGTAGTTTTCCATGTAGAGGTGTTTCACCTCCTTGGTTAGGTATATTCTTAAGTATGTTATTTTTCTGCAGTTATTGTAAGAGAGGTTGAGTTCTTGACTTGATTCCCACCTTGGTTGCTGTTGTTGTATAGCAGAGCTATTAATTTGTGTATACTAATTGTGTATCCTGGAACTTTGCTGAATTCATTTATCAGCTCCAGGAGATTTTTGGAGGAGTCTTCAGGGTTTTCTAGGTATACAATAATATCAGCAAACAATGACAGTTTGACTTCCTCTTTACCGATTTGCATGCCCTTTATTTCTTTCTCTTGTCTGATTGCTCTGCTAGGACTTCCAGTACTATGTTGCATAGAAGTGGTGAGAGTGGGCATCCTTGTCTTGTTCCAGTTCTCAGTGGAATGCTTTCAACTTTTTTCTGTTTGGTATTGTGTTGGTATAGCCCTATGCACTTCTGTCAGCAGGTTTTATATTGGGCTGTGTGGTTCAATCTACAGGCCAGTAAATGTTGGTTACAGATATGAGTCAGCTTCAGCACAGGCAGATGGGTATGTACCTGATCTTTGTTTACTGTGAGATGCTTTGTTCAGATAATGAGCTGGACAGCGGAGTGACATGTACCATGAGTTTCCTATTCCAAGTGGGTGAGGGGACAGAGCTGGGCAGAGCTGGAGTCCCTGGCTTGCTCACAAATACCCAAATGGTGAGTGCAGTCACCACCCCTCAGGAAGATTATTGGCAGGAGCTTCCGGTAAAATGCACTGATATCTCTGTGAGGGATTGGAGGTGAGGAGGCTGCACCTGCTTCTCATTCTGAATAAGTAGGTAGGAACATGAACTGTTAACCTATTACACCCCTGTTCCAGGGCTGGTGACTCCTAGTTCAGATGCTCACTCTAATCTATTTCTGTCATTAGAAACTTTGGGATGTACTTGTTTTGTGACTGTCTGTGGGAGTGGTTTTGGGACAGAACTTCATCACTCAGCCTGACACAGAGAGCTTGATGACTTGCCTGTTCTCTGATATGATAGCATTGTTGCTTCATGTGAAAGGGAGGGACCCCGTCTTTGGATCCCTGCTTGCCTGTTCTCTGATGTGATAGCATTGCTGCTTCATGTAGAGGAGAGGGGCTCCGTCTTTGGATCCCTGCAGGTGGGTGTTGGTTGTGTTGGTGTCAGCTGGTAGGTTTGCCTGACCTCAGGCCCTGCGAGAGTGGTCAGGTGCCGGCAGAGTTGGAATGGGCTGGGTAGTTCCCCAGTTCCCAGTCTCCTAGGACTCCTAGGACACACTGTTGGGCAGTGTGTATGAGTCCTGATGGAGATGGATGGAGTCTGGCTAACCCATGGTTCAAGTGCTGGCTGTGATGGGGAAGGGCGGGCTGGTTCCCAGATTACCATATGAACTCTACAGCTGGAGTAGACAGAATGTGTAGGCACTTGGAGCTGAAGGGATGATCACAGGCCTGTGGTGGTAAGGTTCTCAGAAGGGCTCTGGCCCTCAGTTGAAATGCTCAGGCAGGGACAGGGTAAGTGCGCAGGGAACCAGAAAGCATCAAGCCACATTTTTCAGGGAGTAGCATGGATGAGGGTGTCATGTGATAAACAGTCTGACCACCTGTCTATACAGTGGCAATCATAGAAGTTCTGCCGGCTGCCTCTAGGAGTTTCATTCCAGAACAATGCAGAGCTGCAACCAACCCTTGTGATCATGCAGGGGCCGGACAGCTGCACTTCAGTCCTAAGTCATTGTGCCCTACTTGGTGAGGAGAGGCAGGGGTGGCTTCAGCACTGTGTCTGCTCCTCCGTACCGTATCTGTGGCATCTATCCTGGGGGCATGCGAAAGTTCCTGTCTTCCCCTGTTGGAGGGGCTGTGGCAGTTGGCACTGGGGTTATCAAAGAACCAAGACCCATGAGGCTCCTAACACATAGTCCAGCCAGCTCTTTGTGTAGGTCTGGAGGCCTGGGGGGAATCTGAGGGCTCTCTTGTACCCAGGGTTGCAGAGGTGCAGAATGGAGAGTATGGATCCTTCAGAGGCTCTCACTTATTCACCTTTTCTCTGTGCCAAGGAACTTCCCACAGCTCTGCACCAATTCTGAGTGGGTGAGTGCCTGGCTTTGCTATTCTCTGTTCTCCATAGGTCCCATTGCTTCCTTCATAAATCTTGGCATTATCTCATAGGTGATCCACTTGACCAGCTAGTATTTACTTGCCACTTTGTTTCCTCTCCATGAGAATGACTCACACAAGCTTCTTCTAACCAGCTACCTTGAACCAGAACCCTTAATACGATCCTTGAGACACTTTTTTATCGATGTCCTGCTGCAAACTTGCAATTTGTGGGCTGAATTGATTCAATCCAAGGAGAGATGGCACCGGTGCTGTGTGGAGTCAGAGCCCACCTAACACATTCTGATGGAATTTCCTTAGACACTGCTGAGTTTTGAAGCATTCCAAGGAAAATACACAAAGCTTAAGCCCACACACTTGGCACTGAACTGGGCGGAGTGAGGATGCTCTAAAAGCCAACCCAGGGGATGGAGGTGGGTGTGTTTATGTTTTTAAATAACTGATTCATTTAGTCACTCAAATATCTAATATATGTTTGTGCCCATCTATGGTGTTTGAGACACAAGAGAAACAATTGGGTTATCAACGTTCTTGCTTTCATGGAGTTTATATTTTCATACAATAATATAGTCAATAAATGGATAAATTTTTTATGTTGGAAGTTGGTAAGTGCCCAGGGGAAATGGAGCAAGGTAAGCAGAACTGAGAGTACAGAGGAGGGGTAGGGAGAGGGTTATTCCGTTATACAGGTGGTCAGGAAAAGGCCTCTCCGATATAGTGACTCTTGAGTGGTCCAAAGAACTCTGTCTAAAGCAAAGGACCAAGTCATTCAGATGTCTGCCAGGGCAATTAGAGCTCCAGAGCTGTGATTTGCTCATCTATCCATCCTCAGTGCCTAGCACAATGCCTACAAGTGGCAATTCAATAAATGTTTGCTGAATGCATCCAGCCCTTATAATGATTCTTTATAGCATACTATTAAATATTCTGACCCAAAGATTAGATTAATTGTAGTTCTAATGTCAAGACAAAGAGAGAACAAAAAGTCCCCCATCTCTCCGCATACATGACTTATATTCTGGGCTTAATCTGACATTCATTAATAGGAAAAAAGCCATAGAAGGCACATCATTAGCCAATGACTTTCTCTACTTTCTAATTAATTCAAAGAACCTCTAAATATGTATAACTCCATTTAATTTCGCTTATGCTGTTTGCCTCTCTGCCTCATGTATGAAAACAGCAGCTAGTTAAGTAATCATATAACACTGGCTCCAAGAATTACCAGTCCTATGATGCACCCATTATAAAGTAAGTAATAAATATTGCTGCAATTTTGTAGTGGCTACATAAATCTGCCTAGATAATATTTTTCTAAGATGTTCTCGGGTTCTCCATATCAAGTATATGGAAATCCACCTGCCCTGAAATTGCCCTTTATTAGATGAACAGGGAATCCAAAAAATTATGCAAATGTGACCTTCTGGGAAGTGGTGGATCAGAAAAACATAGAGCATCAGCTGTCCAAGAGTATTTTGCCTACACTTTTTTTTTTGAATAAAGAAGCAAATCGGAGCTATTGAGTTTCAATAAAATAATCAAAATCATTGTTTTCATTGTGTTTAGTAGTATTTGCATGAAATATATTTTTCTATAATTTTACTTTCAGTCTTTTTGCATCTTTGTATTTTAGATGTTTTTTTCTAAAACCATTTAATTGGATTGTGTTTCTCCAGTTGCTCTTCTGTTATCTAGCTTAAAAATATCTGCATTTTTGAATGAAGTCTCAAACCTCTTAGATCTAACATAATTAGTTATGTATTTCAACCTCAGTTTTGCACCTTCTTTTGTATTTTTCATTTATTCAATCCATTCGATGATTCATTCTTTTCTCATTTCCATTTACTGTTTCTTTATAATTCTACTTTTCCCTCTACTAGTGTTTAAGTTACTTGCTCGATTTTGAGCATTTTAATGGTACCTAAGAAATTACAAAATCTATAGCAAATTGAATACAATTACATCCTACCTAGACCATACAACTTCAGAACACTTTTTTTTTTTCATTTTTACCCCTCCAGCAGACTTATATTAACATAGTTGTGTTATTTAATTCAATTTTATTTATTTTAACCTTACGGATTTTTTTTTTTCTTTTTTTTTGGAGACAGAGTCTCACTCTCTCACCCAGGCTGGAGTGCAATGGTGTAGTCTCAGCTCACTGCAACCTCCACCACCTGCGTTCAAGCGATTATCGCCCCTCAGCCTCCTGAGTAGTTGGGACTACAAGTGTGTGCCACCACACCCGGCTAATTTTAGTAGAGACGAAGTTTCACTATGTTGGCCAGGCTGGTCTTGAACTCCTGACCTCGTGATTCACCCACCTCGGCCACCCAAAGTACTGGGATTGCAGGTGTGAGCTACTGCACCCTGCCTGGATGTTATCATTTTATACCGTAACGTTGTTGTCACGGATAGTCTGTGAGCATCCTTTATTACTAGTGCTCCATTCTCTGCCTCGTTTGTTTGGGTCAGAGGTAGAAGCCTGAAACCATCTTGCTTTGGCTTATTTATCAATAAGATTGCAGTTTACATTTCACCACTGGAAGGCACTCACCATAGCTTTGGAAAGCATAAAAGAGCAGACACCATCATTTCCCTGGCAAGACAGGGCAGACGCATGGCTTTTGGCAGGTAAAAGATAAGAGGTTGTGAAAGTGGTTTTCATGCAACTCACTACAAATCATTTCTTTCGGATGCCATGCACCTAAGGTAACTGGCAGAGGTGTCATATAGTTTCTGTGATTTATGACCTTCTAATCTCTGTAAAGTAGCTTCTCCAATGTTCACTAGTGTAGCTCTTAATTTTTATATAAACCTCTAGTTCTCTTGATTTAAATTATTTCCTTTTTGAAATACTTCAAGTGTTTTCTCTTTCCCAATATATCTTGACTCACAGTGTTAAGAGCAGAAATTTGTTCTATGAAACATTTATTTGGGAATCAGTGATAGGTTATTTGACTTGGTAAAATATGAAATAATAAGCTCATGCCAATAGATAATGGGATATGGGTATCCGTGAGTAAGACAGTAACTCAAATTGTCACCTCTACTTACCAGGAATGAAATACCTATTTTAAACAAGACTTTAGGATACTAGACCACAGTATGGAAGAAATAAGGATTATAAAGTCTATGAGCTAGAATTCTAACCCAGAATATGCTGGACAGTTTATAGAAAATAAATGACAGGGCTGGGCATGGTGGCTCACACCTGTAACCTCAGCACTTTGGGAGGCCGAGGCAGACGGACCACGAGGTCAGGAGATTGAGACCATCCTGGCTAACACAGTGAAACCCCATCTCTGCTAAAAATACAAAAAATTAGCCCAGAGTGGTGGCGGGTCCGGTAGTCCCAGCTACTCGGGAGGCTGAGGCAGGAGAATGGCGTGAACCC
>NW_012101732.1:385183-396290 GCF_000951045.1 Mandrillus leucophaeus
GTTAGCCAGGATGGTCTCGATCTCCTGACCTCGTGATCCGCCCGTCTCGGATTCCCAAAGTGCTGGGATTACAGGCTTGAGCCACCGCGTCCGGCCGTTTTTGTTTTTTTAGACACAAATTATAAACAAGGACATCAGTTCAAGTGATTCATTTCTATAAGACCCTAAGAAACACCAGTAGGGGAATACAGAAGGAGATGGGAAAGGAAAGGCAATTTGTTGGAAGTATGTTACTGAGCAAGTTTCTGCTGTGGACACCTGGAGACCAATCTTGCTGGGAAATTCTGGGAGTCAATGTAGAACATGCAGCTCAGAGTTATCCCATTCACCATCCAATGGATGAGGTATGTTTTTAGATCAACATCAACCAGTCATTAGTTGATACCTATGGGGAAGAGAAGAATTTACTCACACATTTATATCTTGTCAGGAGCATGAACTGAGTGGAATTCTACCACCAGAGAAAGTTCTCTGGCAAAAGGATGTAGCTGTCATTAGTTGGAAATCTGCTAGTTAGTGCTGCCATGTTGCATCTCAAGAGGATATGGGCAGGGCACCCATAATGTTTCACAGATGAAGGGTGCAGAATTATCAGTGCAGATTCCTTTTGTGACAAGCATTTTTAAATTTCTTTGGGTTGAGCTTTGTCTCTTAATGTGTCTTTTTTCTCCTGTACAACCAAATCCAGGAAAATTGTAGTAAGAGTCCATAAAGCATGAGTTTTGTAGTTGTACATTAGTGTTTTAAGTCACACATGTAAGTATGGTTATAAACACCAGTCTTGATTCGATAGAAATTAACTATCATTCCATTTCTGACACTGGTTAGTTTTATGATCCCAGAAAATTGCTTAAACTCTCTAGAAATGGAGAGATACTGATTAAGAGGTACAAAATTTTAGTCATGGAAGATGAATAATTTGTGGAGTTCTGATGTACAACGATGACTACTCTTAATAATATTGCATCATATTTTTCAAATTTGCTAAGAGGGTAGATCTTAAGTGTTCTCACCACAAAAAAGGAAGAAAGGAAGGAAGGAAAAGAGAGAATGAAAGAAAAGGAAAGGAGAAGAAAGTATAAGGAATGGAAAGGAAGGGAAGGATAGGGAAAGGAAGAAGGAGGAAGAAAGAAAATAAGGAAGAGGGAGAAAAGAAATGAAAACTAGGAAATACAGGAGGTGATGGATATGTTAATTATCCAGTATGATGAATATTTTACAATGTATATGTATGTCAAATATCAAGTTGTTCACCTTAAATATATATCATTTAACTTGTCAACTATGTCACAATAAATTTGGGGAAAATAAATTCTCTGAGCCTCAACTTTCTTATTGAAAGTAGATTAATACTGTCTATATGTGCAACTGATAACAATGAATGTAAGTTATATATGTGAAATAAATGATGAGAATTAAAAAAATGTTTTAGTAATAGTTAGTATTTGTTATTGTTGAATTTTTATGCACCCCCTAGTATTTCCTCTGGTAAACTGAATATATGTATTTGGATTAAAATTCTTCAGTAAATTTCTACCATCTGAAATCCAAACTCTTTAGCTAAACATTAGAAAACTTTTATTATTTGACGTATTTTACTTTCCCTGCCTTAACTACCTCTGGTCTTTGGATCAACTTCATATTTTAGTGTCAAATATCTAAGTTGTTGTTATTTTTAGACCATCATTTCCCCCTCATAGCAGAGTTTTTGTATTCAAAACCTATGCCCCCCTGCATAGATTTTTTTTCTTTCCTTTCCTGCTAAGCTGACATCTCAATGTCCTTCACATGTCATTCCTTCAGAACTTTACACCTGAAAATAAAGACTGAGCTAAACTCTTTTCTCTGGTGTTATCTAGCACTTTAGCACACCTCTGTGAATCTTGAATTATCACAGTCTGTCTCTCCACAGTGACTTTCTTATCAGTATAGAACATGGTGCTTTAGTATATAGCAGTTGTATGGGGGATATTGCAGGGGACATAAAAAGTGTCATTGTTTTCGTCCTGAAATTTTGTCTGATTCCAAAGGTGAAAAAAAAAAAAGATTCTAACTGTCCTACATTCTAAATTCAGAAAACAGAAAATCATTTGTGGCACCTTGTCTATGTGGGGCTGAGAGGTGCTTCTTTAATCAAATTGATCCTGCCTCTACTATCACATCCCTTTCCAATCAATATAAGAGGGGGACTGGCAAGAGAGGAAGACACCAAGTCCTGTCTCATAAGTCAGGGGCAAGAGGCCACAAAATGGGGAATTCCAGAACCAGGTTCCATCTCTCGTGACGTGGAACTGATTTACATTTCTCATCTAAAAAGCCCCGCTATTCACAGGGCACTAACACAGCACCAATAAGAGAAAAGAAGAGAACAGATACCAACAAAAAGAGAACTGGAGCCAAGTACCAACTGAGAAGCCAGCAGATGTCTTAGTACCCCGGTCCTTGTTTCTGCTCCAAAATTAGAATGACAAAAACAGGGAAAGATGAATGGGAGCATTCTCTGAGGGTCAGCCTCAAACCCTCTCCATGGCATGCCTTCAAGCAGAGGTAGGAGGAGGGATTTGTATTGCATGTGAATCTGAAACTTTGAAATAATAATAAGTTAAAACAAACAAACAAACAAACAAAAAACAGAATGAGACTCTTCAACAAACAAAACGACTAACAATTATAAAAAGAAGCTGAGATATAGTTAATAGATCCCCCTCTGAACTATCTAGGAAGGAGAAGTACACATAGAGGTAGTTATGGGAAACATAAAACTGTTCATGTTTATGTCTCCCAAAGGTTGAGAGATCATAATATGTCAGTAACAGTACTTTGTGAATGAGTTACTTGCTTAATGTTGCTGAACTGAATTGGGTGGGACCAGAGCTGGGCTGTGTGCCAGACATTTAGTTGATGCTGTGATAGATATAAAAGTGAGAGTGAAGCATTCCCTGGACAAAAGTATCTTAAATTCTTTGGCTTTGTTTATATCTATGGAAAGTTTTATACTGCATTCTGATTTGCAAACAAAATAATGCCAGGAAAGAGAATCAAGATAGATCATTTTGTGTGCCAGAATCTCAACAAATAGAAAAATAATCATCCTTGGTTCCAGACAACAATTTTGTGCTTTAATGATTACATACAAAATGTCCTGAAGCTGAAGCTTATACAGTTATATATTTTCTCAAATAAAGCATATAGCACTGAGACTGATGTACAAATTACAGGCACTTTAGCAAAGGCTTCAGGTAGGAAGAAGAATAGTAGAATCATGATATCCTTTCTTTTAAAATCAATTCATAAGAAATCATGGTAAAGGGAATAATAGTATACTGTTTACATCAAATTTTGAGAAAATGGGGTTCAAGCTAGGTAAATTTCTTGAATAAATGAAGCTTGTCTTTTCATTTCTATTAAAAAAAAAACATTTTTTGAAAGAAATTCTTTCAAAATGACTATGGTTGCTCCCTTTCCCTATATTAAACTAAAATATATCTATCCCAATATAACATGTTTTATCACAAAGTGGCACTTTGATGTATAAGGAATCGTTCCCAGTGTTCATTTTTTTTTATTATTTTTCTTTATTCTGTCCTTCTCTGAAGTAGCTTTAAGAGCTACACTTATTACCCCCCAAACTCTCATATTACTACTTCCAATTGGTGTTTTTCTATAATTTGACATAAAATGGAAAGCGCTATATAAATGTGGTAGTGTTAAGAGAGAACTAATAATAATGGCAAGCTCTGTTAATATTTGCCTATTTAATTTATTTAAATACCCAATTTTCTATGTATGGAGTTATTTGATTAAGAAAGAATTAGTGAACTTTAGGGAACTGTCTCCAGCCCAACTTTTCTGTCTATTCTACAATCCGTAGTGTCTTCTCTATTTCCAGTTGCATTGTATTTTTTTTATCACTTCATTATAGATCATATCCTTTCCTCTGAGTGAAAAATCCATCTCCTCCCTTTTTTTTTTTATCATTTCCACATTGCATTCATCATTCATACCCAGATCAGGAAAAGAATATTGCTTTCCTGACTGATTATACTGCATATTTAGAACTGTCCACACTGAATTATAGTAAATGAATCACAGATCTAATCTCAAACATTGGGCCCTCCTTGAGAACAGGGATTCAGTCCACTTACAGTTCTAGTCTCACTGCAACAAGTATTGCTAAAGCAATGCTTGCCGAAGTCAATCACAAAGAAATGCTTTTTTCTTCTAAACTATGTTATGGCTTATTACCAGCTCCACACACTTAACACGGACAATTTTGTTTTCACTCATTCATTCTCGTATCAAGCCCTTATTATCTTCTGGCATTGTTCTTTTTGTGCTGTCTCAATTTACAGTTTCAATAGATATGACAGGATTTGGGTGGGCACAGGCAGGTTTGAAGGCAGGAGAGTGGGTAGCAATTAACATGGTGTTTTGAGAACTCCGCCCCCCAGAACAGAAGGAATGAAAGAGCTGTTTATTGTTAGTTTTTTTTTTGTTTTTCCGGGGCTATCTAAAATGGGATGGCAAGAATCAGAAGACACTGTGGTCCAGCAATGCCAGCGTCCCCTTGTCTCCCCGATGCTTTACTAGCTTTCTGCTTTTTCCCACTTTAGGCCACATCATGACTTTCATGGGTCTGAAACACTTTTGCCTCCATGGGTTCTTTATCCCAGAAAAAAGTAACAAAAATTATACTTTAAAACTGCCTTGGTATGAAGATGAATATTCTTCACGCTGGGTTCCATTCATTTTATTCTTCTGATGTTTAAAGACATTAAGACATTTTTATGAGCCCCTCAAAGCATTGTGGACTGTATGCACAGTGCTACTGTGCCTGGTGTAGATGACACCCAGACCTCAGAGCCTCTCCTCAGAGTATATTTTTCCTTCTGGAAGACTCTTCCCTTTCCTTGACTAGCTTCTATTTACCTTCCCGACCTCAGCTTAAATTATTATTCTTAGGTGGTCTTTCCTGGACCTTTGTTAGCATTCCCCAACCACTCAATCATTGTGAAACCTAAATACATATACCATTTTTAAATCAATCTCTCTCATATATATATATATATATATATATGTTTTTTTTTTTCTGTATTTTTAGTAGAGATGGTGTTTCACTATGTTGGCCGGGCTGGTCTAAAACTCCTGATCTGGTGATCCACCCACCTCGGCTTCCCAAAGTGATGGGATTACAGTGATGAGCTCTCTCTCATTTTATTTATTTATTTTTAATTATTGTTATACTATAAATTCTAGCGTACATGAGCACAACGTGCAGGTTTGATACATAGGTATACATGTGCCATGTTGGTTTGCTGCACCCATCAACTCATCATTTACATTAGGTATTTCTCCTAACGCTCCCTCTCATTTTTTACAAACATTAATTTCATTTATTTTTTTCCAGCTTTATTGGGATATAATTGAAAAATAAAAATTACATATATTTAGGGTGTACAATGTGATGTGTTAATATATGTGTACACCATGAAAGGACTGCCACAGTAAGCTAATTAATATATCCATCACCTCACACAGTTACCATTTGTGTGTGTGTTGTAAGAACACTTGAGATCTTCTATTTTTGTAAAATCTAAGTACAGTATACAATAAATTATTATTAACTATTGTGTTTAGCAACTACACATCTCCATATGAGAAACTGAACTTTAGTTACCTATGTAAGTGATTATTTGATTAAGGTCTGTCCTCTTCAATAGACTCAGCTCTCCCCAAAGGCAGCACATGCACCTGATCTCT
Source organism: Mandrillus leucophaeus (assembly GCF_000951045.1). Taxonomy (NCBI): domain Eukaryota; kingdom Metazoa; phylum Chordata; class Mammalia; order Primates; family Cercopithecidae; genus Mandrillus; species Mandrillus leucophaeus. The sequence goes on from NW_012101732.1 coordinate 390,944, forward strand.
CAGGTATGTCCAAGTCTTTGCTCCATGCTCTCCCTTTGTTGAAGTGTCAGGTTGCAGATATTTTCTTTATTGTATGAAGGGATTCACTGGTCCTTTTAGAAGTGATGCTCTTCTAAGATGTTATCACACATGACTAGGGCCAAATGAGACAATCTGAGGAAATAATATCAGGGGGCTCTGATGAAAACAATCACTTTGAATTACTGCCCTGGTGTTGCCTGGCTATTCAAACTTAAGCCGGTCTCATTTTCTTCCTGAAGTTTACTTTTGTTTCTGTGTTTTAATTTATAATATGGAGATTATAATAGCTGTACAAGGCTGTTGCAAGAATTAAATAAGGTACAAAAGGAAAGACAAAACCCTCTGGGTAGTGCTCCTATCTGTTAGACAGGAGAGGAACTGATCCAAACAGGAGGCAGGGAAATACTGAACAGATGAGAGCAGTTCCCCAGCAAAGGCACACGCTCAAGTCTGGAAACCTATGGGCCTAAATGGGAACAGGCATTCCTGTTTTCATGCCCAAATGTTGCCTTTGCCTGCCATGCTCCCCACATGCAGTATCCATATAAACCCCAAACTCCAGGCTCCATGAGCAGATGAACACAAGAGCAGAGGAGCAGAACAGTACGGCAGAGAACAAGGTAAGAGAAGGAGCATCTGAACATCGAGAGGAGTTTGTCTGGGAACGGTCAAAGAAAAGATTGGCCATGAGATGGCCAAACTCCAGGGGAAGATTATCTTCCCACTCCATCCCCTTTCCAGCTCCCCATCCATCCTTCCGAGAGTCACCTCCACCACTCAGTAAAACTCTCACATTCATCCTTCAAGTCCGTGTGTGACCTGATTCTTCCTGGACGCTGGACAAGGACCTGGGTCCCAATAGGACAGGGTGTAAAAGGCCACTGAGCTGATTTAACACTTAGCCATCTGCGGAAAGCAACTGCTAAAAAGACATTAATTGTAACACACCCCTAGATGCCACCATGAGGCTGGAGACCAAATGTGTTCACTCCAGCTCCTGCACCTGCCCATCTGCATGCTCCCTGTCCTGTAAGGGGTTTGAGCATGCAGCCACCAAACAGATGAGCCACACCCCTGTCACATGTCCTGCCAGGGAGCGCCAGGGAACTCTCCTGTTTCAAAATCACAGTAGACTTTCTACTCCACGAATGTATGAAAGCTGACTGCACTATGTCCTTGAGTCAACATGGCTCTTTTTGTGGTAATAGACAAACTTGCATTGTGTAACTCTAAACAGTTGTAAAAGCAGTAAATATCATTATTCACACAGTCACTATGTATTATGTATTTGTGTATTTTATAAAGTTTTATCTTTGTTTTGTCATCAGATCTGCCTAGGTACCCTCATGGCTTCCTTTACATTTTGAGGATGCTGCTGCTGCTCCCCGTTTCTCAGGCAGTGATGCTTCTGTGAAGCCCCCGATGGGTCCTGTGGTTGTCTGCTGTCCATGTCAGTTACTGAAGCAGCACATGAAGAGGTAGAACTCTGAGCACAATGTCATGAGAAAGAAACGAAGAAATAAGTTAGGAAAAGTAATATATCTTGAAAATAATCTTTTGGAATGAATTTGTTCTGACTTTTGAGAGAAGAAGGGAGCACTATACCAGGGACTGAGCAAACAGCAGTATGGATAACAATTCAAGGGAAGGCAAATTAGATGTTACATTGCAAGAGGCTTGGAGAATTGGTTATTAGGTCTCTGCATCCTGACAAAGATAAATATATTAATGGATCATAGAAAGAGTGCTTGCTAAGAGCAAAAATAATCTGTCCACAGTGGCATCTCCAAAATGATTTCTGGAGAAAAAAAGGGACTCTGGCTGTAAGATTGGTTTCTCCTATTAGAAAGAAACCTGTAAATAAAATTTCTTTTCTTGAAAAGAAAAAGAAAATATAATGAAAGAATAATTATGTTTCTGGTGATGGGATGTGGAACAGATAAAAATATTTAGCTGAGGCAATTATTTCCAGGCTGGTGTTTTGTTTTTGCTGCCTAAATTAATTGAAGAAATGTCTTCTAATCTTAAAGAGCTTGTCAGTCCAAACCTAAAATAGCCTTATGTTCATGTAGAGACTTTTAGAATTCTTAACCCATACAATGAGGCATTATATCTTTATCTACAGGCAGTTGGGATGAATTTCTTTAGCATCCTGTTCACTAAATTGAACCTCCAAAAAAACACAAAGGTTATATAATTACTTTCACTTATCCATTCAATGATTCATTCAATGAATTATTGAGATTGAAATATTGCATTAGATGCTTAGAATATAGCAGTTAATAAGGAAAACAAAGCCTCTGTTTTCTTCGAAATTCTATTATAGAGGAGAGGCCACCAGTTTATACCCTAGCTGACAGTGTAAGCTTTGATGGTGACAAAAATGGTACAGGATGATGGGTTTGACTGACTCTACACTTTTGACTAAAATGACCAACGAAGTTCATCTGAAGAGATGATATGTTAGTGAAAACATGACTAAAGAAAGGAATATAACATGGGAAATCTGGAGGTTGAAGCAGAAGAGAATGAATCAGGACAAAAAAAAAAAACACAACAACAACAACAATTGTAATGAATCCAAAAAAGAAATACTCCTGATGCAACAAGAAGGAAAACAAGGCCTAGGAGGGTCAGTGCCCTGAGTGGGGCTGATAAAAGATCCTGTAGGACCTGTGGAACAGGTAAGGAATTAGAGATTTTCCTGTGAACTCCTCCTCCTCCTTCTACTAAAACGCACTCCAGGGTACCTCTGCATCACACTGTTTATGAAATGCTATCCTATCTGTCACTTCATTCAATACCATAATAACCTGGGCGAGGGTGGTATTCCTGTTTAACAGTGAGTACATGATGAGTACAAATGAGTACACCTGCCTGAGATGCTATCACTTTTCAGCATGCCTGGTGTGCCTTGCAATTTGTCGCTTCATTCACATGCATTAGCACAATAAATGCTTTCAGTAGTCATGAACATAAGCTTTCTGGTGTCAGGAATCTCCTTTATTCTTCCCCAAGCTAGCAAGCTTCTCCAATTTGTACATCCTTTCCTTACATCATTACCAACCTAAAGTATTCTCGCCTCCCTGTTCCCATAATATCTGTTCATGGAACATGTATTATATTGCATTACAATCATTGATCTCTTTGCCCATCTCTCTCTCACTGATCTATGAATTCCTCAATGACAGTGACTCTGTCTTTTTATCTTCAGTGTCTAGTGCAATATCTGTCTATCATGTCATTATGAACAGATGACAAAAGAAATGCTTCTAAAGTCAAAGTAAAAATGCTTTTTCCCTCAATTTCAGTTTCTTTTAAACTATTTTCTCACCCTAGTTTTGTCTAACATTTCCTGAGGGCCCCTTAAGATTAGATCTTTAAGTGTCTGCTTTGTGACATGGTTTGCTAAGGTGTTAATGGTTTCTAACGACTTTCCACAAAAGCCCAGCAAGGTAACACATTTGCAGGTAAAGCAATGTCCCCATGAAGAAAGATTGCCTTAACCCAAGGTGTTCTAGGTTTCAGGCTCTGGGGAAAACAGTGATAACATCACTTGTTCTACCTGAGACTTGTGATCACTAACACATGTTTATTGAGCCTATACAAAGAGCAAAGCAGGAGGTAGGTGTTAGGGTTACAGTGAATAGGAAACACTGCCAAGTAAACTCACAATTACAAAAGCGTGCATTAGATACTTTCTATGAGAGCAGAAAGCACAAGGTGCAGTGAAGGCATGCAGAAGGGACATAATTTTCTGTCTTAAAGGACTAGGGGAGACTTACCAGGGAATATATGCGTTTAACTTTGCCCAAATAGCTTTCATATCATATATAACCAAAAAATGTGGAACATTTTGCTTGAAGTAATGTCTAAGCAGAGTCTTAAAATTAAGAATTACTAGATGTAAATATGTCTATAAGTTTGCATGTGTATTTTGAGTAGAGGACTTGTGGTTTCAATTGAGCTCATTGAAACTGATTCAAACCAGATGGTATTAGCTCTGCTCATACAGTCAATGTGTTTAACCTCCCTGGCTCTTAGCAAGGTCCTCTGGAAAACAGAAATTTTAAAGAGCAGGTATTTATGTAATTATAGTGAGGGTTTTGAGAGTTGTGTGGCATAATTTACAAAATACTTACAAAAATGACTAGGCAGTTGACCTTTTCAATAAGTCTTAGCCTCTGTTAGCATTGCTGTTATTCCTATTATCGTTACGGGACTAAGAGTAATAATTATTAGAGGTGATAAGTGATACAAGCAAATATTCAAAATATATGAATGTTCTACATGTGCAAACTGAGGCCACAAAGTCATTACTTGACTTATGCCCATGTTGTATTTAAAACAGAGTTTGAGGATGTGTTTCTCTTGACTATCCTTTTAAAGGCTTCTGTTTCCACAAAGTTATGCTCTGCCTCCCCTTCACTAAAGTGAGCCATTTTCTCTATTGGCGCTGAAACACATTGATCAAAATGTGGGAGATTAATCAACTACTGACCTCTACACCATCCAGAGACCCAACCCAGAAGGAAAAAAAGGTCCTGACATTAACATATAATTCATTTAGAAATTAGTCTAGGGGAAATGAGAAGGATAAAATCTGAGGCATGTTAGATAAAAGTTTCACTTTATCTTCTGAATTCATCACCTGCTTGGTATTGCTGACAAAAGAAAGAGAGCTAAGGTACCATAGAAATGCACTGCTAGGAGAGATTAAATAGAGGGCACCCAAGATGGCCGAATAGGAACAGCTCCAGCCTCCAGCTCCCAGCGTGAGCAACACAGACGATGGGTGATTTCTGCATTTTCAACTGAGCCTCCGCTGCTGATACCCAGGCAAACAGGGTCTGGAGTGGACCTCAAGCAAACTCCAACAGACATGAAGCTGAGGGTCCTGACTGTTAGAAGGAAAACTAACAAACAGAAAGGACACCCACACCAAAACCCCATCAGTACGTCACCATCATCAAAGACCGAAGGCAGATAAAACCACAAAGATGGGGAAAAAGCAGTGCAGAAAAGCTGGAAGTTCCAACACTCAGAGTGCATCTCCCCCTCCAAAGGAATGCAGCTCATCAACAGCAGTGGAAGAAAGCTGGACTGAGAATGACTTTGACGAGTTGAGAGAAGAAGGCTTCAGTCGATCAAACTTCTCAGAGCTAAAGGAGGAACTATATAACTGGCGCAAAGAAACTAAAAACCTTGAAAAAAGATTTGATGAATGGCTAACTAGAATAACCAATGTAGAGAAGTCCTTAAAAGAACTGATAGAGATGAAAACCTTAACATGGGAACTACGTGACAAATGCACAAGCTTCAGTAA
>NW_012101732.1:396340-396617 GCF_000951045.1 Mandrillus leucophaeus
AGAGGTACAAGGAGGAGTTGGTACCATTCCTTCTGAAACTATTCCAATCAATAGAAAAAGAGGGAATCCTCCCTAACTCATTTTACGAGGCCAACGTCATCCTGACACCAATGCCTGACAGAGATACAACAAAAAAAGAGAATTTTAGACTAATATCCCTGATGAACATCGATGCAAAAATTCTCAATAAAATACTGGCAAACCGAATCCAGCAGCACATCAAAAACTTATCCACCATGATCAAGTGGGCTTCATCCCTGGGATGCAAGGCTGGTTC
>NW_012101732.1:396667-398410 GCF_000951045.1 Mandrillus leucophaeus
CAGGAAGGGGAACATCACACACTGGGTCCTATTGTGGGGAGGGGGCGGGGGGAGGGATAGCCTTAGGAGATATACCTAATGTAAATGACGAGTTAATGGATGCAGCACACCAACATGGCACATGTATACATATGTAACAAACCTGCACATTGTGCACATGTACCCTAGAAATTAAAGTGTAATTAAAAAAAAGAAAAAAAAAAAAAGAAATGCACTGCTAGTATTCAATAAATTCCAGGCAGTTAGTCTTGGTAATTTTGATTTTAGGGATAAGTGTAACTGGATACAGAGAGATGCTGATATTTCTTTTCAAATAAGCAACATATATGATGCATAGTAACAATAATACTCCAGCCTCACCCTTCTTTAAATCATTTTTCTGAAATGACCACAGCAGCTCAAGGGCTAACAGTTGATTCGAGGTGTATCTACTACTGCATCCGGATATAAGGATGCTAGGTTGAGAATCTGTACATAACCTCAAAAGACGATCTTCAGAATATTTAAACAAAAGAAATGTATGACAACATTTGTGACTCAAAAAAGTTACTGAAACTGCAAGTTGGAGAATGTGTTACAAGGTGATAAGACCAGAGATAGAAGCCCAGTAGGAGGCTATTGCAGTTATTCAAGTGAAAGACTATGAGTTCATAATTACAGACCTGTACTTGGTATTGAGACAAAAGAAAGGCAGGAAGATAGAGAAAATAGTGGGTGCATGACTGAATTTGGAAGAGTGAAAGTAAATTAATCAAATGGTGGAAATAAGTTGTGATGAGTTAAAGTGATGGAATGGAAAAGCTGGAGAAGACAAAAGTTTAGGAATGAAAGGACAGCAGTGGTGTCCTGGTAAGTGTTTATCGGCTTACTTTCTTTAAAAAAGTGATTATATTTATATATTTGTGTGTGTCCTTAGCATTTTATCTCTCTTAATATCTCTAAAATGTGTAAAAGCATACTTATATGCTTTTACAAATAATGATACAATTTATAAATAATATAATATATACAATGGTATTTATTGTAATTTCTACACACCTATAACTTTAGTATGACCTGCTATTTCTTGCAAAATCTACCGTAAGTTTTTAGAATTCTATTGCCAACAGGAGTGTCACAAAAATAAACCCATGAATAAATGCTTGTTTAGTATCCACTTAAGCGAAGTCACTCGCATCATTGGCAAAATAATGTAGTTCCAATATAAATGTCAGTTAATGTTTTTTCATTTATAATAACAAGCAAAATCAAAGTGAAAAAACAAAAATATATGTCAGAACTTTACTTATTCGTCAGTAGGTCATGTGAACAACATCTTTGTTGAATTGGTAAGAGTTGTGTAATACTGGATGAATACTTTCCCAATATTTTGTGTTTTTCACAATGTAATGGTTACAAACATGACACACTTTTAGGTTTAATGTGTATTATTTATATTTTCTCCAGCACTTTCTTAAGTTTTGACAATCAACAAAACCATAAATCAAACTCAGTTTGCAGCATTTTCCCATTTCTATGGTGGAAATACTCTCATCATGGCCTGCTTCAAGCGACCCATGTGACTTCACTGAATATGGAGTTGGTGTGGTGCCACCGTTATATCATATTTCCACCATACTCTCAATAGTATAAATAATATTAAAATATGATAAAATATTTATAAAGTGATGATTTTTGTTATTTATCTTGATTTTTAATGTAATTTATTAATATTTATATAATTATAATGATATAAATGATGTA
>NW_012101732.1:398775-401601 GCF_000951045.1 Mandrillus leucophaeus
GTTTCTCCTTGTTAGCCAGGATGGTCTCGATCTCCTGACCTCGTGATCTACCCGCCTTGGCCTCCCAAAGTGCTGGGATTACAGGCGTGAGCCACCGTACCCGGCCATAATTTAACTTTTAATAATGGCTGTGTTTAACAGTTTGCAAAATCAATGAAAATTTATGTATTTATTTATTTGTTTTTATTTGTTTATTTTTGTTTTTTCTTTCCAAGTTTTAGTTTATGTTCGAGGATGTACATGTGCAGGTTTGTTATAAAGGTAAATTGTGTGTTGTGGGTATTTGGTGTACAGATTATTTTGTTACCCAGGTAATCAGCGTAATACACAATAGGTAATTTTTCAATCCTCACCCTCTTCCCATCTTCCATGCTCAAGGAGGCCCTGGTCTCTTCTTCACGTCCCTTCTTTGTGTCCACATTTACTTAATGTTTAGTTTCCATCTATACTTGAGAACACGTGGTGTTTGGTTTTCTGTTCCTATGTTAATGTGGTTAGAATAATGGCCTCCAGCTCCATCCATGTTGCTGCAAAGGACGTGATCTTGGTTTTTTTGTTTGTTTGTTTATGGCTACGTAGTATTCCATAGTGTCTATGCACCCCATTTTCTTTAGCCAGTCCACCACTGACGGGCACCTACATTGATTCCATGTCTTTGCTATTGTGAATACTGTTGTGATAAATGTATGCATGAATATGTCTTTACAGTAGAACATTTTATATTTCTTTCGATATATATCCATCCAGTAATGGGACTGCTGGGTCAAATGGTGGTTCTGCTTTAAGTTCTTTGAGAAACTTCCAAACTGCTGTCCACAGTGGCTGAACTAATTTACATTCCCTCCAGCAGTGAGACACACATTGCACAGGGTGTTTCCTTTTCTCTGCAACCTCTCCAGCATCTGTTTTTTTGTTTGTTTGTTTGTTTTTGTTTTTGTTTTTTATAATAGCCATTCTGACTGGTGTGAGATGTATCTCATTGTGGTTTTGATTTGCATTTCCCAGTGATTAGGGATCCTGAGCATCTTTTCATATGCTTGTTGGCCACACTATGTCTTCTATTGGAAGTTTCTGTTCATGTCCCTTGTCCATTTTTTAATGGGATTATTTGTTTTTTTGCTTGATCATTTATTTAAGTTCATTATAGATTCTGAATATTAGACCTTTGCCAGATGCATAGTTTGCAAATGTTTTCTCATATTGTGTAGGTTGTTTGTTGTGTTGACAGTTTATTTTGCTGTGCAACAGCTCTTTAGTTTAATTAGGTCCCTTTTGTTTACTAAATATATATAACTATTTGCTTTCATGAGCCAGTAAAATGACTGCAGCATACCACTCAATGCAAGTTTCAGTGCCGAAGAAGTAGAGATGGAATATGAAATATTCAAGTAGGTCAGAATCGAGGCAGTATTATAAGTGTCAATTTTTTATCTTTACATGTGAATGTGTGTATGTATGTAAGTATGTGCTGGGGTAAGGGTGTGGTCTTAAACATTAAAATTTTCACTAAACTAACTTTATACCACCTGGATATTTTGGTCTGTGATTCATTTTCACTGTGTTAGACTCTGCCTGTGTTCCTTACTCAACTGTGGTTTCCACCTCCAAACATCTGTCAATGGATGGTTGTTCATGTACTAGATAGGAGGTTTTGATCAAACACCACAAAGGTAATTTCTAGGACTATGTCACATTGGTAGTGTATCTCACAAATCATAGAATATCGTGGTAAATTTGGGTGCTTTTCTGCTTATTCCCTCATACGTAGGAATGGTTCTCTGTTGAACTCTCAAATGTGGGCATTTGCCTTTGCTGGAAAATTTTGATAGCTTACAAGCCAGTTTATTCCCGCTATCAAGTAATTTAGCATCCTTAAGAAGGCAATGTTGAAGATTAAATTGTAATGAAGTTTTATTACTGATTTCAAATATAGGAGTGAATGATTTTGAAAGTCAGAAGAAAGGCTAATTTTGTCCTACTGAATATTGCAGACACCTTGATCCAATTTTATCTCTGAAGCTTATCCCTGTGCACTCTGGCTGCCCCAGAGGCTATGGCTCTCTTGGGAAAAACATTAGCCACTGAGGAGGGTTTAATGACCCTGACAGTCTTCCATGGTTCCTTTATGCCTCTTAGCAGCTGGGTGTAAAACTCTCCCCAGGGTCTACTAAAACAGTAAAATCTCAGAGTTAGCTGAAAGGCAGTTCAAAAGCATCTAATCCAACTTCCACTTTTCATACATAGAGCTATTTGGATTCAGAGACGCAAAGATGGAGAGGTTGCAGAGCTGGAGTTGAAGGCCAGGTGTCTGCATCTCTATCCAGGTAGACTCATTCCTATCACAGAGGTCCCTTCTACAGACCATCGGACATTGCATAGGGTGTAACTAAAATTTAGATGGTGGTGTCAAGATTCAGTTCCAAGGTATTTTAGCAGAAGGGTAATCAAAGACAAGAAATATTAGCATAAACATACCTATGGGTGTACATAACAGAATATCTGAAAATCGATAATTTATAAAGAAAACTAATTTATCTCTTACAATTGTAAATGCTAAAAAGTCTTGATGAGGGAATTCTCTGGAGAGTCTCAAGGTAGCACAAGGAATCACATGGCAAGGGGGCTGGGTGTGCTAGCTGAACCCTCTTTGCCTCTTCTCATAAAGCCACCGGTCTCACTCTCATGATAGCCCATTTACTCATTAACCCATTAATCCACAAATAGATCAATCTATTCATGAGGGCAGAGACCTCACGACCAAATCACCTCTTAAAGGCCTCACCTTGTGATATATTACATTGAGGATTCAGTGTCTTTTCTTTTTTT
>NW_012101732.1:401651-403901 GCF_000951045.1 Mandrillus leucophaeus
TCGTGGTAAATTTGGGTGCTTTTCTGCTTATTCCCTCATACGTAGGAATGGTTCTCTGTTGAACTCTCAAATGTGGGCATTTGCCTTTGCTGGAAAATTTTGATAGCTTACAAGCCAGTTTATTCCCACTATCAAGTAATTTAGCATCCTTAAGAAGGCAATGTTGAAGATTAAATTGTAATGAAGTTTTATTACTGATTTCAAATATAGGAGTGAATGATTTTGAAAGTCAGAAGAAAGGCTAATTTTGTCCTACTGAATATTGCAGACACCTTGATCCAATTTTATCTCTGAAGCTTATCCCTGTGCACTCTGGCTGCCCCAGAGGCTATGGCTCTCTTGGGAAAAACATTAGCCACTGAGGAGGGTTTAATGACCCTGACAGTCTTCCATGGTTCCTTTATGCCTCTTAGCAGCTGGGTGTAAAACTCTCCCCAGGGTCTACTAAAACAGTAAAATCTCAGAGTTAGCTGAAAGGCAGTTCAAAAGCATCTAATCCAACTTCCACTTTTCATACATAGAGCTATTTGGATTCAGAGACGCAAAGATGGAGAGGTTGCAGAGCTGGAGTTGAAGGCCAGGTGTCTGCATCTCTATCCAGGTAGACTCATTCCTATCACAGAGGTCCCTTCTACAGACCATCGGACATTGCATAGGGTGTAACTAAAATTTAGATGGTGGTGTCAAGATTCAGTTCCAAGGTATTTTAGCAGAAGGGTAATCAAAGACAAGAAATATTAGCATAAACATACCTATGGGTGTACATAACAGAATATCTGAAAATCGATAATTTATAAAGAAAACTAATTTATCTCTTACAATTGTAAATGCTAAAAAGTCTTGATGAGGGAATTCTCTGGAGAGTCTCAAGGTAGCACAAGGAATCACATGGCAAGGGGGCTGGGTGTGCTAGCTGAACCCTCTTTGCCTCTTCTCATAAAGCCACCGGTCTCACTCTCATGATAGCCCATTTACTCATTAACCCATTAATCCACAAATAGATCAATCTATTCATGAGGGCAGAGACCTCACGACCAAATCACCTCTTAAAGGCCTCACCTTGTGATATATTACATTGAGGATTCAGTGTCTTTTCTTTTTTTCTTTTTTAACTTTTATTTTAGATTTGGGATTACATGTGAATGTTTGTTACATAGTAAACTTGTGTCACAGGGTTTGTCATATAGATTATTTCATCATCTATGTACTAAGCCTTATACTCAATAGCTATTTTTTTCTGTTACTTCACCTCCTCCCATCTTCCACCCTTCGAAAGGTCTCAGTGTGTGTCGTTCCCACTGTATGTATATATATTCTTATTCATTAGCTCCCACTTATAAGTGAGAATATGCAGTGTTTGGTTTTCTGTTCCTATGTTAGCTTGCTAAAAATAACGGCCTCCAGTTCCATCAATATCCTTTCAAAAGACATTATCTTGTTTGAACCTAAACAATTCAACATACAAAATACAAACAACTCTGCTAAAAAGTAGGCATGATTTTTTGATATTCATGTCCACTTTTTAATGGGGCTGTTTGTTTTTCACTTGTTGAATTATTTAAGTTCCTCATAGATTCCGGATATTAGATCTTTGTCAGATGTATAGTTTGTGAATATTTTCTCCATTCTATAGGTTGTTGGTTTACTCTTGCTGTGCAGAAGCTCTTTAGTTTAATTGGGTCTCACTTTTAAAATTTTTGTTTTTGTTGCAATTGTTTTGGGGAACTTAGCCAACAATTCTTTGCCAAGGCTGCTATCAAGAAGAGTATTTCCTAGGTTTTCTCTAGGATTTTTAGAATTTAAGGCCCCACATTTAAATCTATACTCTATCTTGAGTTAATTTTTATATATGGTGAAAAGTAAGGGTTCTGTTTAATTCTTCTGCCTGCCACTAACCAGTTATCACAGCACAATTTATGGACTACAGAGTCCTTTCCCTGTAGCTTGTTTTTGTCAACCTTGTCAAAGATCAGATGGGGCTGGGCGTGGTGGCTCATGCCTGTAATCCCAGCACTTTGGGTGGCTGAGGCAGGCAGATCACGAGGTCAAGAGATCAAGACCCACCTGGCTAACATGGTGAAATCCCGTCTCTACTAAAAATACAAAAATTAGCCGGGTGTGATGGCATGAGCCTGTAGTCTCAGCTACTCGGGAGGCTGAGGTAGGAGAATTGCTTGAACCCAGGAGGTGGAGGTTGCAGTGAACTGAGATCGCACCACTGTACTCCAGCCTCATGACAGACCATGACTA
>NW_012101732.1:404261-406408 GCF_000951045.1 Mandrillus leucophaeus
TGGTTTTGTACCAGTATCATGCTGTTTTGTTAGTGTAGGCTTGTAGTATAGTTTAAAGTCGGGTGGTGTGATGCATCTGGATTTGTTCTTTTTGCTTAGGATTTCCTTGGCTATTCAGAGTCTTTTAGGGTTCCATATAAATTTTAAAATAGTTTTTTTCTAATTCTGTTAAAATGATGTAGATATTTGATAGAAATAGGGTTGAATCTGTAGATTGCTTTGGGTAGTATGGCCATTTTAATGGTGTTGCTCTTTCCAATCCATGTGCATGGAATATTTGTCCATGTATTTGTATCACCTCTGATTTCTTTCATCAGTGTTTTATAGTTTTCTTTTTAGAGATCTTTCACCCTCTTAGTTAGCTATATTCTTAGGTATTTCATTTTCTTTCTGACTATTGTAAATGGGATTGTGTTCTTGATTTGACTCTTAACCTGGACAATATTGTTGTATACAAAAGTGACTAATTTGTATGCATTGATTTTGTATGCTGAAACATCTATTCTAAAAATTTACACACCCCAAATTGGAACACCTAGTTTTATAAAATAGATGCTTGTTGGCCTATGAAAAAGACATAGATAACCACAGGAGAGGAGTGGAAATGTTCAGCAGTTCACTGATAGCAGTAGACAGGTCATCAAGGCAGAATACTGACAAAGAACCCGTGGACTTAACATGACACTTGACCAATTGGACCTAATAGACATCTGCAGAACACTCCACCCAACAATCAAAGAATACACATTTTTCTAATATGCACATGGAACATATTCTAAGATCAACAACATGTTCAGTCATAAAACAAGTCTCGATAAATTTTAAAAAATAAAATCATGCTAAGCACACTCTCAATTCATAGTACAATAAAAACTGGAAATCAATATCAAGAAGATTTCTGGCAACAACACAGATACATGGAAATTTAACAACTTGTTCCTGAATAACTACTGGGTGAACATTGAAGTTAAGGCAGAAATCAAAAAATATACTGCAAATTAATGAAAATACGGGCACAATTCACCAAAATCTTTGGGATGTCACAAAAGCATAAATAAGAGGAAAGCTTATTCCCCAAACACCTTCATCAAGAAGTTAGAAAGATCTCATATTAATCATCTAGCTTTCCACCAAAAGGAACTAGAAAAAAACAAATCAACCTTAGAACTAACAGAAGAAAATAAATACCTAGTATTAGAGGAGAATTTAATGAAACTGAGATGTAAAACTATACAAAACGTCAATAAATCCAAGAGTAGCTGGTTCTACCAAAAAAGAAAGAAAGAAAAACAAAGATTAATTGATAGAATACTGGCTGGATTAACAAAAACTAGAAGAAGATCCAAATAAGTACAATCAGAAATGACAAAGATGACATTCAACTGATCCCACAGAAACACAAATGCTTATTAGAGAATACTATGAACAAATACATGCATGCAAATAAGAAAATCCAGAAGAAATGGATAAATTCCTGGAAAGACACAGTCTTCTAAGATTTAATCAGGAAGAGAATTAAAACCTGTAAAGACCAACATTAAGCTTTGAAATTGACTCACTAATAAAAAAACCTATCAACCACAAAAAGCCCTGGACCACATGGAGTCACAGCCAAATTCTACCAGGTGCATAAAGAAGAACAGGTACCAATCCTAATGAAATTATTCTGAAAAAGGAAGGAGGAGGGACCCCTCCCTAACTCAGTCTATGAAACTAGCATCAGCCTAATGCCAAAATCTGGCAGACACACAATGAAAAAAGAAAACTTCAGGACAAAAATCACTGACGAATCACAGAAACAAAAATCCTCAACAAAATACTATCAAACTAAATCCAGCAGCACATCAAAAATTAATTTACTATGATCAAATATGCTTTATCCTGGGATGCAAGACTGGTTCAACGTATGTGTATTACTTTGTTCTTATGCTGCTAATAAAGACATACCTGACACTAAGTAGTTTATAAAGGAAAGAGTTTTAATGGACTTATAGTTCCACATGACTGGGGAGGCCTTGCAATCATGGTGGAAGGCAAAGGAAAAGCAAAGGCACATCTTACATGGCAGTAGGCAAGAGGGCACGTTCAGAGGAACTCTCCTTTATAAAGGCATCAGATCTCATGAGACTTATTCACTATCACAAGAA
>NW_012101732.1:406823-436330 GCF_000951045.1 Mandrillus leucophaeus
CTATTGTCACCCACGCTGAAGTGCAGTGGCACAATTTCAGCTCACTGCAACCCCTGCCTCCCAGGTTCAAGCAATTCTCCTGCCTCAGTCTTCCGAGTAGCTGGGATTACAGGTGCCTGCCACCACACCTGGTTAATTATTTGTATTTTTAGTAGAGATGGGGTTTCACCATGTTGGCCAGGCTTGTTTCAATCTCCTGACCTCAAGTGATCCACTCACCTCGGCCTCCCAAAGTTCTAGGATTACAGGCCTGAGCCAATGCACCCGGCTTTTTAAAAAAATTTAAATCTATTCTGACAGTTTCTGCTTTTCCATTGGAATGTTTAGTCTAATTACATTTAAGATATGTATTGATATGGTTATTCAATCATACTATTTGTTATCTATTTAATTTTCTTCTTCTCCTATCTTATTTTGGATCAAGTTTTTATTTTTATGATTATTTTTCAATATTCCTTTTTATCTCTTCCCTTGGCTTTTTATAAATATTGATTTTATAGTTTCTCTTTCAGGGGACATTATATGATTATAATAAACATTATTGTCATTTGGTATGAATAAATATACTACTTATTGCATGCTCTAAGGACCTTAAAAAGCAAACATTCAGTTATAGGCTTTCTGTCCTTTGTGTTATTACTTTCATACATTTATTTCTACCTATGTAATAAACACTAAATGCATGGTTTATATTTTTTCTTTCAAAATCAATTGTCTTTGAAAAAACTGAGAAAGAGAAAATGCTTTCCTACATATTTTTCATTTCTATTGCTCTTCATTCCATTGCATAGATCCAAATTTCTATTTGACATCATTTCCCTTCAGCCTAAAAATCATGCAAATATTAATAATGTAAAAAAAGATGAAAGGTTAAAAAAATTATTGCTAAGTTCTACAATACTGAAAACAAAAAGGAAAGCAAAAACCTTTCATTCTCAAGCTCTACCTTGCTCAAAGATTCTTAGCAAAGAAAACTTCCTCATCATTGATGTTAACATTAAGTAAAATTTTAGTTGTAAAAACCAGCTGGTTAGTTCTCAGCAATTGTTCACACATATGTATTGAGGTTTTTGCTAACAATAGCACACAAAATAGACTCCTGACTAGAAGAATTGAAAACATGGCAAATTGATTATAAAAACAGGAGCATTATTAAGGAACACATTTATTTATTTTATGACTATACGTCTATTTTATAAAAAGTTATTGGTATTTTTATTCTTAATGTCTCTCTGATCCTATGCTATAATTGATGAATTGTTTCTTTTTAACCCGCAAGATAAATATTATTAGCCTTGCTTTTATAAATGAAGTAACTGAGGATCAAAGAATTAAAAACACTGGACCCATGTATTTCAGCTTGATAAGGTCATACCAAGACTCTGAGCACAAGAAAGTGTTACCTACAGTCAGTTCACCGTATCATGTCTACAGATTATTTGCAAGAAGCTTCTCGAGTAGAAAGTTTATTGAGAAAACATTTTATTTTATTTTATTTTATTTTATTTGAGACGGAGTCTAGCTCTGTCACCCAGGCTATAGTGCAGTGGCGCATCTCGGCTCACTGCAAGCTCCACCTCCCAGGTTCACGCCATTCTCCTGCCTCAGCCTCCTGAGTACAGGCGCCCGCCACCATGCCTGGCTAATTTTTTGTATTTTCAGTAGAGACATGGTTTCACCTTGTTAGCCAGGATGGTCTCGATCTCCTGACCTCGTGATCTGCCCGCCTCAGCCTCCCAAAGTGCTGAGATTACAGGTGTGAGCCCCCGCGCCCGACCGAGAAAACATTTTAGAAATTGCATGTGATTCTGTGTGCTAATAAATTACAGCTAAAAGGCCAGAATTTAAATGCCCTCAGGCAAGTCATTTAGTTTTCAAAGTCAGAGTTTCCTTGAAATTACTGAGACTATCAAGTGGCTAGAGTAGAGTGGGTGTTCAATATTTTTCTTATGAATACATGTATATGTAACCTTTCCACCATAGGTCATTATAAAAATGTAAGCATTGTGTTAGACTGACAGGAGAGAAAATATGTTTGAATTACTATTTTCAATGAAGAATTTTTAAAGAAATTTATATATATTTGGAGTAGGGTTTAATAAATTATGAAGACAAGAAATCTTCTCCACCTATTTTAATGAAAACATTTAAATCACTATGTTAGTTGTTTTTATATTAGTAAATGTCACTAGGTCTTAGATAAAGTAAAAGACTCATCTGCAGTGATGCTTACTACAATAGTTTGCTCATGTTATGACCCCCGATTTCATAAAACCTACATTACGTATCATCTAGGACAGATCAGTGAATATTTGTTTGCCTCATATTTTTGATGTGTATAAAGAAGATAAAGAGAGTACCTAAGTCATAGTCTTACTGTAAGAACTAAGGAAGATAAGATGTATAACTCAATACCAACCACACTGTCTCTAAGAGAATACAGATCAAATAAATTACAAATAACAACTAGAGGCAGTATATTTATATTCTGAAAGGCTTTGATTCAGGTGTCATGTTTGTCTCATACAAACTATGTGACTTTGAGTGAGTTATTTAATGATACTTCCTCAGTTTTTTTTATTTGAAAAATAGAGATATGAATGCTAATTACATCATATTTCTGTAGGTGTGTTGGGATGTTTAAGATGATGATGATGAAGTTAATATTAATTAGGAATCTACCATGTGTGAGACAATGTTCTAATCCTTTGCCTGGAACACTTTGTGCTTATGAGGG
The DNA here is from genome assembly GCF_000951045.1 of Mandrillus leucophaeus. NCBI lineage: Eukaryota > Metazoa > Chordata > Mammalia > Primates > Cercopithecidae > Mandrillus > Mandrillus leucophaeus. The sequence goes on from NW_012101732.1 coordinate 409,561, forward strand.
GTAAAGGATGGTGAAGAACATAAACTGAGACCTTCCTGTCCAAGTTCAAAGTTGGGCTTTGCCATTCATCGGCTGTTAATGTTAGCAAGTTGCCTAGCCTTTCTGCAAATCCGTTTCCCCATATAGAAAATGAATGCTAGTAGTATCTAACAAATAGCCTTGTTGTGAGGACTGGCAAATGATAAGCATTCAACTCCTCTTAGCTACCGTTATTGTCTTTACTAAGCAGGTACAATTATGTTCTGATCTTAGGAACTGGCTTTCATTTTATTCCCAGGTCTGCCAAAAAGCTAGTTACTGAATGTTGCCTCTGCATCTCAGTATTCTATTCCAACAGATGCAGATACTAAAACCTTCCCTGGTCACCCTAACAAGCTGCAAGTATGAAAAGTGTGAATGTTGTTAAATGGATTATGGCTTTAGACCAAGAAGGTTCTTGAAGATCCAATTGCCTAACCCTATATTTTCTGAATAAGTAACTTCAGGGGTCCCTGAGTTGTTCTGGAGCTTATCCAGTTTCACACATCAGCACTGGCACTTCCCAAACTTGACACGGTTTCCATACCCAGTTCTTTGACGGCACCATCCACCAAAGAAAGAGTTGTCAAATTATTTTAAAACTACCAGAAACACATGGGTAGTGAACAAGTTCAGTTTATTACCTGTTGCACAGACAAATAACAAATATCATGAGGAATCATGGGGTGCCTCAGTAAGATGGTACTGGAAATAACGTTTTGTAGCTTTGGGGTTTTGGTAAGGTCATTTGGAAGAGGACAGAAGGAGAGGAGACTTTGCCAAAATTAGATGCCGTCAGAAAGCTGGAGGCAATTATGAGATTGGGTATCTCAAAAAAATCTCATCTGGAGGGAGAGCTGACTAGAACGAAAATAAAACTTCATTGGTAAAGAAGTAGACATCACTCATTTTGGCCAAGAGAAGGGCCATTTGGTCTTTTGTAGGTGGCATATTGATATTGATTTTGTCTGTGCTTCCACAAAATTACAGAGTATCCTTTCTCTACTTTATTGTATCATAGTCTCTGGGTAACCTTGTCTGAATTGGTGTTCTGAGACACAGCTCATGTCCAACAGGAGTATAACACAGTCATGCACCGAGTGCTCAGCCACCTTCCACACAAGAGGTTACTCTTAGTCTCCCTTTGTCAGAGTCGAGCTCTCTCTTCAACTGTACCACCTATAATTAGTGTCAACTTGAGTAAAAATTTAACTTTTCTGAAACCCAGGCTTCTCATCTGTGAAATGAGGATGCTGCCGCAAGTGTTGAATTAGGGCATCTGTTTCGTGGGCCTTGCACTGTGGCTGATCCTTTCAATGGGCATGGTGACCGTGAGTTTGTGCTCCCTCACTCACCACAGTAACAACAAATTTAACTCCTATGTTTTCCATGTTTCTCACATAAGTTTTCCAGTAGTTCTTGGATTCCACTGTTTAATGAAAGCATGCAAGTGATAGTCTCACTTCTCAGCCTCAATTATCAGTTCAGAAGAAAACGATAAGAGAGACTCACAACCAGCTAACCCAGCTGTTCTCCCAGCAGGGAAACAGATCGAATGTAATATTTCTGCCAGCATGAATTTCCCAGTGGGTTCAGCACACATTCTGACTTTTTTACTTATTCAGTGCCACTGGGTCAGGTGTGAAAACTGCCTACCTCTGTTTTGCTGTCTACGAAGGTGGTCTGCTGTTACAGATCATCTCCCAGCAGCAAGGGCCTACAGAGAAGGTGAAAATTATGGAAATCTGAACCTGCTGCTGAATCTTGGATTGTCAAAGGCCTTTGCTCCAGTGTACTCAGAATTAGGAGAGCCCATGGTATTGGGAGCTGGCCTGTGCTGTACATATTCACAAACTGGCTGTGATGGCTAGTTATATATGTTAGTTTGACTGGGATAATAGATGCCCAGGCAGCTGGTAAAGCATTATTTGTAGGTGTGTCTGTGAGGGTGTTTCTGGAAAAGATTAGCATTGGAATCAACAGACTGAGTAGAGACGATCTGCTTGCGCCACAGAGGATGAGCATCATCTGATGCACTGAGGGCCACACAAAACAGCAAAGTGAAGGAAGGGTGATTTCTCTCTCTCTTCTTGAGTTGGAACTTTCATCTTTTCATGCCCTCGGACATTGGAGCTTCTGGTTCTCAGGCTTCAATCTCCAGAACTTACACCAGGCTTCCCCACCTAGCTCCTCTTTCAGTTATCAGGCTAGACTGAATTACATCCCTGGCTTTTTAAGGTCTTCAGCTTGCAGATGACACCCTCTGGGACTTCTTGACTTTCATAATCGTGGAAGTCAATTGCCACGATTAATCTGCTCTTATATAACTATACACACCCTATTGGTTCTGTTTATCTGCAGAAGACTAACTAATACACTGGCATGCCTCTCTTAGTTCAAAGCGAGAAGGAGGACAGAAATTGCTTATTTGAATTTTTCTATTATTTGTGCACTCAGTGATTAATTCATCTTAGAACACATTTAAAAGGTAATCAAAAACTTAGACTTGGAACATGGCCTTTGAAGTAGTCAATTCAAATTCCAGTATACCTCCATAATGACTGAGCAGGGCATCTAACTGGCACGTATGTTAATGTCTTCCCTGGCATAATGGGGATGATATATCCATATATTGGGTACTGTATGATCCACATAAGATGATCTCTGTAAAGCATCTAGAACTGTGACCAACACGTTGAAATAACTTAATCAATTTTAGTTGTAAACTATCATTATTAATTTTGCTTCTGTTTTATTATTATATCATCATCATCGTCATCTTTACAATTCATTTTTTTCAGCTTACAGCAAGAAAAAAACATTCTGAGTTCCTGGTTTTTATTTACTACCTGTCTCATTACAGACAGGTTAATTCAGGTTAATTATTCTGAGTTGTAATAACCTCTTGTCCCTCAAGAAAATGACAGGATATAAAAAATACATATATACAAAAGTCATGTGCTATACCTAACAAATGGTAGCCTATCAGAAAATGGTACCTTATATTGTCTGCCATACCACTGAGGTGGACATCACACAGCTGGAGTCTAGATGGGTCTTGTAGGGCTTCAAGGTAAAATCCTACAGAAATCTAGCCCAGCCATTACTGGGACCCATTCTCTGGCCTTCTTCCAAAGGGTTCTGTCCCTAAGAGAAAATAGCCTCTTCTTTCAACTGCAACTGGCATAGCTTTCATGGGCTTATGGGGAGGGTTTGGTCAGATGTTCTCCGAACCCAGGGTGATCTTGCCAAATAGTTCCTGGCAAGGCCACATTGCTAAGGAGGAGCTCATAAGGTGGTACATTTTTATGAAATTTGAAAAAGTAAAATATTTTAAGAGCAGCCTATTAAGAATGCTATCTCTTTCTTTGCCGCCTTCCCCCCTGGCATACTTTCTTCATGTTGGGTGGCATTGAGGTGGTGTGGACACTTGGAGCCTCAGTGAGGTCTTTATATAGGTAAGTCTATGTCTAGTTAAGTGATTGCTAACATTCTGATGAAGAAATGGTTTTTCAAAAATTCTTCTAATGCCCAGTGTGCTGATATACCCAGTGCCATGACCTGAAAGTGTTGGACTCAAAGCATGCTGCATTGGGGTGTTCCTCTGGCACCCAGAGGTGGAATATGTGTGGGGACACCACACTCACTCTGGGCAGTGTTGAATGTTAACTCTCTTATCCCCTAAGTTCTGAAATACACTCTAACAAATCATTGCCATATGTTCCCTTGTTCAACTCATATGCAATCTTATAAGAGTAAAAGCATCAGCTCTGCTTTAAAAGGAAACAGATGACATCTAAACAGGTGACAAATTGAGGTATTAAGCCCCATGTCCTCCAGCTGGTACAAGAACTGACAGCCAGTAACATATTCCTAAATTATTAATAGATTATCACCAATACATAAAACAAAAAATGTTGTTTGAGAAAACAACTCAATGAACCATCTTTCTATTTTTGCCATAGAAAACTACACTATAAAATTAGTAATATAATTAATGAAGATATTGTAAATAATATGCAACTGGGCTGGGCATGGTGGCTCATGCCTGTAATCCCAGCACTTTTGAGTCCAAGAAGAGTGGTTCACTTGAGGTCACAAGTTCGAAAACAGGCTGGCCAAAATGCTGAAATCCCATGTCTACTAAAAATACAAAATTAGCTGGTGTGGTGGCATGTGCCTGTAGCTCCAGTTGCTCAGGAGGCTTAGGCAGGGGAATTGTTTGAACCCGAGAGGTGGAGGTTGCAGTGAGCAGGGATCGTGCCACTGCACTCCAGACTGGGCGGCAGAGGGGAGACTCTGTTAAAAAACAAACAAACAAAAAAAACAAGCAACTAAAACTAAAAAGACCATCAAAACTATGCAACTGAAAATAATGGGATTAGTTTCTATAGAATGTTGTCAGGCAGTATATTAATATGAATATTATGTTATTTTTATGGATGTGGTGATATTTGTCAACTTCTTAATGTGTAATTTTTGAGTGTGTTTCTAATTGAAAATTAATTGTTGTAAATTATTATTTATATTTAAAATACCTATTCTTAAACAGCAACCCCTAAAAGAAACCTTGAGCACCCGAAAACCTGTATCCATGACTAGAATACAGACCTTCGGCACATTATCATTTTTATTAGCAAAAAGTGACTCGATATATCTCTTAAACATACTTACATGGAAACTGCAATAACTGGTAAGCCTCTTAATTGAAACTGAAGTAGAGAAAGGGTAGTAACACCCATGTTTAGCTGAGGAAAATAAATCAGAAATAGCAGGCTGTTATGAGAAGACTGTGATAAAGATATTTGGAAAATATGTTCCCTCTTATCTGCTTCCACTGAATAATTGATTACAGTTTGAGTAATTGCAGTAGCTGGTGATCTGCTCTCTCTGCTGGTTGTGTCTTTTCATCTAGTCCATGCTCCACACACCTAGCAAATTCATCTTTCCAAAATATACATTCACCATAACCATATTTTTTACATCTTGCAAAAGCATCTACTGGCTTCTACAGCACAGGTTTTGTTCTTTGCGTAGTTTACAAAAAGACACACCTGCAGGTGGACAGAGCCCTACAGGCCCATGGCTTAGCAAAACTACAGCAGCTTTGCACACATAAACACACACTCACACACATACACGTGCCAGACCTAGGTTACAAGACTTGGCTTGGCTTATAGAACGTAAATAAAATCTCCAACTCCACTGCCCCCTCAGTCAGGTAAATAACACGATTAACCACTTGAAGCGACATTGGAGACCTACCTGGCCTTGCCTAGTTTGCAGGTGGATGCCAAGCTCCTCATTATATTGCAGGAGAACTTTAACTGCCTGTAAATCTCCGTTTCATTTGCTGCAGTCTAGACAAGCAAAAGTAACTGCTGATTTTCTATGCACTTCAATTTCCAATTTCTCCATGTTTCATTGCTGTGGCACAGGTTTCATAGCTTGTTATTGAATATCCCCCAAGCCTTTTTTGACTGGTCAATTTCTAGGCAGCCTGGAAACTCAGGTCAAGCATCTTACTCTTCAGGAAATCTACGTTGTCTCCGTGTCCAAGTGAGAGGTCCTTCTGTATACCCCAATGGCATGCTGTGTTCAGCCCTGCTGTAGTACTTAACATACTGTATCATAATTTGAGGCTTATTTACTTACTGCCTCAAATTCTGAATGTGAGCTATTTATTTATTTATTTATTTATTTTGAGATGGAGTTTCACTCTTGTTGCCCAGGCTAGAGTGCAATGGCGCGATCTCCAGCTCACCGCAACCTCCGCTCCCAGGTTCAAGCTATTCTCCTGCCTCAACCTCCTGAGTAGCTGGGATTACAGGCATGTGCCACCACGCCCGGCTAATTTTGTACTTTTAGTAGAGATGCGGTTTCACCCTGTTGGTCAGGGTAGTCTCGATCTCCCAACCTCAGGTGATCCACCCGCCTCAGCCTTCCAAAGTACTGGATTACAGGCGTGAGCTACCATGCCCGGCAAGGAATGTGAGCTGCTTGAGGGCAACTTTGTATACTTAGTTTCTTGCAATGTACCTGAAATATCTTCATCTTCACCATCATCACTAACATTTTCATCACTAGGATTTATTACAAAGAAAACCAGTAACTTCCCTACTCAAAATATGGACATCAACACATTTCCTTATTTGATGCAAAGTTTTCTCACAGTAGCTTCAAACACCACTCAATGATTTGTCTAGACTTTAAGTATAATATCACTAATTGATAGAAGTAATTTTGGTGCTTTTAAATATACTAAATCTCTAGTGAGCAATAAAATCACTGGAGAGAATAAAATATGCAGACCCTTTTAATTTAACTGTAACTTCAGAGTCAAGTCAAATGTGGTGCTGCAGGGATAAGAGGCTGGTAGATTTTGGATGGATTATGGTTTATTTCATCATAGTATGTAACTTCATGAGGCATATTGATTCTCTCATTACAGAAGAGGATGATGCTTTCTCATGCTTGTAGAACTTAATGCCCTCTCACAGAGCCTCATCACCTCTAACAGTGATTCTCATATGGGTATATACTCCCTGCAGAGATGGAGGCGTTTAGAAGATTACTAAGTCAGCCATTAAACATGGGCTAAATGCCTGGGGTAACAATTCTATCTAAAGATTTGCTGAAAGCAGATTATATTAAAATACATATTAATCAACATAATTGGCCACAAATTTCATTTACATTTAAAGAAGAAACATCAGACCTCAAAGAAATTGGCAACATTCGTCAGGTTGTTTGGTGCCGAGTTATCAGACTACCGAAAATTATCTTTCCTCTGCCATTAGAAGCAATTCAGTGGAAAATATTCAGTAGTGCAGACCTATTGCAGAACATTTCAACTTCTCATCAAAGGGTACAACAGTTTTCAAGGTACAGCCTCTTCCCAATTTCAACTTTGTCACCACTTCTTCATATATTATGTGTGCCTGGTCTCTGGAACTTTCATTAAGCCCTTATGTACCAAACGCCCACAAGCTTATCCTTACCACCAAGCCAGATGCACGTGTGTGTGTGTTTTCGTGACCATGCCTCTAGGTATTTCCTGCTTGTTCCTGGATGTTTTATTCTGTCTTCAGAAAGCTGTGAATCTTCAATCCCATAGTGAAAACTTTACTTCCGAAAACTTGGCATCTTGAATATTTGAGCTGCATTTTTGCCTACATAGATTTTTTATTTTTATTTTCAGACCTACCACATTATAGACTTATACGTGAGTCTCCAGAACTGTTCTCAGAGTTTCCTGCATTTATGTTTCCCCATCTTTCACTTTTTTGCCTTTGTTGGGGATTCTCCCCATCTCTTTTCCACTTCGCAGGAAACTGCTACTTATTAAGGTGAGATTCTACACAAATGTTTCCCTTTCATGCTTTCTCCATCCTCAGCGATCTTAGAATCTAAACTGGATTCCACAGCAGAATGGAACTCGCTCCTGCAATATTGGTATTTTCCTATGCCCCTCACCCAGTGGACTGCGTATTCTTAGCAGATGGAGAGAGCATCTTATTATTTTTGTGCTTTCAGGAACTAGGACAATGCTAGACACACACATATCCACACACAAATGCACTGAAGAGAGAATCAGTGGTGGTGTTAGTGTCGAGATAATGTACCAAAAACACATACTGGACAGAATGTAAATCAACTGTAATTGTAGGATGTTTGTTTAAATAGGACCCCTGCTAAAATACATTTCAAAATCTCCCTCTTGTGTTCAGGATGAAGTGTAAATCCCTCACAAGACACATTCTCCATGTATCTGCTAACACAGACATTTCTAAAGCTGGATCCTTCCTGCTTCAATTGTCTTAAATCTTGCCGGTGGAGTTGTATGCTTTGACAAGATTTAACCACTTGCCATTTTAATTTTCAAAAACTCACATTCTCTTCTAGTGATTCTCAGTATTTGCACAGACTGTATTGTCTCCTGGAAATGTCTTAGTTTGTGTCTTTACAAGGCTTAATTCTCCTCATAAAATCCCTTCAGTGAAATATCTATTCATATATTTTGTTCATTTTAAAACTAGATTTTTTTGTCTTATTGAATTAAGTAAGCTCATTTAGAATTCATTATAAATTCAGATGCAAGTCCTTTATCAAATACGTTTTACAAATGTTTTCTCCATCAGTCCTCTTATTTTCTTCACAGTATATTTTTTAGAATAAATATTTTTAATTTTGATAAAGTCCATGGTGGTTACTTTATTTCTGTTACAGTTTCCCCCACCCCCTCCAGTATTTAAATACTGTTTGAAAACTGTTTGATACATAGCAGATATGCAATAAATAATACAAATACTCTGAAAACTAAACAGTATACTAAAGTTAGTATATTCAACCTCACCAGTGCTTATATCTGAAAGAACTACTGTTGGAACACAGCTGTGCATTTCTATAGGAATCAACTTTGGATTTCCTTTAAAGCAGAGATTTCATATCCTTTTCAGTTTCCACAATTTCACAACCTAAAACACTGTCCAAGATTATTTTGACCTGGAAACATTTCAAAACAGGTGTTGAAGCCTGCTTCCTACTCTCACCCATGGGGATGAATGTCTGCTAAAGATAGCGGTTGGCATTTAGAGCAAATCAACATACCAGCGACGCAATTAGACTCTCTTTCCGGCATTTATTAGGTATAAGGGCATATTTGTCTATCAAGAACACTTGTCTTTCACATAACTGAAGCGTGGGTTCAGTAGATGCTATTTATTTGTATCTTTTCCTACAGCAGGAAAATGTTGAGAAAGGCAATTAGAGATATGTTCAGATAAGTGGAAGGCAATCTAGACGCGGAGAACAGCCAACAATAAAAAATTGGAAAGACTGGACAGGCACAGTGGCTCATGCCTGTAATGTCAGCGCTTTGGGAGACCAGTGGATGGATCATTTGAGGTCAGGAGTTCGAGAGCAGCCTGGCCAACACGGTGAAACCCTGTCTCTACTAAGAATACAATAATTAGCCAGGCATGGTGGCGGGCACCTTTAATCCCAGGTACTTGGGAGGCTGAGGCAGGAGAATCGCTTGAACCTGGGAGGCGGAGATTGCAATGAGCCAAGATCATGCCACTGCACTACAGCCAAGGCGACTGAGAGAGACTCTATCTCCCAAAAAAAAAAAAAAAAAAGAAAGAAAGGAAAGAGTGTAGAAAGGGTAAGATATAGGAACAACGAAATATAATGACTGAAGTGATGTAAGCAGTTGAAGAATGAGGTGAAATCCGATAGTGACCATGGGTAACCAGGTGAAAGAAAGAACCCTGGCTCATATTAAAACTCATTTTGTAGGTGTATGTTTTAAAGACGGTCTGAATTCTGTTTCTCAAAATGAGTTCCAAAAATTGTTAAAATGGATTTATCCTTAACACATGTTTACAGTCTACAAGATGAGTACTGGGAAGAACGAATCATGCCTGAAACTCAAGCACACCTCTAGATACTACTCATATATAGTCACTCTGACATATAATTTGCATAACTTTCCATATAAGGCAACTTAAAACCTCTTGGGAAGAGTTGGTTAATATTCTCTAAATGAAACCATGAATTTTTTCTACATTTTTTTTCTATTACATATTCCTTTCATCTTCCTCACTGCCTTGACCCAGAGGCTCTTACCCAAGGAAAGTGCCATGCGGACACTCAGGTGAATGGTGCTTAATGGCAAGACGAATCAATAAAAATTTTGCCATAGCACAATGTGAACATTTATACAAGTTACTAGTCTCTTTTCTCACCTTTTAAGTATTGAGTTTACTTGACCTTTTACAGAAGGTTTATAGCCCCTGGCATCATATAATTTTATTAATAGAGTCATTAGCCTATACCAATAATAATAATAATGACTCACGTTTATTAAGTGAAAATATGATGGGTTGTGCTAATTGCTTCAATTGGATGATCCTATTAACTCACCACCACTCAACTATGAGCAGGCACTTCCCTTTTCATTCTGTAAGGTGAAATAGGTGTTGTAAACCAAAAATAAATTTTGAACCTCCTCTCACCTTCCTGCACCCATCTGAAGGGACTTTCTTCTCGGCCACACACCCTAAAACGTAAACTGAAAGACTGGTTCAGGCCATGACAGGACGTGAGGATTGAACATGCCTCATTATACCTCTCCATCATTAACAATAGTACAGACCTTAAATCTGATAAGAAACATTTACAGGCTAATCTCTCTAAAGCCTGCTACTTGTAGGTTTCATCTGCATCATAAAACCTAGCTCTCCATAACCCCTTATTGTAACCCAGGCATTTATTTTTACTGACAATAACTCTTTCAACCAATTGCCAATCAGAACATGTTTATATCTGCCTATGACCTGTAAGTCCCTTTTCCTTCAAGTTGTCCTGCCCTTCCAGATGGGATCAATGTAAAGCTTACATGTATTGATTGATGTATTAAGTCTCCTTAAAATGTATAAAAACAAGCTGTACTCCCACTACGCTGGGCACATGTCACCAGAACCTCCTAAGGCTGTGTCATGGGCACAGTCTTAACCTTGGCAAAATCAACTTTCTAAATAGATCGAGATTTGTCTCAGGTACTTTTTTTGGTTTACAATGTTCAACACCAAATGGTTAGTATGTGGCTGAGCTGGGGTTTCTACATTAATCTGTCTGACTCTAGAACATGTTCTTAGTCTCTCTGTCTCACCTTCCCAGCTATAATTTCTTCCAGCCTCATTACTCCCTAGGGAGGCCCAGGAAGGGGAGTAAATGACAAAGACCATACGGTTTATCAGTGGCAGAACAGGAATCAGAGCCTCATCTCTTCAGTTCCATGACCCTTCCATTGTCTTTCAACACTCTTTTCTGTTTCCTTTACATTTGCATCATAAAGTATTGCATCACAGGGTTTCTTAAAAACTGAGAATCACTATTTAACACTTAAGGTTGTACTCATTATGTGCCAATCCTTTAAGTCCTCTGCATGGGTGAAATTATTTAGTCTTTGCTACCAGCCTATAGGTAGGTACTATTATCACTGGCACTGCACAGGTGGGGATTTGAGGCACGCGATGGTTAAGCAGTCTACCTAAGGGCACACAACTGGTGAATGGTAGATTTAGCATTGAATCCAGGCAGTCTGCATCTAGTAGATTCATGTTTAATCGTTTAGCTGGGATGCTTCTATTCCAACTTTAGCTAATAGGTGGTGGGACTGTTTTCCTCATACAATAATGTGAGGAGAAATAGGAAAGTCTGTTTAAGTGTCTTTTTCTTTTGATTTGCTACATCTTAAATATTTCCCATAAAATGACTCAGATCTGAAGCAGAACAAGCCTTCATCTAGGGAGACCAAAGAGGAAAGCACTGTGGTTGAAACCTACTACTGCTACATACTAGCACTGGTGACCTTCAGCAACTAACTGGTGACCTTCAGCAACTAACTGGTGACCTTCAGCAACTGACTTGCTGAAGCTCAGTTTCTACAGAAGCAAAGCTCTTGCTCTGCCTAATTCCCAGTTTTGTTTGGATGAGCAAATAAAAAAATGTTTAAAGTGTATGTAAAAATACTTTAAATAAAAATATAAACATAAAGATGGTGTCATTTATCATTAATACTGTTATTTATACTGCTAAATTATTATATCAATTTAGCAGTATCAGTACCAATATTTGTGCTCAAGACACTAAGTACGCCTCTCAAAATGCAACTTGGTGTAAAATGTATTGTTTTACACAAGTATAATCAGTTAAAGATCCATTAAATGCTTTGATATTTTATCTTCTTTTTCTTTCAATGAATTTTTTTGAGCACCTACAGCATAAGATTGTTCATTTCTCAAGACCAACTTATGATTATTTAACTAGTTGGGAATTTAAACTATAACATTTAAATTCAGATGAGACATTGAGGAGCTAAACATGCTTTTTCTTCCAAAGGGAAGACTTTGTTTCCTTAGGAACATTGTCTTTATGTGCTGAGTACAGTATAGGGCACAGTGTAAAGCACTTGGGAGAAGTTCAGTGGGTGTTTCTTGAATGAAACGAAATAAACATTCATCCAAAACACAGTTTTTCTCCATGTGTTTATCATAAGAGCATTTTACTATCACTAGGGAGGAAACTGGAGATGTATTTTAATATTATGTTCCAATTTCTAGAAACAAATTTGTGTCCAATTAATATTTAAATTAAATTTCAATGTTTATGCCCCGTGTTCTTCATGCTGATGGGACTATTGGATATGACTTGAATTAAACATGAAGGACATCACTCCATACTTTAACAAGTCATTAGATTTAAAGGCCAGTTGTCTGGAGTGATTTTTGAAGTCTTTCCATCCCTAGGAACTTTTTTCTGAAGTCAACATCAGCATTTTTCATGAGTTGCTGTTGGAGAGAGGAGAAAGCAAAATTTCAAATGCTGTTGGTTTTAGCCACACAGATTTTATTCCATCTTTTTCATTCCCTTAGCCTTGTTTTATCAGTAGTCTTGAGATTTCACTGGAGTTTTCCTAGTTTGCTTCTGTCACAGAATAACTTTTGACTTTGTTAACTATAAATTAATACTTAAATTCAAGAGAAATGATGAAAATGTCTTGACTTTGTCTTTCCATGTAAAAAACATAAAAAATGTGGCTATCATGGAGTCATAATTTTCCCCAAATCTTTTACTTAGATGGTAGAGGGGCTGAACCCTGAAGTTACCATTTCCTGGTTCCCAGTTAAGAGTTAATTTTACTACAACTAACCGTATTTTTGATGCTATGTTCATATTTTCATGTACTATTAAACTATCTCAAACCTCTTCATCACATTAATTCAGAAAGCAATTCCTCCAGGACACAAAAATACACACACACACACACACACACACACACACAACTTTTTCCTTTAAAAGACATCTGCGAGTGTACATGCCAAGGACTCCACAAAGTAAATCACATGTTATCTCATTTAATTTGTACACAAAATAGTTGAGGGCATTGTGTTTTTCTGATTTTATGAATGAGAATAAAATTTTCTGATTTATGGTTGAATAAAATATCTTTCCAGTATCATGACTGGTAATTACAGATGCAGTTGTCAACTATGAAGTTTGTCACTGCATATGCTTCATACTGACTCTCTTTCCTACAATTCCTTATATGTCAGTGTGTTGTAGAGAAATCAGAATCCAGGGATTGTGTACTTTTGTCATATGACAGTTTGTCAAAGCATTTGGAGATGTAGGAGCTGGCTTCAGGAAGGAAAAAGTCCAAAGGTCACCAATCACTGTTTTTTTTTTTTTTTTTTTGAGACGGAGTCTCACTCTGTGCCCGGGCTCACTGCAAGCTCCACCTCCTGGGTTTACGCCATTCTCCTGCCTCAGCCTCCCGAGTAGCTGCGACTACAGGCGCCCGCCAACACGCCCGGCTAGTTTTTTCGTATTTTTAGTAGAGACGGGTTTTCACCGTGTTAGCCAGGATGGTCTCGATCTCCTGACCTCGTGATCCACCCGTCTTGGCTTCCCAAAGTGCTGGGATTACAGGCTTGAGCCACCGCGCCCGGCCCCAATCACTATGTTTTAAACATCTACATTAAATGACTATAAAAGATATAACTAAGACCAAACTATCTAGTTTTTATGGAGATGAATCCTGGCTCAAGTTAAGAAGTTCTTCCTGTTTAAGCATCAAGGGAATGAAACCAACTGTTAGGACATGCATTGCTTATTATCATAGGCTTTAGTGTCTTACAATGTGATTTACTTTCCCATTTGTTCCTTTTCTCTCTTCCTATTTTTCTCTATTCCACAAGCATTTCTGTAATGCATACTGTGTGCTGAGCACTATGATTGCAATTGAGAATAAAGGCAAGAATCACTTCACATCTCTCAAAAACTATCAATTCGGTGGTGGGTACAGATCCACCAATACTTGCAACAAGATGTGGCATATGTAAACATAAAGATGTACAGAGAAATTCAAGAACACGTGTAGAAAAAGTCTTCATGGAAGACATAAAGTCAAAGCTTAGACTAAATGGGTTATTAGGGGTCATTGAGAGAAAGAAGAAACAACCAAGGAAGGTGGGAGTTCGGAGGAAAAGAAACAGACAGGGCGGTTGCAGTCACCCAGGATGCATGATAATGTGTGAGAGGCAAAGGGGAAAGGCTGTGGTTGAGGGAAATTAACACAGAAGAAAATGCTGAAATGAAATATTGATATTTCTATATACCTATGAATTATTTTCGCCTTTGCTGATTGTGTTTACCTTCTTAGAGCCCATGAACTTCTTTTCAGGACTTCTTCAGTTGAGAGTCAAATTGCCCTCAGCTGTTAAAAAAAGATAACCATTCTCCCGGAAGATGTAAAAAGAACCAGGATTTGAGAAACACGTTTCTTCTATATTGAACATTAAATAGATGTATTTTACGTCTAAGTTACTGATCATGTGTGCAAATCTCATCAAGCAGAAGATGAAGCTGTTTATACTCTGTGTTCATTGAAATAGCAGAAATTTCCTTGCAAAATAGCTTCATAAACTGCAAAATAATATAGAATATTTTACTATTATCTGGCTGTATGGAAGAGCAAGAAAAGCTCAAGTGCTGAAGTCACCTAGTCCTTCTCAAACTGCGCCCCTTTGTCAATTATCTTTCCTTTCTTTCCTTTTCTCATAGGCAAAAATGACAATAACATTCAACTTTTCAGATTAGCAGAAAATTCAACCAGATTCTTTTCTGTATAATGTCTCCGAAAGAATATTGATCCCCAATATTTTTAAGTATAAATCTATATATATACTTAAATATACTAAAATATATTTTAAAAATTCTACTTTACCCAAAGAAAATAACAGAGAATATAAAAATATTAGAGTTAAAATATTTTTAGAGAGTATTTAATCCTCTTGGTATATTCATTCATCCATTCATTATTTACCACTTAGTTTATTTGGTAAATATAATTGATTTCAAAGTGTTGGACACCGCATGTGCCGCAAGATACAACACAGGTTTCGTATAGAGGACATCGCAAAAAGAGACAAATATTTTTCAGTGCAAATATTATTCTTGTATGCCAAGGCATGGCACACAAAAGAATGAGTAAACTCCTATGTTATCAGCTCAGCTGCTAGGTTTGGGGCAGGTGAGTTAGGACAAGTTTTATCTTCCATAAACAGATGACTTCAAGGTCCTGCAGTAATTAGGACTGCTATAACATGAGAAAGCTTAATGGTGAGGGTGTTAGTTTAGACAAAATAGGGGCTGAAGTAGCAATTCCTTCTCTTCCTCCTGGAGGCCTGCTAAGGTGTCCTCTGTCCAAATACCTGGCTTCTCTCCCATCTTATCTCCTTAATCTGAGGTGATAGTGTCAAGGCAGTAAGGCTGAAGGTTCTGGAAGAATGGTCAGGATTCCTGGGTCTCTGTCCTTAATGTAACCTTACATAAATGGTAAGTCATCCATCTTCCTGAGTTCTTTTTGTTTTCATGCATTCAGTTCTTCAAAAATAATTTGGTGTTCATGAAATACCTTATTTTACATTCCATTCAAACAAACAAACAAAAAGAGCTGCTTTTTCTTTTTGTATTCTAGTCCCTGTTAATATACGCATTATTAGGTAAAGCATTCTTGATAATATTGTTTTTGTTGCTGGGGAATTTTATCAGCCATATGTTCCTGGGGGAACATTGGTTTTCAATGGAAGGACGTCTGTGAGCAGCAATGCTGTGCCAGATGATCTGACACAAGCGTTCCAGTGGGTAACCAGTCAGGTATTGAGTGGGGCAAGAGAGCCCCCCCACCATCCTGCCCCCCGCCACACACACCAGGAGTGTCGGGCAACCATCAGGTGATGGTCAGGTGGTTGTTAACCATTTCTCTAAAATAATAATTGACCCCAGCCAGTGTCAGGGAAAGGCAGGCCCCTAACAGATAGAAAACACCTGAAACTGACCAGCAGCTTCCCAATAAGGTCCCGAAAGTATGTCAACCTATAAAACCCCAAGCCGAGAGGTCAAGTCAGGCACTTGGTTTCTCAAGTCTCTTACTTGGCCCTCTTCCAAGTTGCACTTTCCTTCTTTTTTTTTTTTTTTTCCCCCTTTCCTTATTGTTGTAAAGCTTTTCTAATAAACCCATTCCTGCTCTGAGGCCTGCCTTGGTCTCTCCTTCTGCCTGATGCCCCTCAGTTGAATTCTTTCTTTTGAGAAGGCAAGAACTGAAGTTGCTGCAGACTGGTATGGATTTGCTGCCGGTAATGTGGGGTACCTCGAATCTCTTCTACCACTAACAATCATCCTCTCATTTTACTCTTACAATAAATCTCTGTTGCATATTAGAATCTTCACTTTATACATATGGACAGTAAAGACCAGAGATATGGCCTGGTGCAGTGGCTCACTCCTGTAATCCCAGCACTTTGGCAGGCCGAGGTGGGTGGATCACCTGAGGTCGTGGGTTCGAGACCAGCCTCACCAACATGGAGAAACCACATCTCTACTAAAAATACAAAATTAGCCGGGTGTGGTGGCATATGCTTATAATCCTAGCTACTCAGGAGGCTGAGGCAGGAGTATCGCTTGAACCCAGGAGGCAGAGGTTGCAGTGAGCCAAGATGATGCCATTGTACTCCAGCCTGGGCAACAAAAATGAATCTCCATCTCAAAAAATAAAAATAAAATAAAAATAAACCAGAGGTATTTAAAACTCTCCCAAGACTAACACGATTAGTAAAGGATGAAAAAGGAGATTTATAACATGGTAGAGTGACTTCAAAAGTGTGTTTTTTGTTTTGTTTTTCTTCTAAAAGGCCCATCACAATGAAGCCATAAGGGCAGACTGACTGGCTTCAGCATGATCACTACGGCCAGTGTGTCTGCGGGGTGTGCCCACTTAAAGCTGTCTCTTTAAACTTGAAAAGCTCACCTGGCAAAATAAACACTATCACAGGTTTTGTGGAACCCTCAGATTTTCATAAAACATCAGATGTCAGAAAGAGATGAGCATCAGAAGCAGTAGTTACCATGAGTTTTCTGAAATAGTCTATCTCTCAATTAGCTACCATTCGAGGTAATAAAGTTATGTACCATTCAAAGTTACAGCTAAGTTCTTAGCAGCTTTTCCTAAGTAGATTCCTATACTGGAAAATGAAAGAACACAAAAGCATAACCCAAGAAGAGGGCGTTCTAATTAGTATATTGTGTCTTACAGTCTTCGTGTAAATTGTTTTCATAAAACCATTCCTCAAATTGACAATCTCTCACTTTGTAGCATTCACCTTCTGCAGATCTGGATCTGGTATATACTTTGTTCTCCTCATATCATTTTATTCTGTTCTCATTCTGGCATAGAGAAATTCTTCTCTTTGAATATATCAAATGTGGTTAGGAGCTACCTGCATATCTCTTGAAGAGCATGTCACATGATGTCTCACTTATCAAATCATGGATTTTAATAACAGAGTGCCTGCCAATTTCAACCTCTCTCCCCTTAGAGATGAGAAAACAGGTTCAGAGAAGACATGTGGCTCCACAAGATCTCACTTGATCTTAGTGCCATCTGTGTGCCGCTGAGTGGACATACACTTCAGAGTACTTGGCTAATGTGTGTGTCGGGGGGGGTCACTTAACGTTCACCAGGCCCTTTACCAGAACAGTTTTTTTTTTTTTGTAATTTTTAAATCATTATGGGTACATACTGATTATATATAATTGTAAGGTATATGTGATGTTTTGATACAAGCAGTCAATGTGCAGTGATTAAATGGGGGTAATTGGGGTATCTGTCACTTTAAGCATTTATCATTTCTTTATGTTAGGAACATTCCAATTCTACTTTCCCAGCTATTTTAAACTATGTAACAAATGATCGTTAACTATAGCCAGCCTAATGTGCTACCAAATACTAGATATTATTCATACTATCTAACTGGATTTTTCCACCCATTAACCATAGTCACTTTTTCTCTTGTCTTCCCACTACCCTTCCCAGCCTTTGGTAACCATCAATCTATTCTCTACCTCCATGAGTTTAATATTTTAAATTTTTAGCTCCCACATAGGAGTAAGAACAGGCAACATTTGTCCTTCTTTGTAGAAGGGTTTTTATACAATGTGATAATATAACCATAGAAATACATTATTCATGTAGTGGTGCAGAGTGAGAGTGGCATGTGAATAACTTTCTGAAAACCAGAGAAATGTTCACAGAACAAAATGAAGTTTGAACTGAATCTTGAAAAATTAGACTTTTTAGTGCAGAAAAGTGTGAAGTACATCTCCGATAGAACTTTATTTGTAAAGGTAAAAAGACTTGAAAAAGCTAGCTTGGAACCGGATACCTAGATGCAAATTAAGAAGTTGCATTTAGCAATCCACAGCATGGTGCCTGGATTCAATAAATGTCTCCACTTCTCTCCCTTTTTACTTTCTACATCTGAAACATAGGAAGACAAGAGCAAAAGGGAAAAGACAAGATGTGTATCAAATATAACATTTACCTTCACCAGAATTTCCAGGGCACCTCTGACGTTTTTATCAGAATTTGGAAAAATGTTGATCTTTGCCTGACTTCACAAATATGAATTCCACTGGGTGAAGGGGAACTTACGATGAAATCCACATGTGTTAGGCAGGCATGTGAGTTTCCATGGTTCATGCTTTCCCAGCCACACTTGTATCTCTTGTCTTGATACCCCTATTGCAGCTCATCAGTGTCCTAGGACACACCCTGTCTAAATTGGTGGTTTACATTAAACAGCTATGTCCTCTCACCTTACTGTTCTCTTGCACTTACTGCTAACAAAAATAATCTTACCCAAACCCTCTTTTCTCTGCCAAGCTAAATTTTGCCAATACTTAATCCAGATGTCACCTCCTGTGTTATTCTTTTAGAGCTGCCATGACAAAATATCAAGAACTGGGTGGCTTAAACACTATCACAGGCTGCTTTAAAGTAACAGTGGTAAGTTTTATTGAATGACTGATATGTATGTATTTTTTCTATGTATATTTGTATTAGTCTGTTTTCACACTATTGTAAAGAACTACCTGAAACTGGGCAATTTATGAAGAAAAGGAATATAATTGACTCACAGTTCCTCAGGCTGTACAGGACACATGGCTGGGCGATGTCAGGAAACTTTCAATCATGATGGAAGGCAAAGGAAAAGCAGGAAGATGTCTTAAATGGCTGGAGAAGGAGAAATAGAGAGCAGTGGGTGGTGCCACATACTGTTAAGCAACCAGACATCATGAAAACTCACTATCAAGAGAACAACATGGGGAGATTTGCCCGCATGATCCAATCACCTCCCACCAGGCCCCTCACTGAACACACGGGGATTTAAATTCAAGATAAGATTTCTGTGGGGACACAAAGCCAAACCATATCAATATTATAGTTTGTTTTAGAGGATTTTACTTTAGATTATTAATATTTAGTGCAACATTATTTTTAACACAATATTAACTTACTGTCATTATGATTGCAACCATCTATACTACTGGAATAAAATCTCCATGATGATGGAGACAGTGTCTACCATCTTTAATGATGAATCGCTAGACTCAACTAGTACTTGGTATTTACTATGTACTTACAATAGTTTGGGGAACTAAGCGTTGAGTAAATTGTGTCTGTACAATTGATAGGTCTTTGAAAGATTTTGATATGAGAAAGAAAAAGATATGATTTAAACCTGGGGGTTGGAAGTAAACTGAGGCAGCTGTGTTAAGGATGTTTTAAATTGGGGCAGAGAAACCAGAGACAGGTACAAGCTTAGAGTATATATGCCTTCAATAAAGACCTCAAAACTGAGTCTCAGCATTTCTGAGGATAAATAACACTCAGTTTATATAATATGTCTCAGAAAACTGTAGGATCACTACCCACAAAACAATAAATCAAATGCTGAGTGACAATGAGAAAAAAACAAATTTCAAATTGGAAAAATGATGTGTGGCTCCTTCTCGTTTTGCATACCTTATGGGAACTCACTCCTGCACACACTTGTATCAGGACAAGACCCAACACCAGGACCTCCTGCTGATTAAATAAAGGAATGACCTAGAAAATGCTTTCAGTATGGGAGTGTTTTCCTTTAGGGTCTGACCTTTAGGATGTAATTGATTAGGGACTCAATAAATTAACATGCTAATTATACTTCTTCATGTGTGTATTTAAAAAGTTATTTGAAGGACCGTATGTTGCACATGCAAACAAACACTTGCACATCTGTTAATTCAACATTCCCAAAAATCTAATTTTGGGAATTTGACATTGCGGCAGGGAGGATATGTTCACACTGACTTTCACTTTACTCCTTGAATACTCCATGTCCTCTCCTTCTACTTCTCTTTTTACTGTTCTTTCTCTTTGGAATCCTATTAATTATGGTCATCTCATGACTGACACTTCTCCTGATTAAAGTTAAGGCAAAACTATTACCACTTCAGAGTGTTCTTCTTTTCCATTCAATCCTAGAGTACATTATTTCAATTCTCAATCATGGCCTAATCATTTTCAAATGACCTTATTTTATTTCTACATAGTAGGTAACACTAAAATTACCTTGCCCTTTTTATTTTTTGATTTGTTCCTTTTTATATCATGTCACTGGAATATCAATGGAGTGAGAGCCCTCCTTCTTTCATGTTTATCACTGTATCACAGGGTCAAGAATGGTGATTGTCACATTAAGGGTGCTTAATAAATATTTCAGGTATAGATGAACAAGTGAGAAAACAGGTCTGGAAAGCTAACTCACACAGCTAACAGTTTGTAGAACTGAGAAACAATACTCAGATTTTCTAATTCAAAGTTCAATGTGCATCTCACTGCTATCATCTACCAAACTTTGCTGTTAGTAGATTGTGCTATTAGTTTAGCAAGCAAATAAGCATGTACATTCCATATATATAAGTTATATAAGTCAATATATATATATGACATATATATTCGAAAAAACTGCATAGATCAAGTACTAACTCTTTGATTATCAGGTTTGGAGTCATTTGACAACTTTAAACACCCCTATCCCAGCACCCTTTTTTTTTTTATTTTCAGGAGGGGACCAGCAGAACACACTTCTGAATTATGAGGTATGAGAATGGTGAAAATGAGATTCTTAAAATAAAATGAGAGTCAGCGTTTTGCAGTTCAGGCTCTCTGTCTTTGTCGCTGCTTCTCACTTGCCTTTTTCTTACCTTCCATCTCATGTCACCCAGTATTGGGTGTTGGGTGTTTTGTGTTCTGTGATTTCAAAAAAAAAAAATCTCTGTGATGGATGAAAGTCTATGCAGTGAAGCACGCTGTCAGACTTCAGCTATTTGTCACCAAACACCGACACTCATCTAGGCCAAGTTTTTGGTTCTGAGTCATGTCTTTGCTTCTGACAAAATGTCAGTGTTATTTGTCACCATCTGATATTTATGCCACATCAGATTGTCACCGCTTGCCATGGGTCAGAACCACTGGGCAGGCAGCAGTCTTCACTGATTCTTTCAAATGATTCCCTAGAACAGCCCCTCAGCTTCGCTCCACAGGTTCAAGTGAGATCTTTACTAAATGTAAATATTTAGCAGAACTCAGTGGATAACAAGATTGGATTCGCCCAATGCCACTTTAAGAACTCATGAGTCTACCACGTCCCCAGTACTGATCACAGTAGCTCTAATTGCTATTTCATTCCATTAAACCCATATGCCACATAAAAATATGAGTTGGATTTCTTCAAAGATTCAATAAAGTCTGGAAAATATAGGAAAAAGGGTCAGGCCAACAAAGGGTTTATATGAGAGACTGAGATCAACCTCCTAGGGAAAAATCTCATTTCACTTAAAGAAAGCGAGGACTTGGCCTGAAGACAATGGGTCAGAAGTGATTTTGAGTACACCAGCTGTGAGCTGACGTCAGCTTCCTTCATTTTCAACCTTTATCACCAGGACTTTTAGCAATATCTTGAAATTAGAAAGTGACTAAAAACAGAAGAAAAAAATCTAGTTGATTGTGATACATTCTGTAGATTCACAGGTGAAATATTATGATGTCTAACATTTAATTTGAAATACTCCAGGAAATGTGAAAAAAAAAAAATACTCCAGGGGACAGGAAAGTGGGAAGGGGATAGGGACAACAAGATTGGAAAAATGTTGATGAGTTTTGAGACTGTGTGATGGGAACATGGCACTCATTGTACTGTTTTCTTATTTTTTGTTTATTTGAAAAATTCCAAGTTTTTTTTTTTTTTAAGTGCAGAAAACATTCATTCAGAAAAAAAAAAAAAATACATAAATAGGCCTGACGCAGTGGCTAATGCCTATAACGTCAGTACTTTGGGAGGTCAAAGCAGGAAGATTGCTTGAGTCCAGGAGTTCAAGATCAGCCTGGGCAACCTAAGGAGACTCCATTTCTAACAAAAATTAAAATTAAAAAAAAAACATAAAAACAGCCAGGTGTGGTGGTACATGCCTATAGTCCCAGCTACTCTGGAGTCTGAGGTGGGAGAATTGTTTGAGCTCTAGAGATGGAGGCTGTGATGAGCTGTGATTATGACACTGAACTCTAGACTGGGTGACAGAGCTAGAACCTATCTCTAAATAAATAAATAAATAAAAGAGGGCACTTCACTCTCACTAAAGTCTTTGTATCACTAGTACATTCTGTGGAGATTCACTAAAATATCTGTAGGAGAATCAAGCTAAATTTGGAGAGGAAGAATTTAAGAGCTTATTCCAGAGACAGAAACCTTTGTCCAGAAGTGGACTATTACAAGAGACAGTGTAAAACAAGTCAAAAGAGCAAAGCACAAACACACTGAAAAAATCAGAGGGAATCTATCTGAAGGCTGGTTGGGCTTCCTCCTCTGCTGTTCTTTGGACTCCCTCACCTTAAGGGCACCGACTGTTTCTGATGCAAGCATCAATTTTACTGAGGTGCTTTCTTAATTCATCTTTCTCACGCAATACATCACCACCTTCTTTCAGCAAATGGTATATCATTGCCATTTGTGTCTAAAGGACCGGGCTGTGTGTTTTACATTGTAGGCATGCAAGGGGATTATGTTGTTTTGCCATGCAAAACAAAACAAAATGGAAACCCAAAGTCATACGAACTAAGATGCCCTTTGAAAACTAGCTGAATATTCCCCACTCAGAAGGTGAAGACAATTATTGTTATCATTATCGCCTTGCAGTTGCCGAGTTTCTCCTGCTTTCCAAAGTCCTTTCACACATTACACATCCATAGACAGTTTGGGCTATTGCACATGGTGTGGGCTTGGAAATTATCAGACATTTGTTCAAATGAAACATTTTATCTTCTCCCTCAACTAAAAATCTCTTAATAGCTTTCCATTACTCTTCAAATAAAAAACAGAATTGTTGCTGTAGTGTATGAAGCCTAGCATGATTCCTTCTCTCTTATCATTTCCAAATGTATCCACTGAAATGCTCCCCTCAGTCACAACGTGCCAGGAACACCGGCATTTCTCAACTTTAGACCCTAATGCATTATTTTCTTGCCAAAATTTATTCACGGCTTGGCTCCTTCCAACTCTCCCCTGCTCTCCTTCAATGCCACTTCTTCAGATGATTCTTCAGCACCAATCTAACGCAGGTCCCCTCATTCTTCTTTCTCCAGTCACCCAATTTGTCTCATTAATCACGTTATCAAGATTCACACTTATTATATTTATTTATTGACTGTCTCCTCAGTTGACAGTAAACCTCATGAGGGAAAAATACCTGATTGTCTTGTTTCTCACAGAAAACCCAGCTCCTAGCGCAGTGTCAGATACTTAAAATAAAGGCATGATTGTTACTCATTGAAATAAAAAATGATAGAATGAAAACTAAATGAATAAAAACAGAGCTGCCATTTACTGACTGTGTAACAATTATGGATAAGTTCCTTTGCATCTCTGAATCTTTTTATTTTGATGTCTCCTTGATTGTGCTTCACGTAAACATTACTTAACACACCTGTGAGACCTGGTAGTTTTTATTGTTGCTATTACTGAGCTAAATATTCTTTTTCAGATCCATTTCCACTTCAGGCCAATGTGATTAAGAGCAATGTTTGTTTAAAAAAATTCTGTTTGCTGTTTTTACCATATGTTTATTAAAGAAGCCATTAGCCCAAAAAATGTCCACTCATATCTTTTGATCTAAAATTTAACAAAAAAAAAAATGAATTGCAGGCATTTCTATACATGAATCTGTTGTGTTTAGAGGTGGAGTACAGGAGGGATGGTAAAGTATTGGCAAAGTGTGTAGTACTTCATAAGTTCTAAGTGAGTATAGACAATATCAACAATTATATGTCTCTACCTCAATGTTTGTGTTGAAACTAAGAAGAGATCCTACTCTGTTATATAGAAGGCACAAATAAAAATAGTTAAACATGTAAAGTAGAATTTTATTTTTACCAAAATCTTTTTAATCTGTAAAAGTTACGTCTACTTATTTTAACAAAAACATAAGAATTTGTTTTTAAATAGCAAATGTAAATAATGCCTGTCACAGTATAAACTTAGAGAGGAAAAAAAAAACGAAACCTCTCTTGTTCCATACTGTGCCTGTATTTCCTAGCATGGCTTTTGGTACGTTGTAGACAATCAATAAATATTTGTGGAATTTATTAAGCAATATTATCTGGATAGATACTCAATCATCATGCAGCAGAAGAGGGATTATAGAAACAAAGGGGGCACAAAAACACAGGGTTAATTGTGCTTCCTTGCTTCTCATTGGGTTATTGGCAACAAAGTCCAAGAAGTAATCACAGAGGTTTTCAAGAGGGCCATCAACACTTTGCAAAATGCTTACTAGGGAGGCTGTTGGCATCTGCATTCATCCATCTATAGCACTATTTATAAAATATCTACTATGTATTGGATACTGTCCCAGGTTTTGGGCAAATATGGGCAGCATGATAGAGAGTCTTTGTGCTCTCAGTTTTGCAGTCATGACACACAAATGATAACTAGACTGCTGTTCATGACCTAACTACCAGATCATAACAATCTGTGACATGGACTATAGTATTTAAACTCTCAGCTCAGTTTCTGTATGAAGATGGCGATCATAAAAATTTCTGTCTTAAAGACGTATTATATAGTCTTACTAGCAGGTATCAAGGGCTTTAGTATGTACCTGTCCCTAACTCTCACAGGGATAATTAGGCACACCTCCCTGTTCTCGCATAGAATTTCTTTCTTACCCCCTCTTAACAGTCCTTATCTCTTTTTGATGCACTTACCTGTGTTTGTGTTCCCGATAGTCTCCAGAGCAGGGCCATGTTACTCATGCTTGCATTGTTGGATTTATAGTTGATAAAACACGTTAGGTACTCAGAATGTGCCTATTGAAGAATAAAAGAGAACATACCATCTTAAAAATCCAAATGCTTGTTTCAAAGCAACTATGAATTAATACTAAAATAAGTTAGTTGCCACTGTTGTAAATGCTGATTAAACCAACAGAGCAAATAGAACAGATTATGATGACCTATGGCTCCACACTAGAGCCAAACTGCAAAGGACAAACAATGTCTGTCTTCACATTTGATTTCAAAATTGCACCACCAAGTGCACGTCATTATCTCTCCATTAAACCCAGCAGTATGACTCATTCTTTCAGCAATTGTGCATGAGCTGAATTGATTTGAACTTGTTACTGACACCAACGGCAGTGGTGAAGTTTGAAATTGAGCAAATCTCCAATTGCATACATAGATTCACAATACCCTTTTTTCTTTTTGAATATTCATGCATTTTCCACTCCTGTTCAACACATTATCAATATAATTAGCAAATACAATAAAATATTTAAACCCACTAATTTGCTTTTTTCAATTCTGTAGAAAGTTAGCAAATCTTCATTAAGTATATGATGAATATAGAGTTTATGCCAAAGGAAAAAAATCATCTAAAGATGAATTTATGAAGAATTTGAAAAGATGGAAAAATACAGACTGGGTTCTTATCTAGCTCAGCTGCTAGCATGAAGAAGTTTACTTAAATACCTGAGCGTCAGTGTTCCTATCTGTCAAGTGGATCAAGTTTACCGAAAATTTCTTCCTGAGGCGCACTTGTTAAGTATGAAAATTACTCTTAAGAGTTCAGTGAGCCAGAAACCATCATCCAAAGGGGCTATGAATTAGACATTTGTAGATCTTTAGTGGGATATTCTACTACTGCTTCTCTTAACACTTTTAAAACATAGAAAAGAAAATTTTGTGTGTGTCTCACAGGTACACGGAACAGATTTTACACTTAAGGCTATAGTTCTGCAAGTTATATTTCCTATTTCAAAAAAATATTTATTTAAAATTCAATTTTTCATAAATATTGCTAGGGAAACATGTTATTTTGGTGAACATCTTCCTAATGTTTTCATTTCTCCTTTTTTCCTATTGTTTTCACTTCACACTTCTCTTCCATATTTCTTTCTTTCATTACCTCTTGTATTAGTCCATTCTCACACTGCTATAAAGAACTGCCTGAGATTGGATAATTTATTCAAAAAAGAGGTTTAATTGACTCACAGTTCTGCATGGCTGGCGAGGCCTCAGAAAACTTACAATCATGGTGGAAGGCAAAGTAGGCACATCTTACATGGCAGCGGGCAAGAGGGTGTGTGAAGAAGGAATTGTCAAACACTTATAAAACCATCAGATCTTGTGAGAGCTCACTATCATGAGAAAAGCATGGGGAAAATAGCCCTATGATCTCATCACCTCCCATCAGTTTCCTCCCTCAACACGGGGGGATTATGGGGATTACAATTCGAGATGAGATTT
>NW_012101732.1:437245-446571 GCF_000951045.1 Mandrillus leucophaeus
ATACTTGGAATTTTTTCAACGATTTGTTTTATGTGAACATGCTTGAACATTTTTTTCTGGGACATAGGGCCAAGAATGTCCCTAAGTGTCTCAGTAGTTGGAATGCTGGTCATAAGATTCGATTCTGCAATGTGACTAGATAATGCAAATATATTTTGTAGAGTTTTTGAAGCAATTTTCATTCCTATTAGCACTATATAAGTATTTTTTTGCTCTATATCCTAACGGTCATTCGGACTTACAAATGCTTGTCAAGCTGTGGGTGGCGAATTATGTCTCACTGCAGTTGAAAGTTTTCTAATGAGACAGAGCCTCTTGCTTTTCCACATGTTTATTGCCACTCCTGTTTTCTCTTGTTAAGGGCTCTACTAAATTTATTCATTCGTTTTGAAAATCGGGTTTCTTATCGTTTTATTTTTTAATTTTAGAAATTCTTTATCCATACTGGACCCTAATACTTTTCCAGTATATTTGTAACAACTATCTTACTGTTCTCCATGCTTTTGCCTCATTGGATTTTACCCAAATACCTCCTCAACCTCCAAGTGTCTCTTTCAGTGTTTTATAGCATGTTCTATCAGAATGCTTCTGCACACAGGATGAGGTATAAAACTTTTTGTTTTTCTCTAGGTGGTGACCCAGTTATTACTGATATTCAGGTTAGCGTCATGCTACCTTTCATGACCTTCTGCCTAACTTTAGGCTCTATAAACCTGATGTAAGAAACTAACTTCTTTTTTTATATATTTTATTTATCTTATCTTTTAAAAAATTGACAAATAATAATTGTCCATTGTTATGGAGTACTTAGTGATGTTGCCATGCATATAATGTATAGTAATCACATCAGGGTAATTAGCATATTTCCTTCATCTTAATCATGTATCATTTACTTGTGTTGGAAATATTTAATATTTTCCTTCTAGCTATCTGAAACTGTATGATATATTAACCATATCATACTACAGTGCTATAGAACACTACAACATAGTCCTTCTATCTAATTGTAATTTTGTATCATTTAACAAGTCTCTCCCTGTCCTCCCCTTCCTCCTTCCCTTCTCAAACTCTAACATCCTCTTCTACATTTTTCTTGTATTAAGTAAACTGCTTTTTAGCGTACACATATGAGTGAAAATATGCATTGTTGAACTTTCTGCTCCTGGCTTCTTTCACTTAATGAAATGTCCTTCAGTTCTATCCATGTTGCCATGAATGACAAAATTTCATTCTTTTTATGGCTGAATAGTGTTGCATTGTGTATGTTTACCATATTATTTTTATTCATTCATCTTTTGTTGGACAAATGTCTTTTGACAAATGTCTGTTCAGAAAATATGTTCATTTTTAAATTGTTTGTTTATTTTTCTGTTGAAATGTTTGAATTCTTTATATCTTCTGGATAATAATTCCCTGCCAAATGAATAGTTAGCAAACATGTTCTCTCATTCAGTACTTTGTCGCTTCACTCTGTTGTTTCCTTTGCTGTGTAGAAGCTTTTTAGTTGAATATAATGCCATTTGTATAATTTTGCTTTCACTGCCTGTGCTTTTTAGGTCTCATTCATAAAATCTTTTTTTCAGACTGATGTCCTAAAACATTTCCTCTTTGTTTTCTTCTAGTAGTTTCGTAGTGTTGGGTCTTATCTTTAGGTCTTTGATCCACTTTGGGTTGATTTTGTATAAGGTGAGAGGTAGTATCTAGTTTGTTTCTCTGTATATGAATATCCAGTTTTAACGGTACCATTTATTGAAAGAGGGTGTCATTTTTTTTTTTTTTTTGCAATAAACAATTTTGGCACCTTTGTAAAAAAATCAATCTAGCTATACAGAGAAGTGGATTAATTTCTGGGTTCTGTATTGTGTTCCATTGGTCTATGTGTCTGCTTTTATGCTAGTACCATGCTGGTTTGGTTACTACAGTTTTTTAGTACATTTAAAAGTCTGTTAGTGTGATGCCTCGAGCTTGTTCTTTTTGCTCATTAGTGCGTTGGCTATTCAAGGATTTTGTGGTTCCATACAAGTTATAAGTTTTTCTTTTCCTATTTCTATAAAGAATATCATTGGTCTTTAGAAAGGGATTGCATTGAACCTGTAGATTTCTATAAGCGGTATTTTTATTTCAACTATATAAATCCTTCAGATCCATGAGCATGGGATGTCTTCCAATTTGTCTGTGTCCTTTTCAATTTCTTTTTGATTTCGACTTTGTTATTTCTCATTCTATTTATTTGGGTATTCTTTCTTTTTTTCTTAATCTAGTTAAGGGTTTGTCAGTTTTTATCTTTTAAAGAAAACAACTTTTGTTTTGTTGACTTTTTGTATTTTTTTAGTCTCAATTTAGTTTATTTCTAGTCTGATTCTTATTATTTCTGCCTTTCTACTCATTTGGGGCTTGACTTTTCCTGCTTTTATAGTTCATTGTGATGCATCTTTAAGTTTGTTATTAGAAATATTCTAGTTTTTTAATATAGGCACGAATCATCATAAACTTGTCTCTTGTTATTGCTTTGCCCATGTCGCATAAGTTTTGATATGCTGCATTTCTATTTTTGTTTTAATATTTTTTTAAAATTTGTTTTTTAATTTATTCCTTCATCCATCTGTCATTCAGGAGCATGTTGTTTAATTTCAATATTATATTAGTTCATTCTCTCATTTCTGTAAACAAATACATGAAACATGGTAATTTGTAAAGAAACGTGGTTTAATTGACTTAGGGTTCCACACACTGTACAAAAAGCATGATGTTGGCATCTTCTTCTGGGCAGGCCTCAGGAAACCAGCAATCATGGAAGAAGGTGTAAAGAAAACAGGCACATCTTACATGGCTGGAGCCAGAGAAAGAAAGTGAGGGCGGGAGGTGCTACGCACTTTTAAACAACCAGATCTCATGAGAACTGTATCATGAGAACAACACTAGGTGAATGGTGCTAAACTATTCGTGAAGACTCTGCCCTCATGATTCAGTCACCTCCCACTAAGCCCCACTTCCAGTATTGGGAATTACAACTTGACATGAGATTTGGATGGGGACACAGATGCAAACCAAGTCACGTTATTTGTATAGTTTTGAATGTTCATCTTGCTATTGATTTCTAGTTTTATTTCACTGTGGTACAAAATAAAATACTTAATATGAGTTCAATTTTTTCAAATATTTTGAGGGTTTTTTGTGTCCTTATATATGGTCAGTCCTAGAGATGTTCCATGTGCTGATGAATGTGTACTCTGCAGCTGTTAGGTAAAATGTTCTATAAGTGATTATTAGGTCCATTTGATGCAATTATTATTTTATTGGGTTCTATCTTTTTCTTTACATCTAATAATATTTGCTTCATATATCTGGGTGCTCTTGTGTAATGTACATATTTATTTACGATTGTTATACTCTCTTGCTGAATTGATGCCTTCATTATTACATAATGCTACTCTTTTTTTACACATTTTTAACTCGAAGTCTATTTTGTGTAATATAAGTATAGTTACTTCTCCTAAGTTATGGACTTTTACTTGTATGAATATCTTTTTCTTCCCTTCATATTCAGTCTATGTGCATTTTTACAGGAAAGGTGAGATTCTTGTGGGCAACATAGAGTTGGGTCTTGTTATTTTTATCCATTCAGCCAGTCAATGACATAAATAGAGAATTTAATTAATTTACATTGAAGTATATTACAAATAGGTGAAGACTTACTCGTGCCATTTTATTAATTATTTTCTGGTTGTTTTGTGTATTCATCGTTCCTTATTTCCATTCTTGTTGTTTATTTTTGTGGTTGACTGGTTTTCTGTAGTGATAGTTTTCTTATTTCTCCCATTTGTATTGACTATACCAATGAATTTTATAGTTTCACGTGTTTTCATGATGGGAGATATTGTCTTTTCACTTTCAGATCTAAGAGTCTCTTAAATATTTATCTTAAGGCTGGTCTAGTGGTGATTAATTCTCTTAGTTTTTTTTTTTTCTCTCTCTCTGTGAAATATTTTATTGATCCTTCATTTCTGAATAGGTTAGCTGGGTATAGTATTTTTGGCTAGCAGTTTTTTTTTTAAATTTTTTTCCAGTACTTTGAATATATCATCCCATTTTCTCCTGGCTACAAGGTTTCAGCTGAGAAATCCACTGTTCATTTAATGGAGATTCCATCATATATGTAACTTGATGCTTCTCTCTTGCTTTTTTTTTCCTAAGAGTTCCTTCTTTGTCTTTGACTTTTGACAATTTAACTACAAGATGCCTTGAAGAAGACCTGTTTGAATTGGTTCTAATTGAGATTCTTTGAGCTTCCTGAATGTAGATATCCATCTTTCTCCCATGACTTGGGAAGTTTTTAGCTATTTCATAAAATATATTTTCCTCCCTTTTCCCTTATGGTATCCCATAAATCTGGTCTTTATTTTTCTTTCTTTCTTTCTTTCTTTCTTTCTTTCTTTCTTTCTTTCTTTCTTTCTTTCTTGCTTGCTTGCTTGCTTTCTTGCTTTCTTGCTTTCTTTCTTTTTCTTTCCTTCCTTCCTTAATCCCTTCCTTCCTTCTATCTCTTTCTTTCTTTCCTTTTCTTTTCTTTATCTTTCTAGTTTCCTTTCTTTACGTTTTTCTTTTTAATTTTTTTCACTGCTTATGTTATTTGAAAAAACCTGTATTCCAGTTGAAAAATTCTTTCTTGTGCTTGATCTAATCTCATGCTGAAGCTCTTGATTGTGTTTTTTATTTATTCATTAAAATATTCAGAATTAATAAATTCTTCATAAAATGTAGAATTTCTGTTTGTATTTTTATAATATCTCTTTATTAAATTCTTATTCAAATAATAAATTTTTCCTGTTTATTATATATTTCCTGTTGATTTGTCTATTTGGATTACTTTGTATATCTTTGAGTTGCCTTAAGATTATTACTTTGAATTCTTTTTCTATCATTTTGTATATTTCCTTATTATGATTAGCATCTGCTACTAAAATCAATTGTGTATTTTTTGAGATGCCATGTTTTTATGCTTCGTGTGTCCATATTTTGATTTCTATGAATCTGTTTGGACAGTTGGTACCTTCAATTTTATAAATAACTTTAATAGGAAAATATATTCATGTAGATATGTATTGGGGTGTCAATTCAGTGACGTGCAGTGGCTTTGGTCCTGAGTGGACACAGTAGTGTAGCATTAGTGTAGTTTCCTCAGCTGTAATCCATGCCAGTGAGGTTTGCAAGTATCTCAGTGGTCTAGACTAAAGGAGATTATGATGGTATGGTGTGATTATATCAGGGTCAGACTCACCAGGCTGTTTTTCAGTTCAGAGGCACATGCATGCACATGGTGGATCAGTCAACTTGGAGTTTGACTGGCTGGGGGTGGGGCTATGAAGCTATTACTCTGGCTAGGAGCATGGGCACACATTTGCTTGGCCACCTTTGGGGCTTTTCTGCCAGCAGTGGTCCTTGGAGGTGGTCTTCAGAATCTCGATATGAGTGCAAGTCTGCTCTGCTGGCATCGGAGTGAACCTTCCAGGGGTCCAGTGCCTTTACTTGGTCTGTATAAAGCTTGAGTCATTCAATCAACTCTGCATATATATAGAGAGAGATCTGATATTATTACCTTGCCTAAAAAATAAATAAGAAGACAACTATTAAGAAAGACTTAGGAGGTAGAAGATTGGACAGAGGAAGGGGGTAAAAAGAAGACCTACAAATATACCCCCTGTAAAGTACAGTGTAATACTCAATTGAATTAGAAATCACAGTGAGTTATATGAGCTCTTCAAATGCAAGTTAACTCGAGTTAACTCTGTGGTTACTGGCAGCTACTTACATCAAGACACTTACGTTCTTCAAATACCTCTGTAAGTCTCTAATGCAGACCTTAAAATTACTTTACCATTGAGGTTTTTAGCTTTGGAATAAAATAAATAAATATGGCCCGGAAAAGGTTCTGGAAAGCTAGGTAGAATTTGAGAACTACCTTTTTTTTTCCTCAAAGAGTTTCTATATATTTATTGGCATGTGCCATTTGATTGACTGTGGTTTTGCGACCTTTTCAGGTAATTTTCTTGTCCCAGTGTGTTTTAGTGACTGTGTGGTCTTGCTTTGTCATTTAAAGGTCAACCTATTCAACATGGATCTAATTTGTGCTCATTACTTCAGCTCCATAAATAGTCCTTTGTTCACTTATGCATGAGGCATATTTCTTATAGGACTGACTTTCAGTTCTAAAACAATAAACTTATTGATCATTACATAGAAACGTGTAATGAGATTTGTACACGTCAGTATATTGTGACTTATGCTACACTATTTAGTTACTATATATGAGATTTCTAAAGCATTGATTGTGACTTTTGCCCCCTATTG
This sequence comes from Mandrillus leucophaeus, assembly GCF_000951045.1. Lineage (NCBI taxonomy): Eukaryota > Metazoa > Chordata > Mammalia > Primates > Cercopithecidae > Mandrillus > Mandrillus leucophaeus. The sequence continues at coordinate 443,591 of NW_012101732.1, forward strand.
AATGTCTAACCATGTAGGCAATATAGCCTTTAAGAAAATGATGAGAAATAAGTGGGAGACGATCATTTGCATATTTATTTAGAAATTATGGGCCTGTAATCCCAGCACTTTGGAAGGCTGAGGCAGGTGGATCGCTCGAGGTCAGGGATTTGTGACCAGCCTGGGTAACATGGTGAAACCCCGTCTCTACTGAAAATAAAAAATTAGCTAGGTGTGGCGGCACATGCTGTGATCCCAGCTACTTGGGAGGCAGGAGAATCACTTGAACATGAGAGGCAGAAGTCACAGTGAGCCAAGATCACACCACTGCACTCCAGCCGGGGCAACAACAGCAAAACTCCATCTTTAAAAAAAAAAAAAAAAAGAAAGGAAAAGAAAAAAAGAAATTATGAAAGATGAGGTAACATATCAGAAAAAGATACTGACTGAAATAGAAAATACAATACTGTTGTACTTTCTAAAAATGGGAAAGGGTCATGGTGTATTAAAAACATCATGAAATGTGACCCAAACTACATTACAAACATAGCATAAAATAATTTACAATTATAGGTACCAATCGTTTATTCATTCACATATTTTTTAAAACGCATGTGTTATTCTGTGAAATAATAGAAAATATCCTGCAGGAGTGAAACAAGTAGGGTATTAGAATTCCAACAGTTCTAAGTTCAGGTCCTTACTCTACACACCAGTATTACCCATGTGAGCTTAGGAGAGTATCTAGTCATTGCTATTATCAGTTAATCCATTTGCAAAACAAGATTATTTATTAGAATTGTTGTGACAATTAAATGAAATAATGGATGAAAGAAACTGAGCACAGGGAACAATGTTTAAAATTAGTTTCATGTCTCTACTTCAAGGAGCACTCTTGGGTCTGAGTTTTGAAGAGTAGGGCAAGACAAGCAAATAGATATTCTGCCCTGATGAACAGTCTAAAAGTGCACAGTCTAAAAGTCAAAATAAGCTACATGTACATGGCATGTGGTCATGTGTGCATATATGTGAAGTTATGTGTTCTCCAAATAGGTGAAGAAAAAGGGTCATAGAACTTTATTAAAGGGAGATCATTGGAAGATAAAAGAAAAATGCAATTTGACTCTGAGATATTCAATTTCAAATTCTGAGAACCATTCTAGGTTCTTACTTCTTTGCAATTGCTTATTCATCTCATGTCTAATGAGTCCATAATTTCTGAGGAGCGTTCCAAAGTAGTGCCCTCCCCTCTATCTACATTTCCCCCATCTAGATCCTCTTTCCTCACATTGAAATGGTCTAGTGCTTTTACTTGGTCTACATAAAACCTTGACTCCTTCAATAAACTGCATATATGGATAGAGATCTGATGTTATTACCTTGCCTAAAAACTAAATAACAAGAAAACTATTAAGAAAGACTTAGGAGGTAAAACACAGGACAGGGAAAAGGGGAAAAAGAAGAACTACAAATATACCCCTCTACAAGTACAATGTAATACTCAATTGAATTACAAATCACAGTGAGTTATATGACCTGGTAGAAGTAATTGCATTAAGCAACTGTATTATTTCAATAATAAAATAAGCCCATTGGAACAGATTATTTTCTAGTGTAATTATTTAACTAATTTAAAAGTGGCAGTAGGATGAATGCTCCAATGTTTGCATTTTATTTTCTCCTCACTGTATTCAGCCAAAAAATACTGTTCTTGACAATTGCACTTCTTTAAATTTAGAGAGAAATCTCACTTGTTTTTCCAAAGTGTTTTAACATCTATATTTTTATTTAATCTGCATATGAAGATCTCATTTTGATGTACTCCTATAAAAATTCCTTATTTATTTTGGCTTTTCCTGGATCCCTCAGTCATCCTAGGTCAACTGCCATGTCTTCCAGAGCACCAGTGCACAGCCATTCCTGGCTTTCACTGAACCTGCAATGATTTTTTAAACCCCAATGTGATGAATGGGACAGGGTCTGCATCTTTCTTGCTCACAGCAGGATCTGCTGCAGCAAGTCTGGTGTATGGAGCATCATCAATGCTCAGAGTCTCTGCTGAGTAGATAACAAAGTGAACCAACAAGGGTGTTGCTCCTATCTGCATTTTTCAATTGAGGACAATGTGTCCCACTGAGGCTGTTAGTGAAGCCACTTCACTCCTTTGGTAAGTAGCAGGTGCTAGTTTTAAACACATCCCATAACTGATCCAACAAAACCCTGACTTAGTACATCCTTAGGCAAGTTGATTAACCTGCACAGAGCTCACCTTCTTCATGTAGAAGGCAATTCCAGATGCTTAAGAGGGTGCACTCCGAACTGCAGTACCTAGGTCCAAATCCTATGTCTGCCATTTACTGCATGTGTGATCCTGGATAACCCATTTAATCTTTCTTTACCTCCATTCTTTTATTTGTAAACTATGGATAGTAAAACTGCCTGTTTATTAGGTCTTTGTGAAGACTAAATGAGCTGATATACAAATAACACTAGATGACTGTATCAGCTATGTCTTATTATTGCTGGTTTTGTTATTGTTACTTTTTCCTGTATTATATAAATGAGATATTTTGCTTCTCTATATACTATACAATGAAACAACATATTATAAGTAAAATGTGTAGCATAGTGCCTGGTACCGAATGAGAAAATCATCTAAGACATTATTATTAGCACAGAGTAGTAGGATTATCAGCAGTAGCCTTATGATCTAAACTTATCATTTTCTAGATGAGAACTGATCATGAATAGTACAGGAAAAATGTACAGAAGTATTCATAATTGACACTGACTTTACCAGTACTGACTGCATTACAGTTTTATGCACCCAGAGATAGAGAATCCAAAAGCAGTTGAGGTAATGAATGCTGTAGTCTGGCTGCTGAGGTCTTCATGCCATCTGTGCCACTTGCCCACTACTGGGGCTTGGAAGAATCCTTCCGTGTCTATTTTTGGATGGATAATAACAATACTTGCCTGTAAGTGCTGTTGTGAGGACCAAA
>NW_012101732.1:448326-454093 GCF_000951045.1 Mandrillus leucophaeus
CTACAAATATACCCCTCTACAAGTACAATGTAATACTCAATTGAATTACAAATCACAGTGAGTTATATGACCTGGTAGAAGTAATTGCATTAAGCAACTGTATTATTTCAATAATAAAATAAGCCCATTGGAACAGATTATTTTCTAGTGTAATTATTTAACTAATTTAAAAGTGGCAGTAGGATGAATGCTCCAATGTTTGCATTTTATTTTCTCCTCACTGTATTCAGCCAAAAAATACTGTTCTTGACAATTGCACTTCTTTAAATTTAGAGAGAAATCTCACTTGTTTTTCCAAAGTGTTTTAACATCTATATTTTTATTTAATCTGCATATGAAGATCTCATTTTGATGTACTCCTATAAAAATTCCTTATTTATTTTGGCTTTTCCTGGATCCCTCAGTCATCCTAGGTCAACTGCCATGTCTTCCAGAGCACCAGTGCACAGCCATTCCTGGCTTTCACTGAACCTGCAATGATTTTTTAAACCCCAATGTGATGAATGGGACAGGGTCTGCATCTTTCTTGCTCACAGCAGGATCTGCTGCAGCAAGTCTGGTGTATGGAGCATCATCAATGCTCAGAGTCTCTGCTGAGTAGATAACAAAGTGAACCAACAAGGGTGTTGCTCCTATCTGCATTTTTCAATTGAGGACAATGTGTCCCACTGAGGCTGTTAGTGAAGCCACTTCACTCCTTTGGTAAGTAGCAGGTGCTAGTTTTAAACACATCCCATAACTGATCCAACAAAACCCTGACTTAGTACATCCTTAGGCAAGTTGATTAACCTGCACAGAGCTCACCTTCTTCATGTAGAAGGCAATTCCAGATGCTTAAGAGGGTGCACTCCGAACTGCAGTACCTAGGTCCAAATCCTATGTCTGCCATTTACTGCATGTGTGATCCTGGATAACCCATTTAATCTTTCTTTACCTCCATTCTTTTATTTGTAAACTATGGATAGTAAAACTGCCTGTTTATTAGGTCTTTGTGAAGACTAAATGAGCTGATATACAAATAACACTAGATGACTGTATCAGCTATGTCTTATTATTGCTGGTTTTGTTATTGTTACTTTTTCCTGTATTATATAAATGAGATATTTTGCTTCTCTATATACTATACAATGAAACAACATATTATAAGTAAAATGTGTAGCATAGTGCCTGGTCCCGAATGAGAAAATCATCTAAGACATTATTATTAGCACAGAGTAGTAGGATTATCAGCAGTAGCCTTATGATCTAAACTTATCATTTTCTAGATGAGAACTGATCATGAATAGTACAGGAAAAATGTACAGAAGTATTCATAATTGACACTGACTTTACCAGTACTGACTGCATTACAGTTTTATGCACCCAGAGATAGAGAATCCAAAAGCAGTTGAGGTAATGAATGCTGTAGTCTGGCTGCTGAGGTCTTCATGCCATCTGTGCCACTTGCCCACTACTGGGGCTTGGAAGAATCCTTCCGTGTCTATTTTTGGATGGATAATAACAATACTTGCCTGTAAGTGCTGTTGTGAGGACCAAACGAGATAATATGTGCAAGAAAGAATGAATACACCTAGAATTTAGTATGCATTCAATAAACGTTAGGTAGTATTGTTATTTGATTCTCATAACTTTCATAGCAATCTTTAGTATTATATACTAAAATCTCCATTATAGACCTATGAAATATGAAATATGGAGGGCAAATTACTTTCCCAAGTTACATTGAAATTCAGTGTCAGAATTAGACTTTGATCCAGGGCAGCCTGATTCTGGAGTTGGTAGTCTTATTCAATCTGTGATAGAGCATCGTCTAGAAAGACAGGCCGGGTTTCAGATGCATGGATAGAGTTATGCCTGCCACTGTATTTGGCCACATTATCTCTCCATATGACCCTGATGCCTGCTTACCCGACTCCTCTAGAATGGAGTCGGTGATTAGAATGTTCTCAGTATGTGGAGTTTTCAGAGCAGCTCTCTTATAGGTAATTATATAAATGTTATATATGTGTTTGTGTGTGTGTGTGTATGTATGCATGTCTGTGTGTATATATATATTTACAAATATATATGTTATTGTTATATGTATGTATATATACTTGTATATCTTTCCAGATGATTATGTGCCAATGTGGAATAACACTGTCAGAAAATAGGTAGTGATTTCTTTTTTAATCTTGAAAATATACCACCTAATTTTAACTCTTTATACCTTTAGTATGGCCCTACTTTCAGTAACATCTCCCTTTGTTCCCTGTCCTATCCCCCAGAGCGAAGTGGCCATGTATATATTGCTCGTTCATTCACCTAACTGTGTGTACGCTACCTATCAGATGCTTCTACATGTTGGGATATAAAGACACGCATAATATACAGTCTTCATCTCTGCGGGACTCAGGAGGGACATCCTCACATGAATAGGAGCCTGAGAAGATAAAGGTGTGTCTTGAAGAAGGCAGTATTTTATACGGTCCCCCTCTAGAAATGAACATGTTCATTTTAGTCATATTGCTCCTTAGTCCCTCATTTATTTGACTTACATTTTAAGAGGGTAGATATTAGACAATACTGTGTATATTAAAAGAAGATAGAAATTATGTAGAAGACAGTGGAGATAAAATGAAAATAGGATCTAGTCTATAGGAAAAAAAAGACTTCAGGTGTTATATTTTTCCAGTCTTTCCCTGCCATCCCCCTCCCTCAACTTTAAAACCAGGTGGCAGCAAATAATCTTTAATGATGACCATAATAACATTAAAGCGTAAAGAAGTTAGTTCCAGAAACATGTATTAATAATGAAGTATTGACTATTTAAACTAGATTATGATTTACAAAGTGCTTGCAATGCCTTTGTCCTCTGTAGCAAGTGAATAGAAAAAGAAAGAACTTTTGTATTGATGATGATGATCCAGGATGATCATGATTCCACTCATGAATTGCATATTTTAGGTCCTTTCCCAACGACCCCCTTGTAGTTGTTGGCAGAATTCGGGTCTTTGTAGCTGTAGGACGTAGGTCCCTGATTTTGTTGCTGGCTATTCTCAACTCCTACACCCATACAATTGCTTGTCCTGTGGCTCTCTTAGAGGCCCACTCACAGCATGGCTTCAGAGACATGAGGGGAAAGTCTAGATCCTCTTTTAAGGGCTCACTTGACTAGATCAGCCACACCCAAGATACTCTCTGTTTACAGTAAGTAAAGTCAACTGCTCAGGGGCCTTCATTACATTTTCAAAATTCCCTTCCCTTTATCCTGTAATGTAAGCTAATTCCTAAGGTGACATCTTATCTTCACAGATCCCAGCCATACAAAAGTTTAGATAGGGTGTGTTTCCTGTCAATTTCTTTAATCTTATCTATCTTGATTATCTTGATAATAATAGACATTGAAATTAAAAGCCATGGGTTTATACTGATGCCTCTAACAGCATCATTAATCATTCATTTTTTTTCATATTTGTAACTCTTTTGTCTAAATGTGAGAAATTTAGCTCCAATATCTAAGACGTTGTCACTTATTTGCTCACTTTGTTCCCTTATAGAAAATAATGAAAATAATTTCACAATTGCTAACTCACACCTCTTTGGAAAAACGTCAATATATATTTTGCAGTTCTCATCAGATTTTGTTCAAAATTTCTCTCCTTTTTAAATTTATCCGGATTTTGTTCCTTTTACCACAAGAGCAAATCAATTTATACATGTATGTCTTCTTGGTCCCCCTTTTTTCTCATTCAAAATGAAGTATAAATATTCCTTTTCATTTTTTCCCCTCCTTACATACTGGAAGAAACTCCACCTCAATTCACAGAGATTATCTTCATTCATTTTATATTTGAATAGTGTTCCATTATCCTCATCTGTCATAGAATATTGTCCGATTCTTCTATGGGCATTTAGACTGTCACAAACATGTAGATATAATTTTAAATGAGATTGCAATGAATAAGCTTATGCACATGTAGCTTTGTTTGTGGAGCTTCAGGAAAATTTTCTGTAGTTGATGAGTTGGAAGGTAAATATACATAGTCCTGCTAAATATTGCCAAATTTTGCTCCATAAAGACTGTGCCAACTTTTGTTCCACAAGAAAATTATTAGGGTACAAGGTGTCAGGTCAGCAAATGTAAATTAGTATGTTTTAATTTAATAGGTATTATATTAAATGTGTTAACTAACTTCAAAAGAATTGAAATCATTGTTACATGCAATAATTTTATTTAATGATAAAGGATATCTCGAGTGTATGTTATGGAAGTATTTTAAAGTTTTTCTTATATAAGTTTTTAACATTTCTTGTTACATTTCCTTGTGACCATTTTATATTCTTTTTTGTTATTTTAAAGGAAAGGATTTTTTTTTTTTTTTACCATCACATTTTCTAACTATCGTTTTGTCTACCAGTGTTACTGGTTTACTTATGTCTAATTTTATATCATGATACTTTACTGAATAATTCAATTGTTTGAATTAGTTTTATTATATAATTTTGTGATAGGCAGGTGTCAGACATGTTTCTCAATGATTCCTGCTTCCTGAAATTCTTGCCTTTTAACAATCACATTTGCTTGAACATAAGCTAGACCTGGTGACTGGCTTCTAACAGATTCTGATAAAAGTCAGAGAGTGTGCCTTCTGTAATTAGGATACGTAATTCCGTAACATCTCTACATCCCTATACTGTCTTCCTGGCTGACATGTTTTGATAGAGAAAGCTACCATGTTGGAGAGGCTCATATATGCAGAATGATGAGTGATCTCTGGCCAATGGCCAGTGAGGAACTGAGGACCTCAGTCCAAAGCTCAGGAGGAACAGATCCTGCCAACAACCAAGTGAGTGAGCTGGGAAGTTCGTCTTTTCCAGTTTACTGTTGAGATGACGGCAGCCTTGTAATAGAGCCTGAACCAGAGGATCCAATTAAACTCTGCCTGAAATCTTGATTCACAGACAGTGTGAGATAAGTGGTAATGGTTTTGTAAGACATTATGTTACACAGCTTTTTTTTTTAATGTGGCAATAGATTTATAATGCAATTATTTAGGGTTTTCCAGGTAGTATTATCATCATTTCTATAAATAAAGACAGTTTTATATTTACTCCCCCAATTATTATGCCTCTCATTGATTGTTCTCGTAATAGTTCCCCCTTATCTGCTAGTGATACATTCCAAGACCCCCAGTGGATTTCCAAAACCCACAGGTAGTACTGAAACTAATTACCATTAGTCAGAACATGCTCCCATTCATGTCTTCTACCTACAATTTAATTCCTTTTACATCTTATTAAACACTTACAATTCCCTGCAGCCATAACTTTTGAAATATGAGGTGCAACAGGAAAACTAGCACGAATTTCTTTTTCCTTTTTAAAAGTTCACAGATAGAAGATTCCTTCCTATCATAGATCTTAGCAACCTCAGCACATGTCTTTTTGTCTTTCCTGATTAAGTCAAGAATTTTCACCTTTTCACTTAAAGCACTCTATGACTTCTCTTTGACATACTCGAATTGCCAGAATCACTACTCTTGTGCTTTGGGGCCATTGCTAAATAAAATAGGGGTAACTTGAACATAAGCACTGTGACACAGTGTCAGTCAATCTGATAACCAAGAAGGCCACCTGGCGGGTAGTATATACAGTGTGGATACCCTGGACAAAAGAATGATTCATGTCCTGAGCAGGATGGTGCCCCAAGGTGTGAGATTTCATTACACTACATGGAACGACACATAATAAGAAAAACTTGCACATTACTTATTTCTAAAATTTG
>NW_012101732.1:454688-458037 GCF_000951045.1 Mandrillus leucophaeus
ATAAAATCTGATGATGTTTTGATAAATTTTAACCAATTTTCTAATATTGAAGCAACATTCCAGTCCTGGAATAAATCCCACTTGATCCCAAAATATTTCCATAATTTGGTATTAAATAGGTCTGCTAATATTTCATTTAGCATTTTTGGTTGATATTCATAAGTAACATTGTTTTGTCTGGTTTTTCATTTTTTTCTACAGCCGTTATCAGATTTAAATATCAATGATATGCTTTGTTCATAAAAAAAAATTGAATACCTTTCATCATTTGTTGGGACTTGAAACAATTTATACAACATAAATGTTATTTGTTCATTCAAGATTTTGTAGGGTTTTTTTTCTCTGCAACAATCTGGGTTGTGTGTTGTGTGTGTGTGTATGTGTGTGTAATAGTAATAGTCCCTTAAACTCCTCATGCAGCTTACTAAATTAATATTGGTAAACTGTACTTTGGAACTTATCCATGACATCTAGATTTTCAAATTAATTTACAATGAGGTCTGCAAGGAAATCTATTTTTAAATTAACCTGATTAAATGGTAATATTTCTTTTATAATTTTTTATTTTGCTTATTTCTTTATTGCTCCCACCCTTTATTTTTTATGAAGCTAACTATTGGTTCATGTACTTAACTAATCTAAAAAAAAAAAAACAGATTTCTATTTAATTAAATTAACTTTTTAATTCACTTCTTTAATGACTTCCCCTTTTATCTCTATTCTTTTCCTCTTTCTATGTTTTTTTATGGGTTTTGTTGCTGATTTTTTTTTTTTTTTAGATTTCTGAGTTAGTGATATAACTCATTAAGTGTAATCCTTTCATTTTAATTAGTATAAATATCTGTTTAAGACTATTAATTTTCTTACGATCACTATTTTATCAGTGTTTTATAGATTTCAAGAATAGTGTTTTATTGTCAGTGTATTGTGGAAATATTTTTCAACCAAATGACAATTATGGAAATTATTTAAAAATTATTTAGAAGCTCTTTTTAGTTTTGTAGTGTGTATAAAGTTTTTAATATTTCTTATCTTAAAATCTTACTATTGCTTTCTTTGTGACCTAATATATGATGAATTATTACACATATTACTCTTACATATTAAGAATAGTTATATTCTCTATTATTAGGGTTTAATGTTTTATATTTCTTTCAGAATTCCCACGTGTTGTGGGAGAGACTCAGGTGTAGGTAATTGAATTATGGGGACCTGTCTTTCCCATGATTCTCATGATAGTTAATAAGTCTCACAAGATCTGATGGGTTTCTGCTTTTGCTTCTTCCTCATTTTCTCTTGCTGCCACCAGGTAAGAAGTGCCATTCACCTCCCGCCATGATTCTGGGGCTTCCCCAGCCATGTGGAACTGTAAGTCCAATTGAATCTTTTTTTTTCCCCCTGTCTTGGGTGTGTCTTTATCAGCAGCATGAAAACAGACTAATACAGTAAATCAGTACTGGTAGAGTGAGGTGTTACTGAAAAGATACCTGAAACTGTGGAAGCGACTTTGGAACAGGGTAACGGGAAGAGATTGGAACAGTTTGGAGGGCTCAGAAGGATACAGGAAAATCTGGGAAAGTTTAAAACTTCCTAGAGACTGGTTGAATGGCTTTGCCCAAAATGCTGAGAGCGACATGGACAGTAAGGTCCAGGCTGAGGTGGTCCCAGATGGAGATGAGGAACTTGTTGGGAACTGGAGCAAAGATGACTCTTGTTATGTTTTAGCAGAGAGACTGGCAGCATTTTGCCCTTCCCCTAGAGATTTGTGGAACTTTTAACTTGAGAAAGATGATTTAGGGTACCTGATGGAAGAAATTTCTAAGCAGCAAAGCAGTCAAGAGGTGACTTGGGTTCTGTTAAAGTCATTAAGTTTAAAAGGGAAGCAAAGCATAAAAGTTTGGAAAATTTGCAGCCTGACTATGTGACAGAAAAAGAAAAACCCATTTTCTGGGGATAAATTCAATCTGGCTACAGAAATGTGCATAAGTTGCAAGGAGCCTAATGCTAATCCCCCAGACCATGGGGAAAATATCTCCTGGTCATATCAGAGACCTTCACGGCAGCTCCTATCATCACAGGCCCAGAGGCCCAGGAGGAAAAAATGGTTTTGTGGGCTGGGCCCATGGTCCCACTGCTGTGTGCAACCTAGGGACTTGGTGCCCTCTGTCCCAGCCTCTCCAGCCATGCCTGAAAAGGACCAATGTACAGCTCAGGCTCTGGCTTCAGACGGTGGAAACCCCAAAACTTGGCAGCTTCCATATGTTGTTGAGCCTACAGGTGCACAGAAGTTGAGAAATGAGGTTTGCGAATCTCTGCCTAGATTTCAGAAGATGTATAGTAATGCCTGGATGCCAAGGCAAAAGTTTGGTGCAGGGGCAGAGCCCTCATGGAGTACCTCAGCTAAGGCAGTGTGGAAAGGAAATGAGAGGTCAGAGCTCCCACACAGAGTCCCTACTGGGGCACTGTCTCGTGGAGCTGTGAGAAGAGGGCCACAGTTCTCCAGACTCCAGAGTGGTAGATTCACCAACAGCTTGCACCATGCACCTGGAAAAGCCAGAGACACTCAATTCCAGCCCATGAAAGCAGCTAGGAGGGAGACTACACCCTTTAAAGCCACAGGGGCAGAGCTGCCCAAGACCATGGGAACCCACCTTTTGCATCAGCATGACACAGATGTGAGACCTGGAGTCAAAGGAGATCATTTTGGAGCTTTAAAATTAGACTACCCAGCTTGATTTAGGACTTGCATGGGCCCTGTAACCTCTTTGTTTTATCCAATTTCTCCCATTTGGAACTGCTGTATTTACCCAATACCTGTACCACCCCCATTGTATCTAGGAAGTAACAAGCTTGCTTGTGATCTTATGGGCAAATAGGTGGAAGGGACTTGCCTTATTTCAGGTGAGACTTGGACTGTGAACTTTGAGGTTAATGCTGAAATGAATTAAGACTCTGGGGGACTGTTGGGAAAGTATGATTGGTTTTGAAATATGAGGACATGAGATTTGGAGGGGCAAGGGGCAAAATGATATGGTTTGGCTGTGTCCCCACCTAAATCTCAATTCGAATTGTATCTCCCAGAATTCTCATGTATTGTGGAAGGGACCCAGGGGGAAGTAATTGAATCATGGGGGACGGTCTTTCCCATACTCTTCTCGTGATAATTAATAAGTCTCATGAGATCTGAAGAATTTATCAGGGGTGTCCACCTTGTTTCTTCCTCATTTTATCTTGCCGCCACCATGTAAGAAGCACCTTTCATCCCCCACCATAATTCTGAGGCCTCCCCAGACATGTGGGAATGTAAGTCAAATTATACCTCTTTTTCTTCCCAGTCTTGGGTATGTCT
>NW_012101732.1:459547-466268 GCF_000951045.1 Mandrillus leucophaeus
AGAGATTGGAACAGTTTGGAGGGCTCAGAAGGATACAGGAAAATCTGGGAAAGTTTAAAACTTCCTAGAGACTGGTTGAATGGCTTTGCCCAAAATGCTGAGAGCGACATGGACAGTAAGGTCCAGGCTGAGGTGGTCCCAGATGGAGATGAGGAACTTGTTGGGAACTGGAGCAAAGATGACTCTTGTTATGTTTTAGCAGAGAGACTGGCAGCATTTTGCCCTTCCCCTAGAGATTTGTGGAACTTTTAACTTGAGAAAGATGATTTAGGGTACCTGATGGAAGAAATTTCTAAGCAGCAAAGCAGTCAAGAGGTGACTTGGGTTCTGTTAAAGTCATTAAGTTTAAAAGGGAAGCAAAGCATAAAAGTTTGGAAAATTTGCAGCCTGACTATGTGACAGAAAAAGAAAAACCCATTTTCTGGGGATAAATTCAATCTGGCTACAGAAATGTGCATAAGTTGCAAGGAGCCTAATGCTAATCCCCCAGACCATGGGGAAAATATCTCCTGGTCATATCAGAGACCTTCACGGCAGCTCCTATCATCACAGGCCCAGAGGCCCAGGAGGAAAAAATGGTTTTGTGGGCTGGGCCCATGGTCCCACTGCTGTGTGCAACCTAGGGACTTGGTGCCCTCTGTCCCAGCCTCTCCAGCCATGCCTGAAAAGGACCAATGTACAGCTCAGGCTCTGGCTTCAGACGGTGGAAACCCCAAAACTTGGCAGCTTCCATATGTTGTTGAGCCTACAGGTGCACAGAAGTTGAGAAATGAGGTTTGCGAATCTCTGCCTAGATTTCAGAAGATGTATAGTAATGCCTGGATGCCAAGGCAAAAGTTTGGTGCAGGGGCAGAGCCCTCATGGAGTACCTCAGCTAAGGCAGTGTGGAAAGGAAATGAGAGGTCAGAGCTCCCACACAGAGTCCCTACTGGGGCACTGTCTCGTGGAGCTGTGAGAAGAGGGCCACAGTTCTCCAGACTCCAGAGTGGTAGATTCACCAACAGCTTGCACCATGCACCTGGAAAAGCCAGAGACACTCAATTCCAGCCCATGAAAGCAGCTAGGAGGGAGACTACACCCTTTAAAGCCACAGGGGCAGAGCTGCCCAAGACCATGGGAACCCACCTTTTGCATCAGCATGACACAGATGTGAGACCTGGAGTCAAAGGAGATCATTTTGGAGCTTTAAAATTAGACTACCCAGCTTGATTTAGGACTTGCATGGGCCCTGTAACCTCTTTGTTTTATCCAATTTCTCCCATTTGGAACTGCTGTATTTACCCAATACCTGTACCACCCCCATTGTATCTAGGAAGTAACAAGCTTGCTTGTGATCTTATGGGCAAATAGGTGGAAGGGACTTGCCTTATTTCAGGTGAGACTTGGACTGTGAACTTTGAGGTTAATGCTGAAATGAATTAAGACTCTGGGGGACTGTTGGGAAAGTATGATTGGTTTTGAAATATGAGGACATGAGATTTGGAGGGGCAAGGGGCAAAATGATATGGTTTGGCTGTGTCCCCACCTAAATCTCAATTCGAATTGTATCTCCCAGAATTCTCATGTATTGTGGAAGGGACCCAGGGGGAAGTAATTGAATCATGGGGGACGGTCTTTCCCATACTCTTCTCGTGATAATTAATAAGTCTCATGAGATCTGAAGAATTTATCAGGGGTGTCCACCTTGTTTCTTCCTCATTTTATCTTGCCGCCACCATGTAAGAAGCACCTTTCATCCCCCACCATAATTCTGAGGCCTCCCCAGACATGTGGGAATGTAAGTCAAATTATACCTCTTTTTCTTCCCAGTCTTGGGTATGTCTGTATCATCAGGATGAAAATGGACTAATGCCATATTCATCTAAGAATGCAGCTTCAAGATTCTGTTTATTTTTGTACACTTTATTTTGAAATTAAAATGATATGTTTATGTCTTTTTTTTACATCTCATAGTTTCTACTTTGTAAATGTGATTGTTGTGTTATTTGATGCATAATTATTTATAACTGTATTTTACCTGTGAATGCTTTTAGCATTAAAAAGTGTAGTCCTGGCTGGGTGTAGTGGCTCCCACCTGTAATCCTAGCAGTTTGGGAGGCTGAGGAGGGCAGATCACCTGAGGTCAGGAGTTCAAGGCCAGGCTGGCCAACATTGGGAAACCTGATCTCTACTAAAAATACAAAAAAATAGCCAGGTATGCTGGCACGTGCCTGTCATCCCAGCTACTTGGGAGGCTGAGGCAGGAGAATCAGTTGAACCCAGAGGTGGAGGTTGCAGTGAGCCGAGATCATACCATTGCACTCCAGCCTGGGTGACAGAGAAAGATTCCATGTGAAAAAAAGAGAAAAGAATAGTTCTTACAGTTCTTTCTCATAGTTAACAATTTTAGTATGAATGTTCAATTCTGAGAAATATAATAGTGGTTGAACAACTAACTGTGAAAAACAATATTGCATTGAAAAAATATTAAGTGAATGACTAGAAAAGGACTTCCTCAAGCTTTGTCCTTGCAGATAGGGGAGATAATCTGTAGCTCCTTGATGTAGCCATTCTGGAACTAACACATTAGTTAGGTTTCCTGAATCTCTATTTTGAGAATAATAGCTTTCAAAAATAATGATCATGCCTGTGATGGTACTATATGACTTCCAGTGTCAGGAAAACATATTTTTAAGTATGTGTTTTAAAACAAAATAAGTACAGTATTTAGAAATGCAAGAAATAAGAAACTCTTCAACCTTGAGATCAAGCTCTGTGCTGAATGCATTTGATCATCTATAGGAAAATAAGTACAGAAAATAGTATCGAATTCATCTTATCCCAAGGTTTTGAGGATTGGTGGTACAATGTACTATTAGTGGATTTATTTTCAAAATATCTGGACATTTCTTATCAGCATCCTTGTCCCATGTAATGTGTTCTAATATTTTACCCAGTCAAATTAATCATGACAATATTTTAATATGTAATTTCAGAAGAAATGTTTGTTTACTAACAACTGCCATTTGAACATACTTTTTTATGGGCACTTTCTTTAACAGTAGCTGGGTAGCAATTATGAGGTATTTACTTGCCTCTACCAGGATCCTTTAGATGTGTGTTTTAGAAAAACAGACCAGAACCAAAACATTACTTTTGCAACACTAAATAGCCTGCCCAGTCTTAAACATGCATTTGTTCTACCTTTTGCTTATCTAACCGCCATCCCAACTGAGTAGCCTCAAATTGCGAGTGGACACTCATGTCTACAATGTGGGGCTACTAAAATTCTTGGTATGTCAGTACAGTGTGCCTGGGAAACACAAAGTTCTCTTTGTCTTTCTCAGAATAAGGCATCTACCTCATTCCTCAGTCCCAAAACTTGTGCTCAGTCCATATGACTGTCTTCCTTCCTTGATTCTGGTTTCTTCTTCATTTTTCTAATGGGATGAAAAGTTGGCGCTATACCAAAAATTAATTTCTGAAAACACTAATTCTTCATTTGTAGGTTCCATAAGCTTCTCATATCTAAAGGCTTTACAAAGCTGTTAATAATATAGTTTATCCCAGATGGATCATTTTTTACACTAGATCCTATTGTCTATGGCAAAATGTGTCCGTAAGTTTATGTCTGAAATTTCATTGTAATTATTATATTACCCCAAAACTGGTACCGTAGACTTTGGTAGGATATGATCATCCTATCTTTCTAAACTAATTATCTTATTGTAGGTATTTTTGTTGTGAGGGCTGATCATTAGAAATAATTAATTTCTGCAGGGTGCAGTGGCTCACACCTGTAATCCCAGCACTTTGGGAGGCTGGGGTGCGTGGATCATGATGTCAGGAGTTCCAGACAAGCATGACCAATATGGTGAAAACCAGTCTCTACTAAAAATACAAAAATTAGCCAGGCATGGTGGCACGCACCTGTAATCCCAGCTACTCGGGACGCTGAGGCAGGAGAATCACTTGAACCTGGAAGATGGAGGTTACAGTGAGCTGAGATCACGCCACTGCATTCCAGCCTGGGTAACAGAGCAAGACTCTGTTTAAAAAATAAAAAATTTAAAAAAAGAAGGAAAATAAAGAAGTAATTAATTTCTTTCAGATTTTACCACTATCAAGATCAGAATACAAGGCACACACCCTAACCCAGCTCTGAATGTATTGCATATCAGAAACTGTATATTAAGAAATGGTGGCTTTTAAAAACCTTTGAAGAATAAAAGAGATTTCACTTCAGATATCCCACAGAGAAAGTCACACAAACTCATCAGGAATTTCTCACATAGATATCGCTAATCTTTTTCATTTTTCCATTTTCTTTACATTTCCAACTTTCCTTCCCAATTATTTACATCTTTCATCCTGTTCAACATAAATCAGCTTGTGTAAAAAGAGGGGAAAAAGATACTGCAAAATGCTTTCCTCTGGCTTGTGTAACTATTGCTTTCTCTGAGTGAGACAAGAGAGCCCCTCTTTTCCTGCTAGCCTCATGCAGAGATGCTTCTCTCCAATGGCCATAAACAAAACACCAGCAGATGCGAGGAATAAGTGAATATCAAGGAGACAGTCACCATGGCAACCATAACCATGGAAAGTCCTCTCCACACCGACCTCTGCATCAGCAGCCAGTTAGAAATTCAGAGCATTAGCTGATGGAAATACAGAAGAAAGAGCCAAAAGAACTTCAGTGCAGTGGGCAAAAATGGACTCAGTTTAAAAATCTGAACGCTTGTCTGAAGTTTCACTTCTCTGTCCTTGCCCAAGGGTTGCTTAAGGCAGAATGAAGGGAAATATTTTCTGTGGCTTTTCTTTGCCTACAGGATAAAGGGTGTGTGTAGTCCTTGGCCTGATATTTGAGGGTTTTTGCAGTCTATAGTTTTTGAATTATTATGTATCTTGTCTTGATGATATAGCTGCTCAAGTCAAAATAGTGTAACTCATTCTCCCCCAGAAATAACACACCCATTTCTAATGTCTATTCGTATTCTATCAATTGTTTTTCTTTCAGAAAGTTCTTCTCAGATTCACCTATTGAAAAATGCCCTGGACAACTGGCTAAATCTTTGTACTTTTATTTCATTCATGAAGTCTTCCCCAGACAATACAATTGACAGTTATTTCAACTGAGTTGTGTGAGGACAAAATTCTTGGGTTCATTTCTCAATTGGCTATTTAAAATTGAGTGGCATTGGATTTAAGTTCTCACATGTTAAATAATATTAGTAAACAGTTTTTGAAAACCAAATGAGAGGCTGAGTGCGGCGTCTCACACCTGTAATCCCAGCACTTTGAGAGGCCAGGGCGGGCAGATCATGAGGTCAGGAGTTCAAGATCAGCTTGGCCAACATAGTGAAACTCTGTCTCTACTAAAAATACAAAAATTAACTGGGCGTGGTGGCATGCACCTGTAATCCCAGCTACTCAGGGGGCTGAGGCAGGAGAATCTCTTGAATCCAGGAGGCGGAGGTTGCAGTGAGCTGAGATTACACCACGGCACTCCAGCTTGGGTGACAGAGTGAGACTCTGTCCAAAAAAAAGAAAAGAAAAAAGAGAAAATATGGGGAAACTAAATACATAATTAATACAGGGTTGCAATTCATACTATAATGTTTTAATATAAATTCAATTTTATTTTAGATTCAGAAGGTACATGTGCAGGTTTGTTACATGAGTACATTGCATGATGCTAAGGTTTGGGATATCAATTATTTTGACACAAATATTGTTTTTCATTTATCTAACTTTTTATTTTCATACCACCTTCATGGAAGAGTCCCAGTTGGCATAATAAATACCTGCTGTGGCTCATGCCTGTAATCCCAGCTACTTGAGACCCTGAGACAGGAGAATTGCTTGAATCCGGGAGTGGAGGTTGCGCTGAGCCGAGATTGCACCATTGCACTCCAGCTTGAGCAACAAAAGCGAAACTCCATCTCAAAATAATAATAATAATAATAATAAAATAAATAAATAAATAAATAAATACGTGCTGAATGTACAACTGTGTGAAGAATGTGGAATATGGAATGTTAGGGCGGAGAATCATGGAACTTACATTAATGGCATGGAATGATGTGGAAGAAGGTACATTTGGAGTAATACACACACACAAACACACACATATATATAAAATACCATTGTGAAACAACTTAAGTTTTATATTCTTTCAATAAAGCTATAGCTTTCCTATAATTAAGGACTCAATTGAGATATTTCAAACTAGTCAGTTTATCCATTAGATATATTTTTTAGAACTGTCCAAACTGTAAAAACCAAAATCACAAATGAACATTGTCAAAGTGAAGAAATGAGTAATCAGCCCCTTTTTCTCTGGCTGAAACCTATTAATTCCCGAAAAGTCTCTTAGCTATAACTTTTTCCCAAATACCTCCTGTGCCTTCCCAGACATTGGGAAGTCCTCTACTCTTTCATAGCACCTTTTCTGATTGTACAAAATTATTTACCACAGCATTAAAACATTCTGTATATGTGTTTTCCCATAGTTTTACATTAATCTAATTATTGTGATCCTGTGTCTTTTTATTTTTATTTTTATTTTTATTTTTTGACACAGGGTTTTGCTCTGTTGCCCTGGCTGGAGTGCAGTGGTGTAATCATGGATCACTGCAGCCTTGAACTCCTGGGCTCAAGCAATCCTCCTACTTCAGCCTCCCAAGTAGCTGGGACCACAGGTGTTCACTACCATGTCTGGCTAATTTTTTTTTTTTTTTTT
>NW_012101732.1:468738-475424 GCF_000951045.1 Mandrillus leucophaeus
ACATAAAAATATAAAATATATATATATGTATATATTAAGGTACATTATATGACCACAGGAGCTATTAGTAAATGCAGTTTGATGGCACATAATTGCTTCAAAACATTAATTTTTAACACATAGAAATAAATAGAAATGTATATAATTTTTAATGAGGAAAATATTGGGAACACATAACTTACTCCATTACTATCCTTTTACCCATGGGAACAAATATTGAGACCCCAAAAGAGCAAATGCTTTTTTATTTAGTGGCAGAATCAGAAAAGTGAATGTATTCCTCAATCTTAAGGCCATTGTTCTTACAACCAATCCATACAGAAATTTGCATCATGATTTTGAAACATCTGTATATGTCTCTCATTCTCTACTTTCTCTCAGAAGTGTAGCTTCGAATCAGATTTCACATGAGGAATCATGGCATACTGTTATTGTATCTTACAGATTGTTTCAGGTGAAT
This sequence comes from Mandrillus leucophaeus, assembly GCF_000951045.1. NCBI lineage: Eukaryota > Metazoa > Chordata > Mammalia > Primates > Cercopithecidae > Mandrillus > Mandrillus leucophaeus. The sequence goes on from NW_012101732.1 coordinate 469,199, forward strand.
TTACTAGGAAATCCTGCAAAGCTTTGGACTTTTGAAGAGTTAGCTGAGTTCAGGCAGAAGCTTGTAGATGACAAGTCTAATGTTGTTTTAAAAATGATATAATTCCCAATATGACCTAGTGATTTAATTGACTCATATTAAAAATATATGAAGGTAGAAGTTGGAACCGATGATGTCCACTTATTTTTAATTAAATTTCTGAAAGCAACGGGCCTCTATCACTAGATGGGTTGCTCTCTGTAACTCATGGGTCTTAAATAAGGGACTTTTAGCATCTAATTTTGTATTACTAGAAGAAAGCTTGACAATTTTTCTACAGCAGTAATTGAATACATATATGTTTTATTTGGCATTAAAAATACATCATTAATGCAGCACTCTAATAAGGAGGATGTACTACTTTTATTTGAGAAGTAGTTCAGAAGACCATCATCTAAATCATCTAAATTTAATTAGCACATAATAGAATCTGAATTGTATTAATGTAGTAAGATTGGAAAACACATGTTTAAAAAAATAGCCATGGAAATTTTTGGTTGATACAATTAACCTGGCACTTACATTAAATTGTAGAAGTTAGCAAAGGGCAAAAGAGTGGATATCTTAGTCTCCTCAGACTGCCACAACAAATATCACTGACTGGGTGGTTTAAGGACCAGAAATGCATTTTCTGAGAGTGTTGGAGGCTGGAAAGTCTCAGACTAAAGTCCATCACAGCTGGTTTCTGGTAAGAATTCTCTCCCTGGTGTGTAGACGAACATCTTGTTATCTCCTCATGTAGTCTTTCCACAATGGTGTGTATGAAGACAGAGAGAGAGAGAGAAAGAGAGAGAGAGAGAAGGAGAAAGTGAGAACAAGAGCAAGACAGAAAGAGAGTGCAAGCTCTCTAAGGCTGCTTCTTGTTAGGATATTGTTCCCATGAGATCAGGATCCTACTGCTATGCCCTCATTTAACCTTAATTCCTTCCTTAGAGGTGCTATCTCCAAATGTAATCACCATACACATTTTGGAGGAACACTAACATCCAGTCCATATCAGTAGAGGAGAAACTAATGTGGATTTATTCAATAAATAATGGCTGCTAGTTTACTGTGTTCCAGACACTGTACTAGCCATTGACAATAAAACACAGACTCTGTCCTTACTTTCAATTTATAATTTAGTCCTGGAGATGTACAGTGATAAAACTACACTGCGTAAATTATGATTATTTGGTGGGAAACACCAGGAACAGACTTGCTGACTTGCTAGGTAGATCAAGAAACACACACACACACACACACACACACACACACACACACACAGAGTATATAGTCTTCCTTAATAATATTGGAGAACACCAAATCAAAGCAGGGGTCTTTCATAGGAAATGCAACTACTCAATATTCTCATGAAGATACTATTGAATGAATAAACTCGAGTTAATTTTTTTCATATGTGTCATTCTTTTCATAATTCAAATGTCCTACAGTTTAAGTAGGTCTTTCTAGCAATGATCCTTATGCTCACTCTGGATAGCTGGAATCTTTCACCCCACATGCATATAGTCACTCAGCCAGTGGCCCTGTGCTGGGGATCAGTATCCTCCCGCATGGATGGTGTCTTCCCCACTGTGTAAAATCCCACTGGTCTCAAGACCTTCAGGTTCTGGGCAGCAGGCATTCCCAGGCAACTCCTACAGTCAGATGACCCAGCTCCCCAGAAGTGTGGATGTACCATCACTGTAAGGCAGCTTTGGCATTTGCTTGGAAGAAGGGAGCATTGATGTGGTATGGGGAGTTGGGATCCTACAGCATGTCCAGCAGAGCACCATGGCCCAAGCACACCTCTTCTGCAACAACTGGAGAGTGGGAGACCTGCGTTCTCCATTCATCTGACCTTCATGATGTCTCCAAAAATTATATCTGTTAACCTGCCCAGAGGAAGTGAAATTTAAATGTGTGACTTCAGTCACTAGCAGGGCTTCTTTTTCATTCAGTGAATCGGATACATTAAAAAAAATCTGTTGTAATAAAATTATAGAACACTTAAAAGCCACAGCAAAATCCAAAAAGATCCTTAAGAGTTTCCTAATACTAATGTACTCTTCAGCTTCTGTTTTTCCATGAATCTTGTCTGTTTGTTATAATAGACAAACTAACTCCCCCTCCAACTATCTTGTGGGAATATTTAAATAAACGTGAGCTTTGCTCTGTGGTCTTGTGTATTTGGAAAGGTTATGTGTCTTCCTTATTCTGCAGTGAGTCACCTGTGGTGTGGATGTGTGTGCATATATTCCCTGTTTGAGGCTAGAAAGCTGGAACAAGTGGCTTATTGAAGCTCTTCTCAGTTTTGAGTTTTATGATAATTGGTGAATGATGATCTTGCTTCTCGTTTTTGTTATGAAATACATCCCAGTTGCATTTTAAGTAAGCGCTACATACGTGGGAGTATTAGTAAAGAAGGAAACCTATCTTCATTTTGATCACTAGTGGATAAAAAGGTTAAAAAGAAGAATGATACAAAAAAAATGAAGGAAGAAACAAAGTAGATAAACTCACTTGAGGTCACAAGTGAATAAGACAGCAGCACCACCATTTTGCATAGTTTATGATTCAATTCACACATACACAAATTGTCTGAAATGTAAATGTGTCAAATCATCAATTTTAATTTTATCAATTTATTGATTTATTAAACATTTATTAACATTAAGGATTTTTAAAGCTCACCAAAATTCTCATCCAATAGGATGATTTTAGCAAGTTTCCATTGGTTTTGTTTGTATTGATGTTTGGTGATTAGCTTTTAGCTCATCTTTGTATCAGAAATTTAAGCAATAGATGATTTCTTGAAAGCCAATAGGTAAGTTTGCACTTTTATTATTAGTTTAAAAAATGTCTACTATTTAGAAATGTACATTTAATCAGTAATCAAAATTACAGTCTGAGAATAGCATCCAACATCTGAAATCCCTTCACCATAAGTATGGTATGTTTGGGAAGGATTCTGAAAAGAAAACATAGAAAGTTAATAACTCAATTGTTAATACCTAAGAATTCAGGGTTAATTGGTGTGGAACTGAGTCACTGGTGAGTCAAAGGTAAAAATCACCTAAATATTAGCTATAGGCAGAAATGACATTTTAATAATTTGAGAGTATTCACAGAGGCTGAAACAATCTGGTCACCAAAGAAAGTCTGAAATACAAAAACATCAAAGACAAATGGAAAAATTCAGGTTAATATGACTTTTGTGAAGTTGTTAAAAGATTATTAAAATAATTGATTTTAAAGAAAACTAAAATGCAGAAAAATTGAAATTGATCTAAATAATCTAAACAGAAATGTTAGTATCTGAGAGGGAATCATTCAGATAAACTCAGCAGCAGTTTACAAAAAGACTCAATATGCTGAAATAAAACTATGCCATAGAGCAGGAAGGAAAGATGGCTAGAATAATGGATATTGAGTATGGAGGTGGGCATTAATCATAAATATGAAAAAGTATAGGAATTATTAGGATTATTTTTTAAAATGATAGACATGAAGCAAAAATAGGAGCAACATCACAGCTTTCCAAATCTAAGCTTAATAAATTAGCCTCAAAAATACTGAAAAAATATTTATAAAATTTGAAATGACTTTTTCAAAAGGATAAAAGAAATTCGCATGAACTGAAATACCGTATTTAAAATGCTGAGCTTTGAGTGCTGCCAATGGCCAATGGAATATTATTTTCTCAATGTCAGTACGCTCTTTTTTTTTTTTTTTTTTTTTTTTTTTAAAGATGGAGTCTCACCGTGTAACCCAGGCTGGAGTGCAATGGCGTGATCTTGGCCTCACTGCAAGCTCCGCCTCCTGGGTTCACGCCATTCTCCTGCCTCAGCCTCCCCAGTAGCTGGGACTACAGGCTCCCGCCACCACACCCGGCTAACTTTTTGTATTTTCAGTAAAGACAGGATTTCACCGTGTTAGCCAAGATGGTCTCGATCTCCTGACCTCATGATCCGCCCGCCTCGGCCTCTCAAAGTGCTGGGACTACAGGTGTGAGCCATCGCACCCGGCCATCAGTACACTCTTAAAAAGGAAATCACGCTGTAGCTCCTTAACCTCTGCCAATTAAACATTTGAAAACTATTTCAATGACAACAAAATAATCTACTAAATCTTTGCAGAAATCTTGAGAGATTTAAAATTCAGATGGTAAAATTTGCTCCATTCAATTGCTGCAAATTTATAATTTATTTTTATGATATATTTGTAGACTTTGTATTTGGAACAAGCTGGTGACATGTGGACTGGTCATTGGTGAAATGTTCATTAAGTGGGTGGATTGTTAGCAAATTATTTTTAGATAATTACGCTACTTCCTTGCAGAGTCCCTTATTGATATACATGATACATATGTAAAAAGTGTGTATGGCTCACTCGTAGCAAATAATAATTCTTCATTCTTTCTAAAATTGACAAGGTGAAGTTTTCTAAGTAGAGATCCAGTATGAATTCTAGAGAGGGCTGTAACAGGAGGTCAAGAGAGAACTACTGGACTCAATCAAGACACTAATGAGTAACAGAGAATGGAATACAGACAGAAAACAGAGATTTCAGGAGCTTTCCAAGAAAAGAAGTAGAAATTATAAAAACAAAACCCCTAAGAGTACTTTATATGACGTTTTAAGTTTGTACAGCCTTCTCAGGTTTGGCATATTTTGTAGTATTGAATATTTCCTTTCTTGTTTAATGGCAATAAATGATAATACAAAAAAGCAAACACGAAGACTACAAAAGCTTCTGAGTTATTTTACTCACAAGCCTACTCTGTTTTACTTAAATGAGGGAGCAAGAAAAATTGTTTTAAATTGAATATACATTTTCAAAAACTTATATATTTAACTTACTAATACATGTATGAATTAACTGTGTAGAACCAAAGCGAGTTACTGATCAAATAAATTATTGCTTTGTGGTGTAGAACAGGTAGAAAACAATTAGAAATATCTCATCCTGTTTTGAAGGTCAATTTGGGACTAAAGAAAGTCCAAAAGGCAGATGGGGGCATGTTGACTGGAGAAACAAGGAGTAGAAGGCTAAATCCATGGAGTCTGAGATGAGAAATAAAGAAGGGTACTGGGAAGCAATCTGGGTTATAAAATGCGCCCCAAGTGAATCCTAGAGTACTCCCAACCAAACTTTGAAAAATGGAGAATTAAATTCCTCGAGAATCAGATGAGGCCACAGATAAAAATATCCTTTTCAACCAGGGAACTCTGGAAAATTGATTCTTGATTTTGAAAGTAAAGCAATTTTTATTTGATTCAAAGGCATCTTCAGAGGGCAAAAAAAGTTTAATGTGTATACAGTGCATTTGAAGACTTTTCAAGGGTCCAAGAAGCTCTCCTTTGGGTATTGTAAGCTGGTTTATTATCCATTATCTGTAACACAAAGATAATGAAAGTGGTACAATTGTCTGTTCAGAAAGCCCACAGGAATACCAGGATTTGACAGCTATGATATATCTCAGTTAGTTTTTCCTGTGTAAAACCATCACAAATCATAGAAGAGACAGCATGTTGGTTAAAGAGACTACACATTGAGATGATGGAGTTACTCATTTATCTTCATTGAAAGAACTCAGACTGCACTATGGTGGGTAGCATAAATCTCATCCTATACAAGATTCTCTCCTCTAATGACTTCTCTTAGCAGTTTGCTTAAAACCATCTTTGTTTTCTAGTGCACAACAGTAATCCGACATTTCTGATTAGTCTCTGAAACTTTCAACCCAGTGTGTGGTGCTGAAGTCTAGAAAATGGTTGTATTTGAATAAAATAAAGGGTTCAAAAATGTCCTAGGAAAAGGAGCTTGGCATTTAAAACATTAATAAACATGGAAAAGCATGAAAAATGTAAGCCCACTTAAAATTCAACTTGTGTTTCTGATTGCTCAAGTGAAGCATCACTTCCTCAGAGATCATTTCTATATGCACAGATAATATGATTTATTTGATCATTTAATGTCAGCTGAAAAAAGTCAAATGATACACAGTGAGGAGAGGTAAAGGCTGCACAGTCAAACTGATAACATAACAATGTTTTACAGTGTAATTATGATACAGACCAGCAAAATATTTAAAAATAAAGAAATAATATATTCTTTAATATAAATATAGGAAGAGAAGATGAAAAGGAAATCCAACATAGAAAAAAGTCAGTTGAAAGAAAGGAAAGAGAAGCAAGGAAGGAAG
>NW_012101732.1:476694-489974 GCF_000951045.1 Mandrillus leucophaeus
ATTCCATGGTGTATATGTGCCACATTTTCTTAATCCAATCTATCACTGATGGACATTTGGGCTGATTTCAAGTCTTTGCTATTGTGAATAGTGCCGCAATGAACATACATGTGCATGTGTCTTTATAGCAGCATGATTTATAATCCTTTGGGTATATACCCAGTAATGGGATGACTGGCGCATATGGTACATCTAGTTCTAGATCCTTGAGGAATCATCATACTGTTTTCCATAGTGGTTGAACTAGTTTACAATCCCACCAACAGTGTAAAAGTGTTCCTATTTCTCCACATCCTCTCTAGTACCTATTGTTTCCTGACTTTTTAATGATTGCCATTCTAACTGGTATGAGATGGTATCTCATTGTGGTTTTGATTTGCATTTCTCTGATGGCCAGTGATGACAAGCATTTATTCATTTCTCTTTTATTCATTTCTCTTACAGATCCACTCCTGCAGAAGAAACTAATCCAAATTGGTTGTATGACTTTTATACTAATGTCTGAATTTTGTCTTGAGATAAGCCCTCATGCTAAACATTTGGAGTTTTAGTCATTCCTCATGGGCTCTTTCCCAGTCTTCTGTCTTCAAGTAGCCAATTGTTACTACCATATTGCTTAAGTGAGAACATTTTCTCCCCTGAAGAAAACAGACCTTGATATGTGGAATAGGTCGACTTTTTATGTTGTTTTCCCTATCAATCTCTAATGTTTACTATTTCTACACATCCTCATATCTCCCATACTAAGTTGAAGATGAGACACTTTATCTTCCTAAATATTCCATCTGTGCCACACCAACATCACTTTTTGTAATTTTAATTTCTCCCTCTTAAATGCTAATTCTCAGGGAAACCAATGAAAATAGCATATAAATTCACCCTGATTTCTCCTAATGTTTCTTTTCTTTCTTCACTCATTTCAAACCTTCAAAAAAAAAAAAAAAAACTCAAAAAGCAATACGCTTTGCAGACTATTTCCAATATTTCACTTTCTTTTCTCTCTTTAGTCACCGTCATTCTGGCTTTTATCACAGCATATAATGAAACAGCTTTCAACAAGATTAAGAAACAAGTACAAATCTCCCCCTTTTTCTGGTCAATTCCATTGCATTTTTCAAAAATATCACCTCATCTGTCTCTCTGAGACATCTTATATCATGGCCATTCAACTTATTTTTTAAACTCATTCTTTTACTCTCTGACTACTGTGCTACTCTTTTCTACAATTATTTCCTGCACACCCTAGCCATTTTAATAGAGTTTACTTTAGTGTGTATTATTCTCATTGCTTACCTTAAATGGTGATGATTTTCAAGTCTCTGTTTAATACCTGTTGCTGACTCCACATAATCCTTAGAGATTCATTTACACTCACTGCTTCAACTGACACCAAAATGGTTATATCTTTCACATTTCTAAATTTATTCTATATGCTTTACCCATTAGTAAACATATCTATCTAAATGCACCAAGACTATCTCTGATTCTGTATGCTTCCAAACAATTAATTTATTTTTCCTCCCAATAAAAAATAAAAATAAAATAATACAAATCATGTAGTCAAGAGTTGTGAATCTTACCCTCATGGAATTTATTCAAAGTGCAGTGAGGAGGAATGATGTCAGCAAGATGGTAGGGTAAGATTCTCCAAGGTTTGCTTCCCTCCACAAAAATCCAACTACCAACTATCCAAAATACAATACAAAACAAAAAAAAAACACAACATCTGAGTATTCTAGCACTCAAGAGGAAAAAAAAACAAAAAAAAAACACAACATCTGAGTATTCTAGCACTCAAGAGGAGGTTTAAACACTCACTTGGATGGCAGGACCATAAAATGCTCTAATGAAATGGTAAGAATGCTTCTCTCTAACTTTGTCACTACACCCCCAAGCAAGAACAGTGCGACACAGAGATCATTATCCTGGACCACAATTTCTATAGGGAAGAAAGCTGGAGGCATTCATTCAGCTTTCTCAATATTCTAGGACCCTTGGCAGGATGCTTACTCCCATTGCATTCCCTCAGAAATGTTCAGAGCACTGCCAGAGCTAGACCACCTAGAGTCAGATAGAGAAAAAAGATGGGGTTGGGGTTCACAGCAACCAACATGTAGAAGTTTGTGGTTGCTCTGCATTCCAACCAAGAGGCACTACACTAGATAAAGTAGCCAACCATGCTGGAGGAAACACAATTCACAGGTCTTTCAGGGTCAAACTCTTCGCCACTTTTCCCACACAGCCCAGGTGCTCTCATCAAGTCTTCTCCAGGCCCCATTTTGGAGAAGGGAAGGCACTAGACAGACTTGACGTGGGAAGTCAATCAGCAATTCCAGTCAGCCAAAAAGCACACCCATCAGCCTTGGCCAGACAGGGAGATTCCAATCTTTGTGGATTTTAATACTCAATAATGCATTTATAAGGAACATAGCCTCTAATTCAGCCTGTCCCAAGCAGCAACTCTGCCAATCCTCAGAGCCCAGCCTGAAGCTCTCACCTAAGCAGATCCCAAAGAGCAGAACTGTCGAGTCAGAAAATACATCTTGTGACCAGCCTAAGCTAAAACTATTGCAGTACCCAGTCAGGAGCTCTGCCTAACAGCAAAGCCCAGTCAGTTGTCTCGCTGGGCAGTGAAGCCCAGCCAGCAGCCACACCAAACATCTCAGCAAAGGCAGAGGCCCAGCAAACTAGAGAACTCAACATAAGCTCTACTTACGTGATGTTTTTACCTTTGGGCCCATCCAGAATCACAAGTTAGACTGCATAGTGAAGGTCTATCTTTGTGAGAAAATAAAAACAAAAACAAAACAAAACAAAAAAAACTTCCCAAGGCCAGAAGAGGGAGTGATCTCCTCAAATATGTAGAGATTAATGCAAAAGCACAAGGATTACAAGCAATCAGGGAATCGTAACACTTCCAAAATAAACTAATAAAATTTCACTAATAGGCCTCAAAGAGAAGGAGGTCTGCAAAATGACTGACAAATAATTCAGATTAATACAAAGAAGTTCAATCAACTACAGAAATATATGGATTAAAAATTTAGTAAAAATTTAAAAACAATGTACAAAAACGTGAAAAGTTTGACAAAGAAACAGAAACAATTTAATAATCAAATTAACATCATAGAGATGAAGAATACAATGACTGACCTAATAATATATAATAGAAAGCTTCAATAGCAGACTTAAACCACAGAAAAGAACCAGCGAGCTGGAAGAATGAACACATAAAATTACCCAGTCAGAGAAGCAAAAAGACAAAATAATATAACATAAGAAAGAAAGCCTACCAGAATTCTGAGACAACATCAAGAGGTCAAATTATGCACAATTAGAGTTTAGATAGGGAAGAAGGAAAAAAGGACCAGAAAGCATATTCAGTGAAATTATGACTGAAATTTGCCCTAATCTGAGGATATATGCCAGCATCCAGTTACAAGAAGCACAGAGATCTTCAATCAAATTCAATTAAAAGAAGAGTAAACCATGACAAATTATAGTTAAAATAATAATTAAACTATCAAAAATTAAAGACAAAAAAATTTGAGAGCTGTAAGAGATAAGAAATACATCATATAGAAAAGTATGCCAATTCTACTATCAGCAGATTTCTCAGTAGAATCCCTGCAGGCCAGAAGAGAGTATGATAATATGTTTAAAGTGCTGAAGGAAATGTCTCCCCGTATACACACACACAGACACACATACATATATACCCCCGCCCCAACAACAAACAAAACCCTTGCTATACAAGACTACTTTACCCAGCAAAGCTGGATTTCATAAATGAGGGAGAAATAAAAACGTTCTCATACAAATGAAAGCTAAGGGAGTTTATCACCATTAGACCTACCTACAGTAATTGTTACAGGGAGATATTTAAACTAAAACAAAGAGCTATTAGTTAATAACATAAAACATACAAAAACACAAAATTCAATGGTATAAATAAACCAGAGCCATAGTTAGAATATTTTAGAGTTTGAAAAATGGTACATAGGGCAATTTCATCCCAAGTATGAAGGTAAAAAATAAAACTATTAACTATAGCTAAATTAAGTTGTCAAGGAATGCACACTACAAAAGGATATAAATTCTAATGTAAAATGTAGGGTGGAGATAGTAGAAGTCTAGAGTTGTATGCAGTTACATGTAAGTTCTTATTAGCTCAACACAGGCTGTTATAAGTTTAAGATATTTTAAGTAAGCCTCATGGTAACCACAAATCAAAAATCTTTAATTGAAGCACAATACAAAAATGGAAAAGATTCAAAGCACCCTGCTAAAGAAAGCTATCAAATCACAAAGAAGGATGGTGAGAGACTAAGAAACAATTATCTACAAAACAGCCAGGAAACAATTAACAAAATGGCAGTAGTAAGTCCTAATGTATCAATCATTAGCTTGATAGTAAATGGATTAAATTCTCTGACATAGAGACCCAAAGTGGGTGAATTAATTTAATTTAAAAAAAAAAAGACCCAGCTCTATGCTGAATACAAGACACTCACCTCACCTTTGAAGATATATATATAGACTGAAAATGAAGGGAGAAAGAGAGATATTCCATGCAAATGGAAACCAAAAGACAGCATAGGTGGATATAAATATATCAGCCAAAATAGACTTTAAGTAACAAACAGTAAAAAGAGGCAAAAGTGACATTACATATTGAAAAAGGAATTAATTCACCAAGAGAATATAACAATTCTAAATATTTATGCACCCAACACTTGAGCACCTAAATATATAAAGCAAATACTAAATAATCAGAAGGGAAACATAGCAATACAACAATAGTAGGATATTTCAATACCCTACTTTCAAAAATTTATTGATCATTCAGACAGAAAAGTTATAAGGAAATTTTGGACTCGAACAACTCACTAAACCACATGGACCTAACAGACATATACAGAATATTTTATCCAAAACAATAGAATGAACATTCATCAAGGGGACATGGAACATCATACCACAAGGACATAGAAAAAGAAGCCCAAAGTTAGCAGAAGGAAAGAAATAACAATGATCAGAGTAGAAATAAATGAATTGGAGACAAGAAAAATAATACAAAGGATCAACAAAGCAATAAGTTGGTTGTTTTGAAAAGATAAACCAAATCGACAAACTTTAGCTACCTGTATTAGTCCATTCTCATGCTGCTATGAAGAAATACCTGAGACTGGGTAATTTATAAAGAAAACAAGTTTAATTGCCTCACAGTTCCACATGGCTGGTAAGGCCTCAGGAAATTTACAATTATGGCAGAAGGCATCTCTTCACAGGGGCAGAAGGAGAGAGAATGAGTGCAAGCAGGGAAAATGCCAGACACCTATAAAACCATCAGATCTCATGAGACTCATTCACTGTCACCAGAACAGCATGGGGAAAACTGCCCCCATGATCCAAGTGATACAGGAGTTAAGACAAAATTACTTAGGCAGATAGTGAGGGTCCAAAAGCCCTAGGTAAGGTTTTCCTTTTAATGAAAAGCCCCAAATCAGTTTCCTTTCTAGCAAAAGCAGCCTGTAAAATTAAGCTGCAGATACAGATGCTGGCAGTTGTGCCAATCATCCGTCTTATATGAGGTTTCCCAGTTGCTCAGTGAAGTCCAGATAGCCTAAGATGGCCTCACTCCCATGCCTGGCAGTTGGTGCCGGCTGCAGTGATTCTTCTTCTCTCCCCAGTTGCTCTCTCAACCTCAAAGAGGCTAGTTTTTGCTTCTTCAGATAGTAGTCACTGCATTGCAAGAAAGTGAGGATGAATGCAAACAGGTCTCTTGAGGTCTAGCTTGGAAGTCATATAACTCCTTCTACTGTATTGTTGATGGCAAGTCACAAGCCGAGCCATGTTCTTGAGGTGATGAAACACATTCTGCTTTTTGATGGGAAAAGCAGCAAAGAGCTTCAGGTCATTTTAATCTGCAACAACATGTCTTGTAAATCCCCCCTGAAGCCTGGCAATTGTGGAGAACAAAGAGAGAGCAAACCCAATGCCGTATAAGCATGAAAGCAGAAATTCACTCATGTTTCAAGCCTCTGCTTACAACCCAATTGTTAACTTCCCACTGGACAAACCAAGTGACCTGGCCAAGCCTCATGTCATGAAGAAAACTGTCAGCTTATAACAGGTGTATAAGTAAGTCAGCCATTGAAACAACACAACCAATCCACCACAACTACCAAGTGGTGAAGATAAAATTCAGACATCTCTTTACATCACTACAAAGCTGGAATCAGACACATACACCTTAAGGAATAATTTAAGGATTTTTACTTTAAGAACAGTTTCTTCAATTTAAATTCTTTTCCACAGATAGAAGAATATAAACTATAGTTTTGAAAGTCAGAGAAAGATATACAGGATCAAATCCAATTCTACAATAATCATTTGATATCAGGCAAGTTAATGAAACTCTCCCATGCCTCAGTTTTCTCATGTATAAAAAAGTTATTCATACCCTATCTCAATGATTTCTTATAAAGTTTAAATTAAATAATGATGGATCACGAGGTCAAACATTTTAATATATTTTCTTCTACTGTTCTATCCCAAAACCTAGAGGATTCTTGAATCATTGTTATTCTCATGCCATTTAGATAATGACCTTTTTAGGTACCAGTCCTAATTATCCTTCAGCCATATTGACTCACATCTATTTTTGTTAAACATTCCAGCCTTTTCTCAATGGTCCCCTTTGTCTCTTTCTCAAAGGACTGTTTCTCTTTATTATGCTCAGAGCTCACTCATGTTACAAGGGACACTTTCTCATCAAAGTCTTTTCTGGCCCCCAACCCCTGTAAAGTGTGCTGCATCCATTTTTACATTTCTTTAGAGCCTAGAGATTTCTAGCACGACTCCTTTTAAACTCTGCACTGTTTATTTATTCATATGACTCTGATCTCCATCCAGACTCTGAATTTCCCTAGGGAAGACACTGTATCTTTTTTTTTTTTTTTTTTTCCTCTTTAAGGTTTTGAAGAGTTAGAATTTGGCAAGATTTCAGTATGGAATTATTTTATTTCATTTTTATTCACTACCTTCAATCATGTTCTGTGGAATTTCTCATCCCTACCCCTTCACATTGCATTCTAGTCCATGCCTCTGGGCTGATTTTCAGTGGGTACTCATGCTGGGTACACTCTCACATCCCCCACACTCCTCCCTCCTGTTCAGGCAGGATGCCCAGCCCCTCCTCTTCTCCTCCCCTCCTTCTTCTGGTTTTGCTTCCTCGGGTGTGGAGGTGAAGAGGAGGACACACCAGTCTCTGAAAATAGCTCTCTTAGTGTTCTAGGAAAAGCCATGAAACCCACCCTGGGCAAAGAACTGCTCTGCCCCACAGCAGCCTTGAGGACGAGGGACTGTGGGGCGTGGCGAAGTGTCAGTGGGGCCAACTGAAGCCAAATTGGCCACCACTTCCTAAGATCTGGAGGCAGGATGTGAATTGTAGCGAATCACATGCTTTTTAGAACAACATTCTCAAATAATTTTGCCCGCAGGTTGGAATCACCTGGAGAATATTACAAAGCACTCCAAATATTGGGATGTAACTTTTTTTGTTGTGCAGCCTGGGTATCAAAATTTAAACAAAACAAATCAACAACAAAAGCAAAGAACTTCCCATTTGGTTCTACTGTGTCGCTCAGCTGGAGAGCCATAGCTGCAGAAGGTGATGCTGCTTAAGGACTTTTTTGCCTCAGTTTGTCCTTGTCAGCAATGGTCGGGGACCCAGAAAACATCCCCCTAAGCATTCCATTATGACTCTATCCTTCAAATCGACACTGACCTTGATCCCAGGTAAGTCCTTGATAAATGCTTATTGAGGAAAGCAATGCATATTTCTTCTACTACAGTGTGAGTTTGGGAAAGAAATTCGGTTGATTTGTTTAAATTCTCTACCTCACACACTTTCCCCTGCAGAGACTTTCACATAATAGGGACTTAATAAACACAGACTTGAAATAGAATGTGGACATTGTCACTGCTTTTATTTTAGTAGCACTAGTCACAGTGCAGGACAAAAAAAACACAAAGATCACTTATGAGTGCAGCTCTTTGCTATTTACAAAACCTTTTTTTTTCCTCAATTTTAGTGTCTATTCTGATCTTTACACCACTCTAAGTGTGGTTTTAATTTTTGTATTTTAAAACATAAGAGAGAATTCAGGCTAGGAAAATTTAATGGCTACTTACCTGGTAGTTCAGAGTTAGCAAGTGTACAACGGAGACTTGAACCCTGATCTATAGCTCCCAATTATACGTCACTTCTAGAATGCTTAGTCATTAGTTCCAGTGGCTTCTACGAATGTTAACTTGTTCCATTTTCTTTTTAACCAAAACTTCCGTAAAATCTCCACAGGGAAATCTGCTTCTTTTGGTGGGACTATGACACACTTGGCGGGTACAATGAGCAGCCTAACAACTGGGATAATAATTTTAAAAAGACAATTATATGGTAACTACCCACAAGGTGTTATCATCAAGCAAGTGTTGCTAATATGGGCCCTTTGCAAATGTAACTTATTGTCTCGTTAGGAATGCCCAAAGAAAGAAACAGGAAATTAATCCGAAATTAGAAGTTAATTAGAAATGTATGATGAATTGCATGTTGCAGATATACAGATATTAAACAGAAAATGTGAATGTTACACAGTTATTAAGAAAATATGTCTTTTATTTTATTTTAGGGAAAAAGGTGATGTGCTAATCATAACTCATTTAAGATTGCACCTTCAATGAAAGCTGAAATAGGCATAATGCCAAGGTTTATTCAAACAATGTCCGTTCAATAGCTCAGGATGAGATGAGTTTCTTCAGAAATGTGAGGTAACCAGCTTTAAATATAATAAGATGGAGACCAGTCATGGGACTTCTCACAGCAGAGAAAGCCACATTGAGACGGAGTGGAGACAGGACTCAGCCCACCCCCACTGGTTCCAAACCCACTGAGACCTTGCAAATTATCTGAGAATGCTAAGATAAGCAACACTGGCTACAAATCTTACCCAAGGCAGGGGATCCTACCATCATGCACACAAGACCGGGAGGTTGATGACCCTAACATTCACCTCATTGTAATCCTAACATCTCCCCCACTGCTTTCTAGTCATGCCATGCAATGTTATGTTAGCATGATTTCTCCCTGGGCCTGTGCACCACCTGTCTATCCCCAACATGTAAGGATGCTTACTGAGCTCATTACTTATGGTACCCTCCTCTACACACCACTAGGACCTACCCTCAGGAGCCAACTAGGGAACCCTTCCTCTTGCACTGTCTCCCTTAGCCCCAACCTTTCCAGGCTTAAGCATTCAAAATCCTGTCTAGGAAAAGTGTGCCGGACTTCACGTTAATTTGTGTTGCATTGAAAACCAAGAACCTTGTGTTAGCAACAATGTGAACAAGGCAGCTTAATTTTTGAACATAAGTAAAACTTAAATTTGGTTATTTCTCATAATGTCCCTAATAATCATAAAGAAAACTTGAGTCACCTTCCAAAAATGGCATTAAAGCAGTCATCTTCAACAAATCTCCTGCTATCAGGAAACCCTCATTGTAATAACTAATCATTGTAAAGGTTAAACGACTTCCTCATGTTTACTTTATAAACCACCCTGTAACTGTGCTTCTGAGCCTCTCACTACATTCAGTTTAATGTCTCCTGGATCACAATGTACCTTCTTTAAAGAAAAGATGATAACATTTTACATTTTCTAAGTGAATCTGATTTTATTTTTGACATCAAAAAAGTAGACCTTACATTTAATATTTTGAAATAAAAATAGGCAGTTAGACTTTGCAAAACATAATAATAATTATTATTATTTCAGTTTAATGTCTCCTGGATCACAATGTACCTTCCTTGATGACAAGATAATAAACTTTTACATTTTCTAACTGGATCTGATTTTATTTTTGACATCAGAAAAGTAGACCTTACATTTAATATTTTTACATAAAACTAGGTAGCTAGACTTTGCAAAAAAATTAATTAAGGGCTTGGAGTTAAATGTAAATTTCAGGTAAGCAATTTCTCAATATTTTTAGTGTATATTCTATGCATATTATAGAAATATTTATCCCAAGAAATTTATTATCTGAAATTTAACTTTAAGGCTACGTTTTATCTGACAACCCTAAAACGGGGTCAAGAACAATAAACTTTCTAATACAAATCCAATCAATGTCCTCTTAAACATTGTTCCTCATTTGGGCATAATATGATCTTAAATGAGGAATATCTGTAGAAGAGGAATGCAAGCAGATTCATGTCAAGGACAGTTATTGTCTCACTTTGAATCTATTATTATTCATTATTATGTTAACTGTGTTTTCTCGTTTTCTGTATTCATGATGCTCTGACATCTGGGGGCTTGCTGACTTGGGGGATTCCCCCACCCCCATAGGGCTACCTAATTCAGAGAGAGAGCAAACAACTGGCCTGTGAGTTCACCTTTCATGTACAAACAAAGCAAACTGGAGCCCACTCCCCTGAACTGCCTCCTTTATTGACCACTCACACATCACACCCTACCCTCATCAGCCCAGGGCCAGACAGCAGTCAACTGGGGACAGTCCCTATTCTGTGGCCTACTGCGCTTGTCAGCTAGCCAATCCTAAGCCTGCGTACCCTGACTCCTGTGTTTCTTCCAACGGAAACAACAATAAAAACGTGGTCCAGGACTGGCACGGTGACTAGCACCTGTAATCCCAGCACTTTGGGAAATCAAGGTGGGCAAATTACGAGGTCAGGAGTTTGAGACCAGTCTGAACAACATGATGAAATCCCATCTCTACTAAAAATACAAAAATTAGCTGGGCGTGGTAGAGTGTGCCTGTAATCCCACCTACTCAGGAGGCTGAGGCAGGAGAATGGCTTGAACCCAGTAGACAGAGGTTGAAGTGAGCAGAGATTGCGCCACTGCACTCCAGCCTGGGTGACAGAGCGAAACTCCATTTCAAAAAAAAAAAAAAGGGGGGTCCATATTACCCCTCCTCCTCTGCCTCCTGACTCACCTGCTGCTTCCCCATGTGTGGCCCTGCATGGCGTGCCTTGCCTCTTGTTTCCAAGAACCTAAGAGTATAACAACTTCTTCCTTCATGACAGTCATGTCCAATTCTAATGAATCCTGGGTATAGTTTTCCTAAGTATATTAGTAGGAGAAGATTAAATCCCTTTTTAAAAACCAAAAATGTTAACCTAGAAAGAACCTATCTTGTAATTCACTCGGAAAAGGGCTACATTTATGCAGAAGAAAAATGTGGGAGACGTAATATTGAGCCCTGGCCCTATCAGAGCTGGCTGTGGGATTCTAGCATCTCCCATTTCTCTTCCTCTGGAATTCAGTTTAAACAACACACAAAAAAGCAAATATACATATAAAAAAAATTAAATATAGCACACTACCCATATAAAAAGATATAGGAAAACACTTTCTTTCTTACTATTGTCAATTACAGGCCTTCACACCGGGTTGCCGCTCTACCTGCAATAATCTTCTTGCATGCTTTTATGACTACTCCTAATACAAATCCTTCATGCTTAAGTGCTGCTTGTATCCTTACTTTTGTATTAGCTTTCCCTTCAATATTCTCTTAATGCATCTATTTCCCCATAATTGTCTTAACCATGGTTATATTTTCATGCATAAACAATGTCTTTCATGCATTATTGGAATAAAACTAAAAACACACGTTATTTTTGTTCCACTCTCTCCTTAAAATTCATGCAGAGAGGAAGGTCTTCTTGGCTTTAGTTAAAAAATAAATGGACAGACTTAATGACTTTTCCCTCAGTCTTAGGTAATTCATTATCTTGAATTCACTTTGTCATAAAACACTCTTATTCTGAAAATTAAAATGTCCAACTTTTTGTAAGAAAAAAATAATCAAAACTCATTGTAAAAGTCAATGTTCTTCCCATTCCCATTTCAGTTCCTGACAGCCTCACCATGCATAGTTGATAGGAGAGGTGAAGAGTGTCTTTTCTTCTTTGTTCCTTTTTTTTACTGGAACTTTACTGTTCTATCTGGTCCCTGTGAGGTGTGAGCATAGGCAAGGGGGAGGGGAAAGAGAGACTGCAAGTTTTCACTGAATGATTGTTTTACATTTTCCCTGTAGATATAGAAAGCCTTTTCCCTGATGGGCAATTGTTGGAAACTGCTCTCTTTGACTTAACATTATTTTCTTTATTACATGTATCACTAATGCAAGAGTTTTGTGCATATCTTTCTAGAGCCTTTAAGAAATTGACATTAACCTTGAGCTTCTTTTCTCCACACAGTAGTTTGGTTGGACAAGACACAGAAGACCCATTTGGATCTCTAATGCTTCATCCATAGTGCATCATTAAAAATCCCATAGGGAACATACTCTGGGAATGATGCTGGATCCCTAGACAGATGCAAATCTACTGGCCCTTAAAACAGGCACTTAGTCCCTCACAACAGGCACTTAGTCCCTCTCTTGCCCTGAGGATTATGTGAACAGCAGTTTGTCCACTACGCACTAAGCCTCCCAACGGTGAAGTCAGCTACTTTTCTCTTTACTAAATCCCTTTGATGTTTTGCTCCCCTGCATCACTAGCTTGAGGCCAGGACTCCTTAAAAGGTGAGACTCAGGGCACTTCAATGGCACCTCCAAAATCCTTTAGTTGGCTGCACTTTGCCTATGTTTTCTACCAGACTTTCCTCTGTGAAGGCATCACTCACAGTCCATACTTATCCTATTTTATTATAGAGAGCTGTTGTGTGTAATATATTGCCACATACATCGCAAATGTCTAATGCATAGTTTAAACATTGATTAATTTATTAAACATTTTTGTTTGTAACAATTTATTAATAGTTGATAAATGTCCAAATATAAACAAATAAACATAGAAATAGTTAACTTACAAAGTATCACAGGCAGCCAGCCACCAAACATTTTGCCAATTCAATAAGCAATATTGTTTTTAGAGGTAAATATTAGGTACTAAGAATGTTTTATATATATCAATCATCAATGTATCCGGAAGATCACTATGAAAATTAGGTCATAAGAACATTTTAAAAATTTAAAAGTTCACTCAATATAATACACATTGCTGACCCATATATATTTTTTTAATTATTATTATACTTTAAGTTCTAGGGTACATGTGTATAACGTGCAGGTTTGTTACATATGTATACTTGTGTCATGTTGCTGTGCTGCACCCATCAACTCGTCAGCACCCATCAACTCGTCATTTACATCAGGTATAACTCCCAATGCAATCCCTCCCCCCTCCC
>NW_012101732.1:491604-500388 GCF_000951045.1 Mandrillus leucophaeus
TTTATCATAGCACAATGCATAATACATAAAATTGAATAGCAAGGAAATATTTAAGCATATTATGTTAAGTTCATGCAATAAGATACTACATAGCCAAAATGCTGTCTTGGCCAGGTATGGTGGTTCATGCCTGTAATTCCAGCACCTTGATAGGGCAAGACGGGTGGATCACCTGAGGTTGGGAGTTCGAGACTAGTCTGGCCAACGTGGTGAAACACTGTCTCTACTAAAAATAAAAAAATTAGCTGGGCGTGGTGGCACATGCCTGTAATCCTAGCTACTCGGGAGGCTGAACCAGGAGAATTGCTTGAACCTGGGAGGCAGAAGTTGCAGTGAGCCGAGATCATGCCTTTGCACTTCAGCCTGGGAAACAGAGCAAGACTTTATCTCAAAAAACAAACAAACAAACAAACAAAAAACAAATGCTGTCTCTACTGGTACTAAAATTTTGATCCTATGATTCCCAGATTATATTACATTTCAATGAGTGTGCGTGCATATGCATGTAGGTGGGGTTTGGAAGGTGCTGATGTTTTAGAAAGAGCTATAGATATCATTCATATCTATGTTATATTCTGATATTTTCTCCTTATTGCACTGTATTGTATTCTATTCCATCCTATTTATGTTCCTTACAATAGTCCTATAGGTCAGATATTAGATCCATTGTACAGATGAAATAATCACTGAATGAAAAGTAGAGACCCTTCTATAACTTATGTCTCAACTTCCAAGTCAATTTACTAATGTTATTCTATGGGCTTTGGAATTACATAAATGTTTTCTGATTTCCACTGTACTAAGTTTCTATTAACCAATGAATAGATAAAACAGTCTTTTCCCTCATAGAGTTTTACTAGGGAACAGAGGTATGTGACTAGTAACTGCAGTAGAGTTAAGTAGTAACAATTAACAACCTACCATGATGTAGAATGACGAGTCAAAGAAATAAGTCATCAAATACAAATGTTCTTCTGCTTTGAGCTGTCTAATTATGAGCTATTTGATGGACACTGGTGCTTCTTTTAAAATTTTTGAAGTAGGAATAATACCAACATGATTAAGTGTTACAATGATTAACAGAGGTCATTTCTGTAATTAAATTAGCACTGAAGCTGATCATATGTGGACTATAAATGCTAGTCCTTTGCCCCTTTGAACTGGATTAAAGATTCACCTACCATTTCCTGGATTCACAAATCAGCTGAAGTATGTGAAGAAAAAAAGGTAAAAATAAAGCACATCAGTCAAAGAAAGCAGCAGAAAGAATTATAAGCTATTATTCCAGAGCCAATTTAGTCTCCATTTATTTGACAGATTGGCACCTTGTAAATATGTCACTTGTCATAATTGCGCTGTCAGAACCACGACTTGGCCTCACACAAATGGCTTTTCTAATACAGTAACCTGTTCTCTGTCCTTCTGCACAGGCATGTGTTGCCTTTCTACCCCATACTGTGTTTTTGTGGACATGGTGAGGGAGGGCAGGATTCTATGTGGTTCAGTAGAGTAGCTCCAGTCCTTGAATTCGCTTTGTAGTAGCTTTCTGGGTCCTTGACTAAGCTGGATAGTGAGCTCTTACATTCTAGGGTACAGCACCAAGTTTGCATTCAGTAAGGTTTCCTTTATTTCCTGGATAAGATGACAATGAGCCTGCCTATGTTGCTTTCGTCCATTCAATTTCAATTAGAATGGCAAAAAAATAAAAATAAATAAAAGAATATAAAGATGGGAGTAAAAGGTGTATATGTAGGAGTATCTGTATTTAATTCTTCAGGATGTTGACATAAACAGCAAAAACTACCACTAATTTCTAATCTGTAAACTAAGTGGGTGGCCACGTTACATCAGAGGATGTTGTAATATTCCAACTTACTACTTTTTCTGAGAAAGGGCATATGCCCAGAAGATAAGTGGAAGTGCCTGAGGATAAACCATTTTATGACTCTCTCTTAGAGGGAAATGTTGGGGAGCCAGGTGGAGGAGTAAGGGGTTAGGAGGTAGGGGGAGGGTAAAACATTTAGAGAACAAATTAATTCCCACCTGCCTTGGGCAAGTCCCAAGGATCAGGCTTGGAATGTGTTTGTGTGTGAGTAGGGGAAGAGGTGGGATGAGGCTGAAGGACATCAAGGAGAAAGTGAATGGGGGAAGGAAAAAAAGTATTTTGACATGAATAAGTGAACTTCATTAAACATGGCAAAGGAAAAGAAGAGGCAACTTGTACTGGAGAGAATGCCTGTGGCCCCAGGTATCTCTCAGCTTTCATAGACTGATGCAGTCATGAATGTCTGGTTTGCATTAACAGAATGTCTAAAAAATCCACTCATAAAGAGAACAGCATGTGGTTCCATATTAATAGCTGGTAAAACCTTTTTAAAAAGCTATAAACCAAGTTCCAAATTTACAAAAGAAAGATCACCAAATGTAGGAAAATAGAGCTCTTTGGAACCACCATTCCAAAGAAGAAAGACCCTTTGAATATTCAGAGTAATGTTTTATTGTCAAAAGAATTAAGGTACATACACAGAAATTTATTTCAAAAGCTGAGTAGACTTCTCAGCAGAAATGAAAAGGAGGACATTGTTTCAAAAAAAAAAAAGAAGAAAGAAAGAAAGTAGTTATTAAAATGACTTAAAATCAGGAAAGATTGTAAGAGCTTTACAACCAAGGAACTATTATAAATTTTAAGGCTATAAAAAAAAAAAAAGAATATTGCATGCTGAAACCTTTAGAAAACTTGTCAAAATACGAAACCAAGCTTTCAATTTTCTCCCAAACATAAAAGTAGAAACTGCTAAAGAAGTGAATATGCTATGAAAAAGAATATGAGATATTAATGAAAGAATTATGGTATGGCATAACAGAGATAACAGAATAAACAAAACAGAAACATTGATTGAAGAATTGTAGAATAAAACTTTATCAAGGTTTTAGTAAAATAACTTGTACCAGACTCTTTTTTGCAGCAAACAACTACAAAAATGGGAAAACAATATATAAGGCAACAGTTTGTTGGCACTGGAACACAGGCTTTGATTGTTAAGAGGAGACGAACTCATCAAATGATGTCCATGCCAGTCCAGCCTTCTGCCAGGGATAATCTCTCAACCATGCCGACGTAAACAGTCAAACTGTGAAACCAAATTACCGCCAATGAAAACAGTCTAACCCTGTAAAATGTTTGAAGAGGTTTATTCCGAGCCGAATATGAGGGACCATGGCCCTTGACACAGCCCTCAGGAAGTCCTGAGAACTTGTGCCCAAGGTCATCAGGGTGCAGCTTGGCTTTAGATATTTTAGGAAGATGTGAGACATCAATGAAATACATTTAAGAAATACATTGGTTTGGTCCAAAAAGTTGAGACAACTGAAAGTCTGGGAAGTTAAGGGGGTGGGGAGAGCTTCCAGGCTATAGGTAAACTTAAACATTTTCTGGTTAACAATTGGTTGAGTTTGTCTGAAGACCTGGGATCAACAGAAAGGAATGCCTGGATTTGCGATAAGAGCTTATGGAGACCAAAGTTTTACTATACAGATGAAACTTTTAGCTCACAGGCTTCAGAGAGAATAGGTTGTAAAGTGTGTCTTATCAGACTTAAAGTCTGTGTTGATGCAAATGCTGGAGAGGTATGATGAGGCATGTCCGTCCCCCACTTTCCTTCATGGCCTGAACCCGTCTTTCAGGTTAAATTTTTACGAGCCCTGGCTGAGGAGGAAGTCCATTCAGATGGTTGAGGAGACTTAGAATTTTATTTTTTGCTTACAGTTGATACATGAGAGGGGCAAGAAGTGCTGGGAGGAGATGGGCAGGGTCCCTGGCATGGGTTCTACCCTCAGGCCTGTGCCCAGGTACCCAGGTAAAGACTAGGACTCCTGCCTTTGTGCCCAAATGTTGCATTTTCCAAGACCACTCAGGCCCCCCATGCCTTTGTCCTGTCCTATAAAAGCCCCGAGACCCTAGAGGGCACAGACACAAGCAATTGGATGTCAAGAGAAACACACTGGTGGAAGAGCACACCGACAGGCCCTGGCAGATGCCAGCCATCAACAGCGGAATGACGTGGACGTGGAGTTTGGCCAGGACAGTTGGAGGACAGCCCAGCTGCTGGGTGGCCTGACTCCAGGAGAAAACCACCTTCCCACTCCATCCCTCTTCTGGCCTCTCCACCCACCTGACTGAGAGCTACTACCACTCAGTAAAAAATCTTGCACCCATCCTCCAAGTCCACATGTGATCCAATTCTTCTGGTACACCAAGGCAAGAACCTGGGATACAGAAAGCCCTCTGTCTTTGTGATAAGGCAGAGAGTCTAATTGAGCTGATAAACACAAGCTGTCTATGGATGGCTCAACTGAAAGAGCACAGTGTAACACATGCCCACTGGGGCTTCAGCTGTAAACATTCACCCCTAGACACTGCTGTGGGATCGGAGCCCCACAGCCTGCCCGTCTGCATGCTTCCCATAGAGGTTTCAGCAGCAGGACACTAAAGAAGTGAGCCACATCACTTCTTTCTTTCCTTTTGTTCTTCCTTCCTTTCTTCCCTCCTTGCTTCCCTCTTTCCTTTCTTTCAAGTGGGATTAGGGAACTTTTCCCATTTCACAACCACACCTCAATAAGCTTTGGTCTAAGAAGTATAAGACTGCTACCTCCTGCTAAGGAGGCAGAGATAAGAGTTCAGGGAACTAAAGTAGTTGAAATCTGTAATGCAGAACACTAGAGACAAAAGAGTTCCTCAGGGGCACCAAAAGTTATATTTGATCACTCATGAGTGTTTGGCTAGAGGGCTGGCAGAAGATGAACTGGATAAGAATGCACAAGGTTACCTAGAGAGCAGCTGCAGGGCTGAGCATGAAACAGACACTAGGGCTTGAGCCCCCAACACTGAAATACGCCCCAGTTCTGACTGAGACAAAATGTAGAGATCTCATTAGTGTCTATTGCCACATGTGTCAGCCTGTTTGGGTTGCTACAAAGGAATACCTAAGATGGGGTAGTTTATGAAGAATGAGGTTTATTTGGCTCATGGTTCTGCAGTCTGTACAAGACGCATGGGGCCAGAATCTGCTTCTGGTGAAGGCTTCATGGAGCTTTCAATCACTGTAGAAGGGAAAGAGGAGACAGCGAGTCATGTGGCAAGAGAGGGAGCAAAAAAGAGGGGGTAGGTGATCTGAACTTTTAACCAACCAGCTCTCATGTGAACAAACAGAGCAATAACTCACCCATAACCACAGGTGGGAGCACCGAGCCATTCATGTGGGATCTGCCCCTGTGACCCAAATACATTCCACCAGGCCCCACCTCCAACATCTAGGCAAATTGCATGAGATAAGTTTACAAAATATTGTGATATAACATGAGATTGGAGGCAACAGACACCATTCTGCACATGCAAGTGGGCCATCAGAAATGTCAAGCCTTGAAAGATGGGCAAGACCCTAAAACAAGATTTTTGTCTAGACATCTCCAAACAAAGCCCAAAAGTAAGCCTTTAGATCTGCCAGAAAGACAGAATATGAAGGTGAAGTTCTACCCAGTTTTGGAGCTCAAGAAGCATCTTGGACTTTCACAGCTCTGCCCTGACCAAGGGTAAAGCTAAGCCTTAAAAGTTCAAGGTAATAATTCAATCACTACACTGCTTTCCTGAACAAATTATCGACAGCCTGCAGAGGAAGATAACAGAATCCATTGTAGAAACCACATTGTACCACATATAGTCAAACATTACTAAACATCCAAAGAAAAATGAAAATGTAACCATGTATAGGAAAAAATAATACAGTAAGAAACAAACCTGATGTATCCAGAGGTTGAATTCAATATACATTTTTAAAAAGCTTTGTTCACAAAATTAAAGGAGAATTTGTTGATATTAGTTATCGATTGCTGCAAAACAAATTACTCCAAAACTCAGCAGGTAAAAAGACACAAACTTTCATTACTTCATAGTTTCTATGGATCAGTAATTTTGGCACATCTTAATTTGTTCCTCTGCTTCAGGGCACTTCACAAGATTACCAATTATTGGCCAATACTGGGATAACACCTAAAGACTCAACTGGGGAAAGATCTACCTTCCAGCTAAAAATTGGTTTTGGCAGCGTTCAGTTTCTTGTGGGCTGTTGAAATGAGAACCTGGGTTCCTGACTGGCTGCTGGCTGGAGGTCACTCTTAGTTCCATGCTACGTGTACCCCTCCAACGTGACCACTTGCTTCATCAAAGTCAGCAAGAGATCGTGTCTGCGAGCAAGATGGAAATCACAGTATTTTCTAAACTAATCTTGGAAATGACATCTTATATTTTTGGCTATTTTTTATTGATTAGAAAAAAAAGTTATAAAGTATGTCCACATTCAAAGAGAGGACATTATAACAAGGGCCTGAATAGTGACTAATAAAAAGTGGGGATAATTGGGTGCTATCTTAGAAGTCAACGTATAACATTAGTCAATAGAGAATGCAAATTAAAATTACAGAGAAATACCAGTTCATAACCAATGAGTGGCTAAAATTAAAAAGACTATAAACACTAAATGTCAGGGGTATGTGGAGAAGTTACAGTTGCAATTTCATACTGTAAACCAAAAAAAAATTCACAGGCCCACCCCAACCATCTGAATGCACTTCCTCCTCTAGACCAGGACACTAAAATTTAACCTGAAAGACTGGATCAGGCCATAACAGGAGTAGGGACTCAGAGGTAGCCTCATGCCTTCCTCCCTTTTGGAATTCAAGAAAAGCTGACCAGCATTTAACATTAACGTAGACCTTAAGTCTGATAAGAAACATTTACAGTTTATTCTCTCTGAAGTCTGTGGCCTAGAGGCTTCATCCGCATGATGAAACTTTATCTCCACAACATCTTATCATAACTCATACATTCCTTTCTATTGATAATCATTATTTCAACCAATTACCTATCAGGAAAAGTTTAAATCTACCTATAGCCTAGAAGCCACTTCTTTCAGTTGTCCTGCTTTTCTGGACAAAACCAATGTATACCTTCAATGTATTTGATTGATATCTCGTGTTTTCTGAAAATGTATAAAACCAAACCGGACCCTGAACATCTTGGGTACGTGTTCTCAGGGTCTCCTGAGGGCTGTGTCATAGTCACTCATATTTGTCTGAGGATAAATCTCTTCAAGTATTTTACAGAGTTTGACCCTTTTTGTCAATAATACACTGTTGGTGGATGGAGGAAATGGTATACCACTTTGAAAAACACAGTTTAACAGTTTCTTATGAAGTTAACCAAATACTTATCATATAACTCAACAATTGGATTTTAGATACTTACTCAAAAATTTGTGCATAGATATTCATCATGGTTTTATTCATAATATCAAAAACTAAAAACAACCAAAATACTTCTCAATCGGTAAAATAATAAATATAGTAGAACACAAATAAATAATTAAAAGAGCAAGCTATTGATACATGCAATGTCATTGGTAAACTACAAAACCATCATTTTGAGTGAGAGAACCAAGCAATAAAAGTATGCCTATTTCAGGATTTCATCCGGATAAAGTTCATGAACAGGCAGAATTAAGCTTTTCGGAAGGAGTATGTATTGTTGAATGCTTGGGTCAGAGTCGGAAGTGTTGACTGGGTAAAAACATAAAGTGATTTATTGGAATGATAAGAATGTTCTATATTTTGATTTAGAGCTATTAAATTTACCTTTGTCAAAGTTCAGAAAACTGGTGACTTGAACAAATTCTTTTTTAACATATCTAAATTATGTCTTCATAAAATTACTCTAAAATCTGTGTAGAGGGCTTTAAAGATCCGAAACTCAAAAAGTAAACACATCTCAAACAAATATAAATAAAATAAACACAATCTTAGATATAATTCTGTGAAACTTTGAATTAAAAATTGTTAACATCAGTCTAGAAATAATCCACAGGTTAACTATGTGGGGGATGAGGAAAGAGTCTGGCTTTAGAGCAGTATTTTTTCTTTAACACCAAACACCGGAAGACAATAAAGTAACAATATAAGAGTGTGTGAGACCCCCTAAATATATCCTGAAACAAGTGATCATTAATATGTCAAAGAAATATTTTCAGATAAGCAGCGCTCTAAAAGTTTACCACCAATGTCTGCTGCATCATTAACTCCAGGCAGAATTGTAAATAGAGAATTCACCATACGAAATTATTTGAAGGCATGCAACATGGCTGCTTTAGAATATTCCTACGCCTTTTCTCAAGAGAAAGATACAGACATAAATACAGATACAAGATACATAGATATATATGTTTATATCTATTCTCTACATAGTACATATGTCATAGGTTTGTGTTTGTGTGTATATGTGTATCTATATAGATATATACATTCTAGCTACTAAAATGTTAATCTCTTTGAAAAATGGAACTAATTATATAAAAGCACTATAAAATATAAGACATAATTCTATGTACAATTTTTTTACATTGATATATATTATATAACACATAATATAGAAAATAATTTTGAAATAGAAACAAATAATGTAGCAGTAATAACCTTGGTTATTTAACAAAGAGAAGAAGGCATGTAAAGAAAACAAAAAATGATGAAAGTAAAATCTTGATAAATTCTTCATGTTACTCAAAAAGAATTATTTTTCAGAGACTGGTAATCAGAAACCAATGAAATTAAATATATTAGAAAACATAAAGCCCAATATTAATAAAATTAATAGTATGATATAATACTTCTCAGTAGGTTCAAAGCAAATAACCCACTTAACCCATCAAACAAAATCACGGATTAAAAGCAAACAAACAA
>NW_012101732.1:500438-501680 GCF_000951045.1 Mandrillus leucophaeus
ATTTCAGCACCATGTGTGTAAGGGACCCCTGAAGCTCGCTTCTTCCTGGGTTTGATGCGCACTTTGTTGCCACTGTTCAAACACCATCACTGCCTCTGTCTCTTATACACATCTAGATGTGTATAAGAGACAGATCTCATGTAAGTGAAATCATGCAGCATTTGTCTTTCTGTGTCTGGCTTATTTCACTTAGTATAGTGTTTTCCAGGTTCATCCATGTTTTCACAAATGGCGGGAATTCCTCGTTCTGTAAGGTAGAATAATAGTCCATTATGTGTTTATATGTCACATTTTCTTTATCCATTCATCTGTTGATGGTTGTTTCCATATCTTGGCTATTATGAATAATGCTGCAATGTACATGGGAGTGCAAATATCTCTTTAAGGCACTGATTTTATTACAATACCTTTGGACATATACCCAGAAGTAAAATGTACTAAAGTAAAAGCATGTTAGTCTTGACTACAATATACTATTAAACAGAAAATAGAAAATGTTTAAAAAGTTAAAATTCTATATAATTAAAAAGTACATTTTAAAAATGTTTGAGTTTTTCAAAGAGAGTAGCTGTTTGTATTTTTATGCTTATATATCACTAATAGTGAGTTTTGATATTATATTTCTATGCATAATTGCAATTTGTTTTTATTTTTTAATATCTCTATTTTTTGTCCATTTAAAAAAATCTATTAGTTTATAAGCATTTCTATGCATAGTTGTTAAATGTTTGGAAATGGAATGAAATAAGTACTAAATAAAGGCTCCATTAACCACGTATTAAAGAGACCATATGTGTGTAAAAGGAAGAAGGAAGCAATATCCTCATAAATCAGATATTTTAATAATATCCTATTAAAATAAGAAAATTATATAGACAACAAAATTCTTTATTTAATTTTGAATATTATGGGAAATGCCTGTAATAAAATGTTATAGAAAAAGTGCAAGACACAATAATATAGAATATAAGCTCTATTCAGTGAAGAAAATGTTTTAGAAGAAACCCTAAAAGCAAAGACACAAATTTGTTTTCATTTGTGGTCTCAGTGATGTGGTCATAAGTGATTTTGTTTCTGCTTTTGTCAGTTTCTGATAATTTTTATATGCCCTACAATAGGAAGTATTACTTTGATATTCAAAGACACATTATGATGAAAATCGTGAAAACATATAAAAAGTGTTAGTATGTTAATAAAAAAAAAAAAAAAACAGACAAGCTATAACTTGAGTTGATTCTTAAA
>NW_012101732.1:507078-509801 GCF_000951045.1 Mandrillus leucophaeus
TTTTAGAGAAAAGCAGATGAAAAATGAATAAATGTTTAAAATTTCTCACCATACAATTCTAAGGTATCATGTATTGATTCAATTATTTAATTAAAAATATTCATAAAAATTAAATTAATGCTTGGTATTTTTTCTTATAGTACTCACAGTGTGTCAGGCACTGGTCTGAAAATTTTATATACACTAACTTATGTAACTATTTATTGAACTTTTAAAAGGCACCAGGTACTGCTGTATACTGAGGATAAAGGAGTGAACACAGAGATGATCCTGTCATCATGGAGCTGATATATTAGTTGAATATCAAACTTAATAATATGCAAGGGAAGAAATAAAATCATTAGAGATTATTATAAATTTAATGACAGAGTTAAATAGAAATGAACTTAGAGATTAACTGAGATTGGCTATTTTAGTTCAGGTTGTCAATGCAGTCCTCTCCAAGCTGCCATGTAAAATGAATCAGTACTCTGAAGAGGGAATTTTAAGTGAAAATGTAAGATAAACTGCTAGGGGCAAGATCATTCATCCTCATTACCCATGGTTATGAGCTTGAGCTTTAGTTCAGATGAAATTATATAGCATACATTCTTGAAAGACCTCTCTTACTGTGTTATGAAAAATAGTCTGGGGAGGGAAAAGCTTAGAAATGCAAGAGATTTGGTTCTATAGATTTGAAGCTCAGGAAAGAGAAGTCCAAGCTAAAGGCTGGGAGTCATTAATTCATGGATGTTACTAAAACAATGGGGCTTGATAAAATCACTTGGGGAAAAAATATCACAAAGCAGTGAAGTTAGTGAGCTCCGGGACAAAACCCAAAGGCATGCCAGCATTTAGCATCAGGCAGTATGTGAGGTCTGAATAAGAGACCAAGAAGAAGAAATCCATGAGGAGAGAGGACACTAAGGTGGTGTGAGATTACTGACTCCCTGATGGAGAGAGAGAGATTCATGGAGGAGAATAGTCAAGTGAAGAACAGCAGAGAAATGACCATTGGATTTGGAAGCATGATGATTACATCCTGAAAACATTTGTGGAGTCCAGATTTGAAAAGAAATTGAAACGGACTAAGAGGAGAAATGGAGACAAGAAAGTGTACATAGAACACATAAATAGTTCAGTGGAAAAGTTTTCTTGTGAAAGGAAACAGAGGGATAGCATCAAATACTGGACAATGTAGTGTGTATGCATGTATTAAATGCTTATGCATGTATGTATTAATATTAGCATTGCTATAATTTATATAGAACATACTTGAACATTATAACATTGGGAAGAGACAGCCATCATTTAGAAATTGGGAGACTGCTGTGATATAGGTGAGATATAGGTGTGATATAGGTGAGATATAGGTGAGAAGGGTTAAATAAAATAGTATATTCTTGAAAAAATAAGAATTTAGAAGCAAGAGGATTTGTTTTAACATAAAAAGCTAAAGTGAGAATATAGTGAGACAAGAGTATAAGTCCCTCAATTTGTGGGAGGAAAAACATTATATTGAAAAGAAGCGTCAGCCTTGAGATCAGTTAAAACTTTCCTTGTCACTTATTATCTCTGACACTCAGGGAGTTTTTCTTTTTAAATTTATTTTAGCTTTAGTTTCTTTACTATAAAATTAGATAAAAGTATAGACCAAATAATATAAAAGATGTTTCTCACAATATGCTCATCCCTCTGCATATGGCTAACTTATTGATTATAATATTATTTTGAAATAAACTATGAATGCCTATGTCTCTAAACTATTGTGTAAGTTTCATAGTCTTTATCTCACATAGTAACTATAGCAGTAAAGGCTCAATATATTGAAATGATGTCAATTTGATAAATATTATATTCCATATTTCCCTCTTCCTTCTTGACTATAGTCTCCATACAAATAATTCCATATAAACATTACATTTTAAATTAAACTTGAAAACACTAAACAAATCCTAATTCAAAGTGTCTGGATGACATCTTTATATTCCCATGTTTGTTAGTACACAGAAGTGCCTTAATTAAGAATAAAAATAAAAACAAAGGAGACATTTAGAGTACGTTACTCCATTGTATAAATATTGAGTAAATTTTACATTAATTTCAAATGCCTTAATAAACATTGCCTTATTGGTCATAAAGATAAAATTATGTCAACCTTCCTAAATCTCTTAGTCTTGTTATGTTTGAGTATGGAATAAAATGACATGTATGAGATGAGAAGAAACATTCCACACAAAAGAAAACTGATTATAAACTTTAGGGCTAGTGCTGAGGGTGTGGTTAAGAAGATGGGTTCACTGCAGAGGGTAATGAGAAAAATCTGGCATGTGATGGAATGATTTCCATCTTAACTGTGGTAGAAGTTATACAACGCTATGCATTCTTCAAATCTCAACGAACTATATGATAAGAAGAATAAATGTTATATTACATTAATTACACCTCAAAATCCATCTGTAATAAAAGTCATCAGTGTGATGTTTTCAGGTCATGTGTGAGTTACAAAGATTCCTTCTGCATATAAACTTTATAGTGTACAAGAAATAGTCCTCTGAACCCCTTTTCCCTATCTGCACTCTGACATTGGCTTTATGAATTGTCCCATTACACCCATCAAAGACAAGGGAGAGAAAAGAAGATGTTTAGGGATTCTTATACCATACTTCTTTGCCCATGCACTTCACCTTAATCTCCCTAGTCCGGTCACTGAGTACAGAGCCTCCTCAAATCAAAAGAAGTCC
>NW_012101732.1:511106-514932 GCF_000951045.1 Mandrillus leucophaeus
AAAAAAAAAAAAAAACAGACAAGCTATAACTTGAGTTGATTCTTAAACGACAATGAAAATACCCATGGTTTTTAGTAGGATCTGAGAGCAAGAGTAGATGTTCCAGTGAGAGAGATTTGGACAAGAGTCACTTTAATTACACATAATAACTTCTGGGACCTAGACTAACACATAGGGCTACTATTTTTTTAGACATAGAGTTATTACTAATTATTTTTTTCTGATTTGGCCTTGATAGTGTTATTTAATTACCAGATTAACAAATAACTGGATTTCTCCAATGAGTTCTCCAGCCGAGTTAAAGAGCTCCTCCATAAATGGATCATGTTCTGGTTGAAGAGCTGACTCATAGTCTAGATTTCAGCACCATGTGTGTAAGGGACCCCTGAAGCTCGCTTCTTCCTGGGTTTGATGCGCACTTCGTTGCCACTGTTCAAACACCATCACTGCCTTGTTTGTTTAGCAGAATGTCCTTGATGGTCTGTTTCTCCCAAGCTTTTCTGCTAAATCCCTCTCTTTCCAGTCTTGTTCAATACACTTTATGCTTAGAACCTCCAATTTCTCATTATTTGCTAAAACACCCCATATCTTCTCATTATCGTTTTTTGCTTGTTATGCTATCAAAATCCATTTAAAAATAAATTAAAAGGGACTAGTTCAACCCATATTTTTTACAAGTATGGTTTTTAAATTCCTTCCAACTACACTAGCTATTTTCTTTCAGTGTCATCTTATACAACTTTACTTTTATCATGGCAGTAATCACAGGAAGTTTTGCATTTGGATCCTTTGTAGGTAAGCACTTTTATCTGCTCACTACAAGCTGCTGGAGAAAAGAAGCTCTACTATTAATCTTTGTGTCCCTTACAACAGCTATTCTAACACTTTAAACACAAAAATGCACAATAATCAGTTTTGAATTTTAATTTTTAAATATATACATATATATTTCAATCAGGAATTTGTACATTTAATTCAATAAACATCAATCAAATCCAACTTTATGTGGAGCTCTGCATTAGGTATAAATAGTATACAGATACATAAGGGAAGATTATACATTTAAAGAGTTTAACAGCAAAGTATAGTTTTTGTGTTAAAGCAGGAACAACAGTTTTACTGATTTATACGCAAAAATATTTCTGGAATTTTATGTTTTCTGTGCAACCTGGATCTTATTTGCCGATGATGTAATGAAACTCAACCAAGATTGAGCTTCATAAAGAGTCTGGAAAATAGGTGTTTTTGTGGTTAATCTTGAGAAGTTCTTTGAGTTATTTGTCATCTAATCAGAGTGTGTGTGTGTGTGTGTGTGTGTGTGTGTGCATGTGGTTCTCTGTCTTATAAGCATGATGCTACATAGAAGCACAGAAGGGAAGAACTCAACAGAATGTTGTTATCGCTAAGCCAGAAGGGAATAGTTCTCAAATCATCTTCCTTGTGTGTAAGAGTGTGTGCATTTTGTTAGCTTGTACAATTTGTGATGAAGGGATCATGTTGAACAGATGCTTGCTTAGACGTAATCCAATATCAAGGAAAGGAAAGGAAAGTAAATCAATTATTAAGCATAATTTTTTGTTTGCAACAATGTTAGGCATGCTCATATTTTAGATCTTATCAAATCAATTTCACAAATAACCTTTTAAAAACAGATGAGATAAACCATCTTAAACGAATTCACTGATTTTATAACCCTCCACAACTATTAAGTTGTGTAGAACATTTTTTCAGGAATATATTTTTAACAAATCTTTTTCCTCAACACTTTTCCCATTCTTCCTATCATTACCTGTTTATTTACCAAGTAATTACTAATGAGAATAACTGTGGCACATAAATACCTATTCAAAGTAGGACAATTTTTGTCACCTTGCTCAGGTAACCAAAAAGTCCTCCCCTGACTCAACTGACTCACACACATTGCCATAAGAAGATATTTGTACTGGAAAAGAGTTGAACACGTGATTTTTCTACTGATAAGAGATGAACTTCTCTCCTAATCATCTATGGATAGCATACAAGGCTTTCCATGGTGAGAACCTGTGATATGTCTACATTCAACTGATTCTTAATATATAGCGAATGATTCAGTGAGCCCTAAACACAACATTCGTCGTATCTGTACTTCATGACAACCTGATTACTTGGGCCTTATTATTCATTTACTTTAAGTTGAAAAACTGAAGTCTCAGACTCTAATTTAAAATCTTCAGCTACATCTTTCTTTTTCTTATTACTCTCATTCACTATGTATTATAATGAGTAGATCACTATAAATTAGTATTTTTAGAGAAAAGCAGATGAAAAATGAATAAATGTTTAAAATTTCTCACCATACAATTCTAAGGTATCATGTATTGATTCAATTATTTAATTAAAAATATTCATAAAAATTAAATTAATGCTTGGTATTTTTTCTTATAGTACTCACAGTGTGTCAGGCACTGGTCTGAAAATTTTATATACACTAACTTATGTAACTATTTATTGAACTTTTAAAAGGCACCAGGTACTGCTGTATACTGAGGATAAAGGAGTGAACACAGAGATGATCCTGTCATCATGGAGCTGATATATTAGTTGAATATCAAACTTAATAATATGCAAGGGAAGAAATAAAATCATTAGAGATTATTATAAATTTAATGACAGAGTTAAATAGAAATGAACTTAGAGATTAACTGAGATTGGCTATTTTAGTTCAGGTTGTCAATGCAGTCCTCTCCAAGCTGCCATGTAAAATGAATCAGTACTCTGAAGAGGGAATTTTAAGTGAAAATGTAAGATAAACTGCTAGGGGCAAGATCATTCATCCTCATTACCCATGGTTATGAGCTTGAGCTTTAGTTCAGATGAAATTATATAGCATACATTCTTGAAAGACCTCTCTTACTGTGTTATGAAAAATAGTCTGGGGAGGGAAAAGCTTAGAAATGCAAGAGATTTGGTTCTATAGATTTGAAGCTCAGGAAAGAGAAGTCCAAGCTAAAGGCTGGGAGTCATTAATTCATGGATGTTACTAAAACAATGGGGCTTGATAAAATCACTTGGGGAAAAAATATCACAAAGCAGTGAAGTTAGTGAGCTCCGGGACAAAACCCAAAGGCATGCCAGCATTTAGCATCAGGCAGTATGTGAGGTCTGAATAAGAGACCAAGAAGAAGAAATCCATGAGGAGAGAGGACACTAAGGTGGTGTGAGATTACTGACTCCCTGATGGAGAGAGAGAGATTCATGGAGGAGAATAGTCAAGTGAAGAACAGCAGAGAAATGACCATTGGATTTGGAAGCATGATGATTACATCCTGAAAACATTTGTGGAGTCCAGATTTGAAAAGAAATTGAAACGGACTAAGAGGAGAAATGGAGACAAGAAAGTGTACATAGAACACATAAATAGTTCAGTGGAAAAGTTTTCTTGTGAAAGGAAACAGAGGGATAGCATCAAATACTGGACAATGTAGTGTGTATGCATGTATTAAATGCTTATGCATGTATGTATTAATATTAGCATTGCTATAATTTATATAGAACATACTTGAACATTATAACATTGGGAAGAGACAGCCATCATTTAGAAATTGGGAGACTGCTGTGATATAGGTGAGATATAGGTGTGATATAGGTGAGATATAGGTGAGAAGGGTTAAATAAAATAGTATATTCTTGAAAAAATAAGAATTTAGAAGCAAGAGGATTTGTTTTAACATAA
The DNA here is from genome assembly GCF_000951045.1 of Mandrillus leucophaeus. Taxonomy (NCBI): domain Eukaryota; kingdom Metazoa; phylum Chordata; class Mammalia; order Primates; family Cercopithecidae; genus Mandrillus; species Mandrillus leucophaeus. The sequence goes on from NW_012101732.1 coordinate 514,819, forward strand.
AAAGCTAAAGTGAGAATATAGTGAGACAAGAGTATAAGTCCCTCAATTTGTGGGAGGAAAAACATTATATTGAAAAGAAGCGTCAGCCTTGAGATCAGTTAAAACTTTCCTTGT
>NW_012101732.1:523197-525504 GCF_000951045.1 Mandrillus leucophaeus
TGCAGTTGGTGCAATCTTGGCTCGGCTCACTGCAAACTCTGCCTCCCGGGTTCAAGCAATTCTACTGCCTCAGTCTCCTGAGTAGCTGGGATTACAGGTGCCCACCACCATGACCAGCTAATTTTTGTATTTTTAGTAGAGACAGGATTTCACCATGTGGGCCAGGCTGGTCTCAAACTCCTGACCTTGTGATCTGCCTGCCTCAGCCGCCAGAAATGCTGGGATTACAGGCGTGAGCCACCACACCTGGTCTATTGTATGAAAAATTTTAAAAAGTCATTAAAAAATAGTATTCACAAATACAAAAATAAGGTAACAGAAGTTTTCTAATGGCACACTATGCAGTACTGGGTGATTTACTCCTCTCGTCTCCTTTTGGAGCTCTTTAAGGCAGGAATCCAGTTGTATTGACCTTCTGCACCCACACAACTTGCACACAAGGAACATGGCATGTGCTCAGAATCTTCTCTTTGATTTTTAGCAAATAACCTATGAAAGAATAAATGGCATGTGGCTATTGAGAATCCACAAAAAAGCAACAATTACATAAAAATAAAGCCAGCAATTGAGGGAATTGAACACAGGTCACAGAGTGACTCGTTGAATTCTTCTCACCAAATTACAGCTTTTGGCACCTCTTCGGATAAGGGCACAAGGCTTCACATCCAGGTTGTTTTAAATTCACAAGGGCCCATCTCTCTGTCAAAACGCAAATGGCCTCTTGAAGTTTTCTCTGTAAGTGTTGACAAACTTTAGAAATCGTCCATAGATGATCCACCTTCTTTTGTTCTATATAATTTCATTAATGGAACCATCACACACCTGGTGATAGCTCACCCACTATTATTCATAGTTCCTGTCTCCAGCCTTCTATTTATAGATTGATCAAAAATGAGCATAGCAGATATTGCAATTCCAAGGTTGCTTTTGTACAACATAATCCTTTTAGGTGATTTTAGATTCACATGTAATTTTAAGAAGTAATATAAAGAGACCCAATGACCCCTTCACTCTATTTTCCCCAAAGGTAGCATCTTTTACAACTATAGTACATCACACCAATAAATAGACATTGATACAATCCATCAATCTTATTAACATTTCAGCAGTTTTACATGGACTCATTTGTGTGTATCCAGATTCCTTTTTTGGCAGAACCATGATTCTTTCCATGAATTCACGACCAAATGCGCAATATTTGTCCCCACATGAGGTTCTTATCAGATCAATGGCTTTGGGAACATTTTCTCATGCAAGAGTCTATATTCAAGTAAAATGTGGCCATTCCCGGACTCTTTCCTCTGAATAACATACATCTCCTCATATTAAGTATTCCCAACCACTATATAAAATCATTTTTACTTTGTAGATGACATTGCTGAAATTCAGAGAGGTTTGGTGACTTGCATGGTGCTGTGTGTCATTACATGACATGTATAGTATTTACATTTTGTGTCAAAAGTCAAACTTTCCTGAATCCCAAGGGAAATTCTTAATCATTATTTTTTAAAATAACTCATTGTGAATTGTGAACTGCCTAAACATCAAATTTATCTTTTCATAACTAGCTGAAAACAAGGTTCTAAGAAAAAAAAGGGGGGGGCGATAAAGAGTGGTGAAGACACAGTTACAGTGACTGGAGAATACTCATGGATTATAGGCATAAACAGTATGTTCCAGTGGAGTTGCAGTGGGTGCCATGAGGGACCTCAATGTCAAGAGTAAATAAAGTAGAATTGAGAAGCAACAAAAACAGTATCTATTTGACAATTTCCTCCAGTGTTTCTTGTTCCCTGGCCCATAATACCCACATGTTTGTGTTTTCTAACTGAAAGCTTGCACCATGATAGCTGACCTGTTCCATCTCCAGGCACTCATCCTTTCTGTACAAACTATGAGCTGTGCAGCTTTGCCTGACAACTTTCTCTAAGGAAGTTACAATGTGAAGGAGAGACTGTGGAAAAGTTCTCCAGCTCCTTCTCCCCTCTGGGGGAGAGGGGAGCTCCCAGAGGGGAGTAACTCCAAAGAATGTTCTATACTGTATCTTAGAGATCCCCAGTGGGAAGGAAACCCATTGTCCACAGTGGTAATGTACTCATTAACCCACTTTACACTGGCTTCATTCACTTCACGCTCTCCATTCTTATTCTCTACCCTCATTCTGAGCCTTTCTGGCTTCCCAAACTACTTGCTCTCAAATTGTGTCTGTTTCTTGGGAAAACATGTCTAAGGAACACACACAAACTATCTTTCTGTATCTCAGCTTATACAATTCATTCCTTGCTTTTCTTAGACAAGTTACTTGGC
>NW_012101732.1:525554-528488 GCF_000951045.1 Mandrillus leucophaeus
AACCATGATTCTTTCCATGAATTCACGACCAAATGCGCAATATTTGTCCCCACATGAGGTTCTTATCAGATCAATGGCTTTGGGAACATTTTCTCATGCAAGAGTCTATATTCAAGTAAAATGTGGCCATTCCCGGACTCTTTCCTCTGAATAACATACATCTCCTCATATTAAGTATTCCCAACCACTATATAAAATCATTTTTACTTTGTAGATGACATTGCTGAAATTCAGAGAGGTTTGGTGACTTGCATGGTGCTGTGTGTCATTACATGACATGTATAGTATTTACATTTTGTGTCAAAAGTCAAACCTTCCTGAATTCCAAGGGAAATTCTTAATCATTATTTTTTAAAATAACTCATTGTGAATTGTGAACTGCCTAAACATCAAATTTATCTTTTCATAACTAGCTGAAAACAAGGTTCTAAGAAAAAAAAGGGGGGGGCGATAAAGAGTGGTGAAGACACAGTTACAGTGACTAGAGAATACTCATGGATTATAGGCATAAACAGTATGTTCCAGTGGAGTTGCAGTGGGTGCCATGAGGGACCTCAATATCAAGAGTAAATAAAGTAGAATTGAGAAGCAACAAAAACAGTATCTATTTGACAATTTCCTCCAGTGTTTCTTGTTCCCTGGCCCATAATACCCACATGTTTGTGTTTTCTAACTGAAAGCTTGCACCATGATAGCTGACCTGTTCCATCTCCAGGCACTCATCCTTTCTGTACAAACTATGAGCTGTGCAGCTTTGCCTGACAACTTTCTCTAAGGAAGTTACAATGTGAAGGAGAGACTGTGGAAAAGTTCTCCAGCTCCTTCTCCCTCTGGGGGAGAGGGGAGCTCCCAGAGGGGAGTAACTCCAAAGAATGTTCTATACTGTATCTTAGAGATCCCCAGTGGGAAGGAAACCCATTGTCCACAGTGGTAATGTACTCATTAACCCACTTTACACTGGCTTCATTCCCTTCATGCTCTCCATTCTTATTCTCTAGCCTCACTCTGAGCCTTTCTGGCTTCCCAAACTACTTGCTCTCAAATTGTGTCTGTTTCTTGGGATAACATGTCTAAGGAACACACACAAACTATCTTTCTGTATCTCAGCTTATACAATTCATTCCTTGCTTTTCTTAGACAAGTTACTTGGCAAGTATTTATTGGTAATTCCCATCAGCCAACAACTATGTTCAATGGTAGAAACAGAAAGTTAAGACATGATTCACTTCCTTAGCAAATTCATAGTGTGATGTCAAAATAGAAACATATATAGATAAATGTAATATAACTTAATAATTAGATTTGAACAGTTAAAAGTAACGTGGACACAAAGAAGAGAGAGATCTTACCTGTGAATGGGGTCATATGCCTTTCAATAGTATAAGGATTTAAGCTATAAGAAGTGTTTTATAAGGCAGAAAAGAGAAAAGAAAATTTGAGGACAAAACAAAATAATTCAGTCTAAATTTGTTCAACATTTACTGAATGCTTATTCTTTACCAGGCATCTTTGTAGAGTCATGTTTGTTAAGAAGGTCCAGAGAATATGAAATCACAGTGTTCTTTGCTGAAAATAATAACTATTACATAGTCATTTTTTGGTAGGGTCTTGCCTCACTTAAATTCATTCTTGACAATGAAAATACAGAGTCACTCCCATTTCACACATGTTGAAACAGCTGACTTCTCAGAAGCCTAAGTTGCTTTCTCAAGTTGATGTAGCTATAAATTGGAAAATCCAAGATTCTAGCATATGTCTCTCTAATTTTTAAGCCTATGCTTTGTTATGAAGCATATGAGGCCATAGCTATGAAGCCACAGCCCCTGCTATGTTTTACCAACTCTCCATCACCCTATCATATGGCAGAATGAGATTCTTGTTTCAGGATAATGAATACAGAGGCAATGTACAGAGAAGCTAGGGACCAAAATGAAGTCACAAGTTAGGAATCCATTAAGCAATTGCCAGGGAGATGCAGAGAACACCTGAATTGAGACATTGACCAAAGTGATACAAAAGATGTAAATTTAATATAAATTCCAGGAAAGGAAAGGACCATTGGGATGGGGTAGAAAAAGAAAGATTTAGCATATTTCAGGTTTATGAATTGGGTAGCAGATATAGCATTTTTTTGATTTATGAACTGAGTATCATTAATTGAAATAGATTATGAGAAGAGTTGGAGGAAAAAAATGAGTAGAAATAGATTTTGCCCTGCTAATTTTCATTCATTATCCATCCACTAGCTTCCCCCAACACACACCACCACTGTTCAGCAAATTAATTTTGATAGACGTTTTGAACTCTAAAAAGGACCTGAAAAAAATGCAGGGTATGCCCTTCAAATGAAATGAAGCTCATCTCTGGTGTATCATGATTTTTATTTCTGACTTATACTAGCCTAAAAAAAGAAATCCTTATATAAAAATAAGCATTTAAGGTCACTGAAATCCTCCTGCTATGATTAGCTGTAAAAATATGCCCATTTCAAACATAACCTAAAATAGTAACAGAATCAGCATGTAGTTCAATTCCAAGAATTCCAAGGGTATTTTTCCACTTTCATTAAAATTCACTGCAATGAAGAAATTATGTGAATATAATTTAAAAGCTTTACAAGGAAACTCTTTAAAATTGATAGTTATAAGTGTTTACAATACAAATTCAAGGTGATTACATATTGATTACTACTTGCTTACATGACTCTTAAGAAACCACACAATCTGCTTCCAAACAGCAATCTCTTTGAACACTTGACCTTGATGAGGTTGATGCTGATTTTGGTGACAGAGCTTTTAAAATTCAGATTTTATTATCTTGCCATGGTTTGGATGGTTTTTTAAAATATTTGGCTGTCAAGGCAGCAATACAACACCTACCAGAAGCCAAATTTTGGTTACAGGTTTTAAATGGATAACTTCAGTGGTAGCAACG
>NW_012101732.1:532359-532811 GCF_000951045.1 Mandrillus leucophaeus
CTTGGCTCACTGCAAGCTCCGCCTCCTGGGTTTACGCCATTCTCCTGCCTCAGCCTCCCGAGTGGCTGGGACTGCAGCGCCCACCATCACACCCGGCTAATATTTTGTATTTTCAGTAGAGGGGGGGTTTCACCATGTTAGCCAGGATGGTCTCGATCTCCTGATCTCGTGATCCGCCCGCCTCGGTCAATTGCAGGTAAACTTTTAATGGCTACCCTTATTTAGATTTTTTTTCAATCGCAGAATCTTTGGCATTTGATCACTATGGGTTTTTTTTTTCATTTTTTTTTTCAAAATGGAATGTGATTATTGAAAATACTGTACTCAAAGGTAAATTAATGATTCTTAAAGGAAAATGAGGGAGAGCAAACAAAATTATACTGGAGAACATGTGGGAAGATGGTTACAATTTTACACATTTTTTTCTGTAAACTAATATAAATAATTTCCTG
>NW_012101732.1:532861-534382 GCF_000951045.1 Mandrillus leucophaeus
TATGATTAGCTGTAAAAATATGCCCATTTCAAACATAACCTAAAATAGTAACAGAATCAGCATGTAGTTCAATTCCAAGAATTCCAAGGGTATTTTTCCACTTTCATTAAAATTCACTGCAATGAAGAAATTATGTGAATATAATTTAAAAGCTTTACAAGGAAACTCTTTAAAATTGATAGTTATAAGTGTTTACAATACAAATTCAAGGTGATTACATATTGATTACTACTTGCTTACATGACTCTTAAGAAACCACACAATCTGCTTCCAAACAGCAATCTCTTTGAACACTTGACCTTGACGAGGTTGATGCTGATTTTGGTGACAGAGCTTTTAAAATTCAGATTTTATTATCTTGCCATGGTTTGGATGGTTTTTTAAAATATTTGGCTGTCAAGGCAGCAATACAACACCTACCAGAAGCCAAATTTTGGTTACAGGTTTTAAATGGATAACTTCAGTGGTAGCAACGCCACCTAACATTTGTTGAATGCTCTGCCAGACAACGTTCTAAGATCTTTGCTTTACATTGATTTTATTAAATTCTGCAAATTTTTGACAGAAGTAATTGTGTTCTGAAAAGCAGACCTAGAATCAAATTCTAGCTTGCCATCACTAGTTGATGATAATTCCTCATTTCTGCGCAATTCCTTGTATTTAAGATGTTCACTCCTGCCTCTAGATGGAGCTCCAGTACTCTTCATTTTAAGTAACATAGAAGTAGCTTATGGTTCTTATATCCAAATCTTGATGATGTGTAGCTTTGGGCCACCAAATGACAAACAGCCCCTGTTCAGATTGAAGATTGTCTTTGATGCTTTTACTTGAAAGTTCCCTCTATTTATATTCTTTTTGACCCAACCATTAGAATCAAGCATGGACAGGAGAAGGCGCAAAGATATTGGAGCAAAGAGAAAGACCACAGAGACTTCTACCATGCAATGTATGCTGACAGTGTAAAAAAGATTTTAGATTTTAGTACGATTCAACCTTGCTAACTACATTAGATATAGTTGCTATTCTCATCACCAAATTTTTGACTCACTGTTTTTTTCTCATATACAAAATGTGCTCACCCATCTTCCATTCATCAATAGAAGTAATCAGATGTCATATTCATTTATGACATCAAGTCATTTTATCAGAAGGCAGTGTTTATATCAGGTTCAATTGTTATTCCTTCTATTTTGGGGACCTATGAACTAAAGGGACCAGCTACATTCATCATGAAATCCCGATATGAGATGAGAGAACCAGATCATGATAACAACAAACATTTTCAACTGGAAGGGGAACTATGGAAAGCACAGGTCAGATATTACACTACAGCAATTCTGACACCCTTGCTACCTACTGGGGAGGTAGAGTAAACTCTTTGGACAGGGTTGTAATCCACTCACTGTCTAGGGGTACACCCCTTATCTGCTGTGTTTGGGGGCCCCTGGCCATTCTCAAAAAATTGTTTCCCATGATCTGATTCTGTAGCCATATCTGGAAAGAGCATAATTGCCGGTTACT
>NW_012101732.1:538777-540276 GCF_000951045.1 Mandrillus leucophaeus
GAGGGAGAGCAAACAAAATTATACTGGAGAACATGTGGGAAGATGGTTACAATTTTACACATTTTTTTCTGTAAACTAATATAAATAATTTCCTGTAGAGATCACTGGAAAGTAAAACTATTTATTTTCTTTTTAGACAATATTAAAGCTTAGGCATGCAATGACTTTTAAATTGATCCATGATAAGAACCCTGAAGGAATTTTTCTAGAATCATATGAATATTGATTGATACCCATTGATGTGGAAGTATATGGTTTTCTAGGACAAAAATCTATATACTATATATTTTCTAGGACAAAAATAATATACTAGAACAAAATCCATATGTGCAGGCTCGATATTTTCCTTAATAAAATGTAAGAAAAGTACTAGCTAAATAACTTTTGTTTATATTTACAAATCTCGGATGCCAATAGGATTTCCTCCTCTTAAAGAAAAACAAAACAAACCATTTAAGGAAGTAACTCTAGGGACCAGCGGTACAGCTGTTTCAAATTGAAGGCATCACACTCACTCAAAAGGTAATGAATGATTAGAGTATGAAAGGCATCACGAAGTCCATGTAGCGAAGTAGCTACTGCCTTTGAGGGTGACTGCGTACACAAAGCTTACAGCCATTTTATGCTGCAGTAACCAAAATTGCTAAGAATGTTTGTTGGCCGTGTACCATCTCTTCTCCCCTCCCCCATCTCTTCTCCTCACCCTGTTCAAATTATTCTCACGTTATTTTTTTTAAGAATAAATTTTTCTCTATGCCTTTCTTTTAAGGACAACTTGATTTTTCTCCTTGAGGTCACATATTTAGGAAGAAAACCCTACTTGCTCCATTTTCTTCTCAAACTTTCTTAATAATTGCAATATTCTTCTTATTATTAATATCATGGAATATAATACACAGTTGATGGACTGTCAATACCCATGTCTGCCTCTTCCCACTAGTGTGCCTTCTGTAGTCCAAACACTGGATGTTCCATGCAGGTGACCGTGGTTTCCCAATCAGTTATGCACAAAGATGATTTGGAAGGCAGGAATGAGAGGGGTCTGGGTTTCTGCTCTTTCTCCCAGCAACGTCCTTCTTGGAGGTTTTCCGTTTTCCTGAGGTGGCATTGGCTCCTGTCCGCTTCCATTTTGCTAGAGCAAGCATAGCAGGTGCAGCATAGTTCTAGTCCTTTAAGCATTATCACCAGAACCCAGAGCGTAGCTTAGCGGCATGAATCTGGAACGAGCAGTTACAGTGACAGCTTTGGCAGATCCTCAGCTCATAGGACTTTCCTGGTAGCACCGTTCTCAAGAATGCTTTGAGAAACTTATTTCTGAAGACTAAACCAAGAGTTTAGTTTGGGTTTCTTTATTCTTTAGTCTTAAAATGACTTTGTAATTCATTTAATATTCTGAAATAAGTCACTTCATGTTAAAATAAAGCAGATTCTTTCTCTGCAACTAACTGAATGGTGATAAATTCAGCAGCTGTCACCTTATATTGATTTTATTACTTTTC
>NW_012101732.1:543021-544313 GCF_000951045.1 Mandrillus leucophaeus
CAATTCTGATACCCTTGCTACCTACTGGGGAGGTAGAGTAAACTCTTTGGACAGGGTTGTAATCCACTCACTGTCTAGGGGTACACCCCTTATCTGCTGTGTTTGGGGGCCCCTGGCCATTCTCAAAAAATTGTTTCCCATGATCTGATTCTGTAGCCATATCTGGAAAGAGCATAATTGCCGGTTACTTATATGCTTTCTTAACTTGATTTCAGCTTCAAGAAGGTTAATGATATAGAGTAGTTTTAATCTTAAACTCTCTTGTTCTTTTTTAGTCTGGAGTGGTGATTCTTTGGGCAGCACAACTCTCTCAGCATCTAAGTAGTCTGATTTTTCTTTTTTTAACTTAAAGTATTTAAATCCCATTAATTCCATGTGACCCTTATAACCCACATTTCTTTTGAAACCTGATTCTGATATATGTTCTGTTTATTTGTCTACTTGCCTCTTATTTTCTCCTTTTTCTGGTATTTTGTTTTGTTTTGTTTTGAGACACAGTTTTGCTTTTGTTGCCCAGGCTGGAATGCTATGGCACGACCTCGGCTTACTGCAACCTCCGCCTCCCAGGTTCAAGCGATTCTCCTGTCTCAGTCTCCCGAGTAGCTGGGGTTTGCAGGCATGTGCCACCATGCCCGGCTAATTTTTGTACTTTTAGTGGAGACGGGGTTTCCACATGTTGGCCAGGCTGGTCTCAAACTCCCGACCTCAGGTGATCCACCCACCTCGGCCTGGCAAAATGCTGGGATTATAGGCGTGAGCCCCCGCGCCCAGCCATTGCCTCTTATTTTCTGTTGAAGCGCTGATGTCTTCTGGAGCCAACAGGCTTTGGGAGAAAAGCCACTCCTTTAGGTTTTCCCTGGGCTATTTTGCCCAATTAAAGGATCTACCCGGTGCCATAATTTTAATTGAGTCTGCACAGTTCCATGGGGTTATGGGATCCAGTTTCAGTACCACATTTACTGAGACTAGAAATGAGAGTGGCATTGTAAGGTCAACAGTTTTTAAAGCTCTCTTAATAGTATTATGGCTGGTTAATAGAGTGTGAGAATGGACTAGGGAAATGAATGCCAATTCAGACACTGTTTCTGTTCATTCAACAAATATTCATGCTATGCCCCTATAGTCCAGTAAGCTTGGGGAGTACAAAAGTTGAAAGACAAACAGATAAGAAGTTGTGTGATTTTGGTGAAGAAAGAGAGATTGTTTGTTCTAAGGCAGTATTCAGGAGGCAGATGTAAAAAGGTTTTTTTGGCCTAGGCAATGGCAGATAGTCTAAGACAAATGGGTTTTTT
>NW_012101732.1:549963-566186 GCF_000951045.1 Mandrillus leucophaeus
CAGGTTCAAGCAATTCCCTTGCCTCAGCCTCCTGAGTAGCTGGGACTACAGGTGCGTGCTACTGCGCCCGGCTAATTTTTGTATTTTTAATAGAGACGGGGTTTCACCATGTTGATCAGGCTGGTCTCAAAATCCTGACCTTGTGATCCGCCCTCCTCGGCCTCCCAAAGTGCTGGGATTACAGGAGTGAGCCACCGTGCCAGGCCTATGTATTTATTTCTTATATATAATATGCACCTATTTCATTCTAATACCTTCCTTGGAATATTTAGCATTTTTGGTGGAAATAGCTGGTATTATGTTCAGTTTTAAATGGTAAATAGTATTAAACATATATCAAGCATTTTCCAAATTGATTTTGATATCTGCATATAGGTTATATTGTTGTTTCACTATAATGCCTCATGTAAGATTTTACTCTGTTGTATTAAAAAAATTTACAGAAAAATGGCCTGTAAATGGATAACTGAAGGTCAGAAATAGTCATCACTATATAATTCTAAATTGTTTTCAAAATGCAATAAAGAACCTGAAAACAAATTCTCAAAATATAAATGAGTTAACTATAGACAGTAGAACTATGAATATTTACATGTATTTATTTTATTATAATGCTTTGAGTTTTTCAAATATTTTGTAAGTAATGCTTCCATTTTGTTTTGCCTCTGTCCTGAATACTGACCACATGGCCTGGAATATAACTGGCAATTAATACATATTTATTTAATGGTTGAGTGTATGAATAAAATCACTCCTATCTGTGATTTGCCATTTTATTATCCTCACTGAAATATAATCTCCAGGGGATACATTTGTGTCTGTAGTTCCACACCCCAACAATCCTATGTCAGGAAGGTGGTGGGTGTTAATGATCTTTATGACTATTTGAGTGGCAATGTTAATTATGTTAATAAAATTAACATTTTACGTCTATGTGGAAATTTATAACTTTCCAAGCACTTTTATATCTGTGATTTCATATATTACAACGTCTCTGTGAGTGAAGTAGAAAATGGATAAAGGGGTGGTCGCTGGACTTCTGAAAGACGAAATATTAAGCAGACAGAATTCAGCAGAGTGAATTCATGAGAGAAGATTCCCGGGCTAATGAAGTGAGGGTTACAACTCAACGTTGGAGTTCGGTCCAGGTAATTACTGGTGATCTAAGCTGTGCCATATGAGATAGCGGGATTAACTGCGGACTGCATAGACAAAGGTAGAATGTATCTGCAGACCAGCAATGTAGGTATAATCAGAAAACTCATTAGAAAGGTGGATTTCCAGGCATTAGACCAGATTTACTAAAACAGAGTCTGCACTTTAAAGTTAGAGTAACTGTATTTCCCACTAGACTGGTATGACACCACTCTAAGAGGCAAATCACGTGGGGAATTGTCATAGTGCACTGATGCCTGGGCCCTTCTCTGGACCAATTCAATCAGGATCTGAAAGGGATAGGACCCCAGGATCCACCTCTGGAAGCATCCTCATTGATTCACATTATAGAGGTGAAATACACTGGTAGAGATCAGTAGTTCTCAAATTTGGGGTCTCAAGTTCCCTTTAAATTATTAAAAATTATTGAGCACCTTCAGGAGCATCTGGTCAGGTGAGTTATATCTACCATTTACTGTTTTAATTAGAAGTTAAAATCAGATATTATTAAATGTTTATTAATTCATCTAAATTGATAATATAAATACATAGTAACAAACAACACAATTATATGAAACATAACTACATTTTATAAAACAAAAAGATAATGAGAATAACATTATTTTACATTTTTTGCATATTCACTATTTGGCTTAATAGAAGACACTTGAATTCTCACGTCTGTTTCTATATTCAAACTGTTGCTACCTGTTTTCTGTTGAAATACGAAAAGACAATCTGACCACTCAAGGGTATATAGTGAGAAAAAGAAAGAGTACTTTTTTTTTATTTATTTATTTTCTTGGAAACGGAGTCTTGCTCTGTCGCCCAGGCTGGAGTGCAGTGGCATGATCTCGGCTGACTGCAACCTCCACCTTCCAGGTTCAGGTGATTCTCCTGCCTCAGCCTCCCAAGCAGCTGTGATTATGGGCACGTGCCACCATGCCAAGCTAATTTTTGTATTTTTAGAAGAGATGGGGTTTCGCCGTGTTGGCCAGGCTGGTCTCAAACTCCTGACCTCAGGTGTTCTGCCCACCTCGGCCTCCCAAAGTGCTGAGATTACAGACATGAGCCACCGTGCCCAGCCAAGTAAGAGTATTTTAATAGCTCTTTCAATTGAAGATATTCTTTAATATTATACCAAAACTTGATAACTAATATTTACTCAAAGGGTACTTAAATGTAGAATCTGAAACCATCGGTACCCTTTTCAACCTTGAGCATGACACTAAAACTTCATGCATTAGCCGTTCAAATAATGGGTTCACTGAATTTTGCATTATTCCAAATGTAAATACATATTTCACTCTACATTCAAAAAATAAATTGCTAATATTAAAATCATTCTCATCTGAAACTTTGTAAGTACTGGGAATAATTTTGTTTTCCCAAATTCTAATTTTCACTTGAATGCTCAAATCTTTGATCATAGATAATGATAGTTATTTTCTTGAAGCGAGATATTCGTTTTAATACTTTTTTGAGAGAATATCTGTCAAATACACAAGCTTGAACACCTAGTATCCATTAATTATTATTTTAAGTAGAAATGGTATTTTATATAAAAATAAAACAAAACAAAACAAAAAAACTAACTGATGCAGTTTCAAGACAAACAACCTCACAAGTACTTTTTCTGGTAACATTCATCAGATTTCAGAAGTGCTTTATGCACCCATCCTATTCTGTCACACAGAATATTGAAAAGCTGTATGTCCGTGAGTTAAGATTTGAATTAATTAATGCTTTTACTGTTATTACTTCAGCAAATGTAATGCCTTCCAGTAATGTTAGTGCCACTGTCTTGATTCATACAAAGCCACCGACCATTTTACCATCATTGCTTTCGTGTGATCATTAGTGCAGATGTCAAAACAGTAAAGGATAATTAACATCTTAATATTGTTTTGAAATAGTTTTCACATAATGGGTCTCCTGAATGAAGGTTGGGGAACTTCAGGGTTTCATAAACCACACTTCACTTCGAGTCTTACAGGTCTTCTTCTGTGTTAAGTTAGACCAAACTCAGGTGTGTGTATGATTTAGGCAATTTTTGGTAGAGGACCAACAATTCCAACAATATCTGTGTTGATGCACAGCCATGCTAACTATTTATAATGAAGAGTATGCTTATATAATTTCAATTTCTGAACATCTGATTTTGCCTCCATCACATGAAGCCTAACTAAAACTTTGCTCACTAAGAAGCCCTTAAAAGAGCAAATGTGGTTAAATCCACAAAGGTAGACTTTGTTTAGCTAGAGAAGGAATTATCAAGGGCTCTTTTTAGATGACATATTTTACATAATAGTGCCCCAAATTGTGATTTATATTACAATGATTAACTGATATTTTTGTTCTCATATACATTTTTGCATCATACACTAAAAATGGAACTCTAATAGCAAGAAGAATCAATAAAAAATAAAAATAAATTGTGCCAGGCATCTTTATCTCCTAAAATCATGAGTCTTACTTCACTTTAGCCATATTTTGACTCCCATTTGGCCATTTCTTAGATGTCTGGGAGTGCTCCTTTCCAAAGGGAAGGCCAGCCTTAGGCTTCTCTTATTCCATTAATCTCACTATTAATAAAAAAGGAATTATTCATTTCTATCTTTACTAGATCAAGAAGTTCCAACCCGAGGTATGCTATGCATGAGTTTTTGTCCTTTTTCTTGAATCTTAACTATGATTTTTTTTTTCCTCCTCTCTCAAATAAGATGAAAGAGGCCTGGAGTTCTCCATAAAAATTAGAATTTTCTCATTAATACATTTTTGTTTCACCATTTGTCATATAAAGAAACTGAGATATGTATTTATGAAGTGCATTTCACAATCAAAATGCTACTTTTAGTAACAAGGCTGTTTTTAAGTTTTCAGCACCTTTTCATCAGATTTTATTTCTTACCCTTTTCCAAGGACTGGCTAAGAAAACAAATGTATAAACAAGTGAACGAGTGTACAATCCATATTTTTTTTTTTGAAAGAACTCAAGCCACTGATTTTGTTTTTTGTTTTTTGTTTGCTGATGCCATAGCCCAATTATTTCAGACCGAATGTCATCTTTATTCAATTTCAATCTTCTGGCATCTGATTTTTTTTACACCCCCGGAAAGGTCATTAAAACTTTATTCCCCAAGGGTCTATTGAAAGAACAAATGCAGTTAATTCTCAAAGTCAAATTTAGTTTAACTAGAGGAGCTTTTGGTAATTGATGTCTTTTACATAAAAGCAGCAGTACATCCATTCATGGGCTGCAAACATAAAAGGCAGTGCATTTGTGTAGAGACTGCAATTTGCCTGGTAATTTTTCATCACAACTGGAGTCTTTTATCTTCTGTCAATCAACAGTTGGAAATAGAGAAGAGCTTTATCCACTCTACTTTAAGTAACAGAGAAGGAGGCGCCATTAGACTTTAGGAAGACAATGCTAGAAATGCTTGTATCTTCCTCTGTATGGTCTATCTAACATGTTTTCTCCATTGGTGGACAATCTGGTAGTGTTATAAATAATTACAAATTGTTAAGCCATAGAAGGTGCATTATCAAAATGTATTAATAGAAACCCCATTTTAATTGCACGTATTCCTTCTCTACTCTGACTTCATGCTGAAATGTAATGGCAATTTAGTTATTAATACTTAATCACCTACTAATAAATAACCCTTGTTTACTGTATATTTTTTAGCAAAATTTACAGGAAAAAAATGTGTATGGCTCTTTATTTTTCTTACCCTGGAAACTGCAATATGAGAGATCTTAAGCATAAAATTCAATGCATACACCAAATTTTTAAAAAAGAATAATTGACTTTTATATGTTTAGTTGTGAAAAGTAACAACATATTTGTGATTCGGAACTAAATTCATGCCTTTATTTATTGGGCATATGGTGAGATCAAAATGAACCACTAAACTGTCATTAAAGCTTATAGTTTTACAAGGACTATTACTGTTACTGAAATTTTAAAAAATAAACTAAGAGAAATGATGATTAGCTATAGCTAAGCCTTTATTTCTCATAATCTTCAATTCAAAACAACAAAAACAACTCAAACTAGTCATTACTAAAAAGCAAAAGGGCTTTTGTGAAATTCTATCAATGGTTTATATTCCATTTCTATGGATTACAACTCTTGAACTGTAGGTTTAAAATGGCAATGTGGCACCAGGCTGTCACATTCTTTCAACAAAAAACAGCCAAAGTATTTTAAAAACACAGGTTCTGGGGTCAGACTACCTGCTTTGAATTCTATTTTGGCACTCGTTAGCAGTGTAAATGTGAGCATCACTAATGAGGCATGGCGCAGAATCCCTCCGTGACTCAGTTTCTTCACCTGCAAAATGGTGATGATAATGACTGTGTCTTTATTAAATTGTTCTGAGGAAAAATAAGGTAACATGTAGAATACTTAGAATCTAGAAAACACGATGTAAGTGTTAACCCTCAGCTTGAGATTTTAATACTTAGCAGCCAGTCTGATAAATGCTTCGAATTTTTCTAAGGCATATAAATTAGGCACTGTTTATCCCATTTTACTGATGAGGAATCCAAATCATACAAAAGATGAGGAATTTTCTAAGGCCACAACAGAAGTTATTGGCAGAGGTGAGATTTATATACAGGTCTATTTGTTTCCCAAGTGCTTATATATATGTGCCATACCACTTCCTATTAACACAAAATATACCATTTTCTTGTTAGTATTCAATACTTTGAATACCTAAAGCATTTCCTATTACTATTTACTGTGTAAAATATGTTTTTAATGACTAGCAGAATCGCTTCTGTTTAATAAAGGAGGCTATGTTGATGATTGCTACCAGACGTGCATTTGTTCATAGACATCAAGTAATTCAAAGAATGTGTTACACCTATAAAACAATTAAAATATAACTTCTCTTTGCAAAACTGTTCTTCCCTTATTGCCAATATTAATTTGTTTTTAAAAACAATTACTTTATTTAAAGGCAGTTAAGAAAATTTTATACTTTAAAAATTAACAGTTTTAGAAAAACGAATCATACCCATCAATGGGTAAGGAACTACTAATTACTGAATATGACTCTGTTTTTGCCATTGTAGACCTATTGTCTCATTTAATTATTATAAATACACTCAGAGTAAAACATTTTTGCCTCCATTTTTTTTTGAAGAGGAAGCTGAGTTACATATAGAGTACCTGATTTCCTCAATGTCATACAACTGGAGTGGAGATTTAATCCCAAGAATATCTCACATCAAAACATGTTTTTATTTTACCTACTAAGGCAAGTGTTTTGTATTCAGCTATTACAAGTAAGAATTGAAAACTGTGAATGACAAAAATTACCATGTTTAAACAGGGATCCTGAAACATTGGCTTTCTTATATGGTCTATGACCATGTAATGGAGATATCACAAACGCTTCCAAACAAAAGAGAGATACAAAGTTTCAGTTGTTAAATCCTGATTAGGTAACATAAAATTATTATCCTGAAAAAAAAAAAAAAAAAAAAAACAGCCCAATATCAAATTCTGATCTGTTTTCACTGGCTGCAAGAGATCAGGCACATTGCTAAACTCCCTAAGTCTCAGTAAACTCATCTTTAATTTGGAGATAATTCTTACTTCTTCAAGCTGTTAAGAATATACTTTATGGTAAGATTAGGGCAATGGCACTCAATGTATGTACTGCAGTCTCCCCAGATTTGCATTCCCTTTATAGGCATTAGATTACTTATTATTATTATTATTACAATTTGAGATGGAATATCACCCAGTCACCCTGGCTGGAGTGCAGTGGCATCATCTTGACTCATTGCAACCGCCGCCTCCTGGGTTCAAGGGATTCTCTTGTCTCAGCCTCCCGAGTAACACCAGGCACCTGGGATTACAGGAGCCCGCCACCATGCCCAGCTAATTTTCGTATTTTTAGTAGAGATGGGTTTTCACCATGTTGCCCATGCTGGTCTCGAACTCCTAGCCTCAGGTGATCCACCTACCTCGGCCTCCCAAAGTGCTGGGATTACAGGCGTGAGCCACTGCACCAGTCCAGATTATTTTTTATTTAATTTATTATAATTATTCATAGGTGAATTTATTATGTTTTATTTATCTATTGTTTATCGTGTTCACTGAATCACGAATGTCTGTTAGAATGCCTGGTACTTAGTAGATTTTAAATACATAATTAGTAATGAATTATTATGAATGAATGAATGATTGCCATCCAGAATCTAGAATATACTCAACAATTAATAGTTACTGTTTATTTAAAATTATTACTTTAACTGTGAATAACTCTAATACATGTTTTAGAAATCAATATATTTCAGTAAGTGATACAGAACAACTTTAAGCTGGGATCAATATGATGTGACTGCTTTTGAAAAGGTATCTAGTTTCTTTTCAGAAGACGAAGTGCAGATTGGAGTGAACAGATTATGATATCTTGTCTTATGAGTTTTTATATTCATTCTCATAGGAAGTATTTAATATGCCAATTAAGGTGCCTGCTTCTTTACATGTAGACATTTCTTTTTAATTTAAATCAGGCCAGTGAGTATGCATTATTTCGCAGCTTACCAGGTGTCATTATGTACACGTCCTTTGCACAGCTAAGAAGTGTGTCATTTGGAGAAGTAATGAGGCGGGTACAGGGGAACACCAAACAAAGATGTAGAAGGTCAGGTTCAGATCCTACATTTCTGCTTGCTAAAACACTTGGTAAACTTGTGTACCAGAGATGTAATAGCAGAGGTATTCAGAAGTGATCAGATTCAGAGAATATTTTAAAGTAAGTCAATAGAATTTGCTGATAGATTGAATGTTAATGTGAAAGAAAGAGAGGAGTCAGAGTTAACTCCTAGATATTTTTGGTCTGAGCATCTGGATGAATAGTTGCCATTTACAATGATGGGAAATAATGAGTAGGAAACACATTTAATGGGGAAAAATACACATAAAATCAATACTTCTGCCAGGCGTGGTGGCTCACACATGTAATCCCAACACTTTGGGACACCGAGGCGGGTGGATCACAAGGTCAGGAGTTCAAGACCAACCTGACCAACATGGAGAAACCCCATCTCAACTAAAAATACAGATAATTAGCCCAGCGTGGTGGTGAACACCTGTAGCCCCAGCTACTCAGAAGGCTGAGGCAGGAGAATTGCTTGAACCCGGGAGGCGGAGGTTGCAGTGAGCCAAGATTGTGCCACCGTACTCCAGTATGGGCGACAGAGCAAGACTCCATCTCAAAATAAACATAAATAAGTAAGTAAGTAAGTAAATAAATAAATAAAATCAATTCTTCTGTTTGAGACAGATTAATTAGAGATGAAGGTAAATGAAAGTATCTGAAGTGTAGTGCATCAGTTACCTAGGCCCGCTGTCACAAATTGCCATAATGGCTTAAAGACTGGCAGAGACACCACAGCTCAAGAGGTGGAGCCTTCATAGGTCCAGAGGGCAAACCATGAAACCATTTGCAAACTTTAAAATCTAATGGAATTTACTTTCTTGACTTGGAACTTATTTGGGACCATTGACCCCTTTATTTCTTTCATTTTTTTTTTGTTGTTGTTGTTGTCGTTGTTGGAATGAGAATATCTATGCTACGTTCATGACACTATTGAGTTTTGAAAGCAGGTAACGTATATTCTAGTTTGTCAGTCCTAAAATCGAGAAATTTTGCTGCAAAGGGTCCTTCCCAGGGTCTCGATATTTCTTTATTTAAATAATTTAGATTACACAATTTGGTAGTTTTTAGCTGATGATAGTTAGATGCTCCCTTGGACTCAGAGTTGATATTCCATGCCACTGAGTTGAAATTTTTGGATGTTTGCATAGAGTGATATACTCTGCATGTAGAATGGGCAGGTATCTTGGAGTGTCACAAGGCAGACTGCAGTAAATTGAAGAGTGGGTCCCCCTAAAAGGTATATCCACATACTAGAATCTATAATTGTGAATTTATTTGGGGGGGAAAAAAGAGTGTTTGCAGATGCATTGAAGTTCAAGACCTCAAATTGAGATTATACTAGATTATTTTGGGTGAGAACTAAATTTAATGACAAAAATCCTTATAGGAGAAAAGCAGAGGGAAATTTGAGACAGAGAGAGAGAGAAGAGAAGGCTGTATGAAGATGGAGGCAGAGATTGGAGTTCTGCACCCACAAGCCAAGGAATGCCTGGAAGCACCGGAAACTGAGATGAGCAAAAATTATTCCCCTTTAGAAATACCAGAGAAGAAGTAGCCCTACTTACACCATGATTCTGGATTTTTCTGGTCTCCAGAACTATGAGGGAATAAACGTCTATCATTTTAAGCTACCCAGTTGGTGGCAATTTGCTATGACAGCCATGGGAAAATAATACAGGTGATCAGATGTATGGGACTAGAATTGAGAAAACAGAGCCGAAGATATGACTTTAGCATTCATAATTGGATAGATATGGAAAGATAATACTTAAAGTCATAATACTGGATAGGATTTTATATATATGAGGTTGTATATATATTCATACATATATTTTATTATTTATACATATATAAAATCATATGACCTCCTATATGCAAGAAAGACATATATAGGTTTATAAAATCTTTTCATATATAAATTTTTATACATATGAAATATTTTCTCTCATATATATATGAAAAAGAGAAGAATAAAAGATTAAACTCTGAGGCAATACAGTGTTTTGAGTGATCAGAAAACGGAGAAAGATCCAGAAAGTGAGACTAAGTTACCAGGAGAAAATAGAAAAACCAAAAGTGAAGGGGACTCTTGAAACCCCATAAAGAAAGAATTTCAGAGAAAAGGTGTAGTAACTGTGTCAACTGCTTCTCAGGGATCAAGTAATATGATGAGTAAGACTCAAACACTGGATTGGTCAAGTAACAGTAATCGATAAAGTGAACAAAAATGCTTTCCAGTATAAATACCCAGTTAACCTAAGCTGATGTTCAGGAGAGAGATTGATGAGAAGTTACAGAATTTAAGACAGATAATATATTTGGAAGTTGTTCTATAAAACAGAGGCAGAGATTTTATGCAAAACTACTCAAGCCATGTATCACACTATTATTTGACAAGCTTTTTGCTACCATTTCACAGGAAATGTTCCAAATATTTCTATATTTGTAGTAATCAAGACAAAAACATATTTCACTAGTGAATAGTGAAAAGAGAGGGCAAATGGATGAAACAAGAGAGAAAGGAGGCAATTAATTACCTTGAATTTTGAACTCTAAGGAACATATGATACCATATATATATTTGAACATTTGTAGATGGGACTGTGTAGAGTCTCTGCATTATAGTAAGACAGAAGGCAAAATACATGGATAATCTTGAAGGCATTCTGGGATATCTAGCTACAAGGATATAGATAATATCTTTTTTTGCCTTTATGTTTAATCCTTTTAAAAGTGAAATATAGCATGCATTAAATTTTTTTTCAAATATTGAGACAAATATTTCTGCTTATTTATGGGAAACATGGTATTACATTATGCACACAGAGAGTGTAATGGTTAAGTCAAGATATCTGGGGTGTCCATTACCTTGAGTATTTATCATTTTTATATGTTGGGAACATTTCAAGACCTCTGTTCTAGCTGTTTTGAAATATACAGTATATTGTTATAAACTATAGTCTCCCTAATTTTTAAAAATAGATGTTTCAGTGATTTATTAAAAGCAGACACTCATGTAACCATCAGTCAGAACAAAAAAATAAAAATAAAACACTTTCCCAAATCATTTGGGTGCTCCACCCTAATTTCTTTCTTCTGCCTCCTTTAAAGATGACCACTATCCTGATTAGTCATCCTTATTCCCTAGAATTTATTTTCAGTATTACTAAACATATATGTGCAAATTAGATATTTTGTTTTATACACATATTTATAAATATGGCTACATTTATCTTTATTCATGAAATATATTTTCAAGGTGCATATAGTTCTAAATGGGCAATTGTTTTTTTCTAATTTTAAAATGTTTTTCTATTCTCTTATGATATTCATTATCTCTTGAAAGTTCAGCAGTTAACTTCAGTATTACACCTTAAGCGATTATCTGTACTTGAAAAAGTTGATTGCTTTTAACACATTTGAAAATTATTATTTAGCAGTTTTACTATGATCTATTCAAGTCTTATTTTCTTTTTCTTTATTTGGCTTGGGGTCTGTAGATCTTCTGAATCTGTAGCTTGTATATATATATCTCTCCAAGTTCCATATATATACATATGGAACGAAGATAAACACTGTCCCTTCAAACATTGCTTCTGCAATATTTTTGCTTTTCTACAATTCTATTTCTACAAATCAAACTGTATGACTCTTAGAATTTCTCACTTTTCCCCCTTCTCTTCTGTATTTTTCATTTATGAAAAAGTGTTTTGTGTTTCAACCTAAATAATTTGTTTTACTCTAAAATTTAATTAATTAATTATCTGTTCAGTAGGTCTAAAGCACCGTAAAACACATCTTTTGGTTTTTAAAATGTCATTATTTTAATTTTAATCTGTAAAGAAGAAGCAAGTAATTTCATTATTTTGCTTTTCATCTGTAAAAAAAAAGTCTCTTTTTAGAAATGTATATTTTGTAACCCTCTGCCTAAAGGCTTAATCTTGTCTCTATTATCTTTTTGGGGTTGGTAAGTATTTTTAATTTAAATTGTGTGTGTCACAATATAAGTATCTATAACCTGCCAGTCTATTTGTATTTTGTATTCTGCTAGGTATTTTCTTTTACTTTAATTTTAATTTTACCATATTGAATATCTCCCTATGTGTGCCAAATTAGTTTTATCCACATCCAGATAGTGTATTAACTAAACTGTTTATGATATTAACTTGAGACTTACTATGTTTTTCTTTCTTTAGAGTGGGTTTTGTTTCTTTTTTGTCAGGGACATAAAGTACTTGACAGTCAAAATTCACAAAAAAAGTATTCCTCCTCAATTACTTCTTCCTATCTTGTTTATTGTTTTTTCTTCTATTCAGATATTTTAGATAAAATCACTACTTGGGTGATTGAAAACTATAGATCTGGGCATTTTAGTAAGTATGCTAGTATATGCCTCCCAGAGCTTTAAATATAGTTACTACCCACGCAGTTATTTACATTTAAATTTATTTAAATTAAATAAAATTGACAATTTAGCTTCATAGTTACACTAGCTATATTTCATTAGTTCAAAAGTCACATGTGGCTACAGCTATCATATTTGTAACACTGATACAAAATATCCTCATCAGTACAGAAAGTTCCATTACAAAATACTACTCTAAGAATGTCAGGTCATTTGGGAAGAGAAGGGTCGAAGAAAACTGTAAACGTTAATGCACCTGCCTCAACAGTCTGACTCTTATTTCTTTACATTATGTATAAAATCAAAAATCTACCTTGTCCAATTCATTATCCTATCGACCTTGAAATCCTTGATGTTCTCCTCAAAGTATTTCACATTTTTTAACTCTTTTTAAGAATGTTTTTCTACTTTCTATGTAGCTTAACAAACACCTGGTAATAAAAATAGTATTTGCTTATCTAGTCATTCAGTTTCTGACTGACTTCAAAAAGACGTATGTTTTCTGATTCTTTTCTATAATTTTCATGGTATCAACTTTGTCTGGACTACTAACTGGAATAGATTCTATATCAATAGCTACTTTAATTCCAAGCACTACAATTTCTAAATTGTTTCAGTGGTGACATTTTGGACATACAATCTAGAACTCTTAGCCTAAACAGCAAGAATAATAATAATAATAATAATAATATAAATATGCACCCAACACAAGAGCATCCAGATTCATAAAACAAGTTCTTAGAAATTTACAAAAAGACTTAGAAGATCACATTGAAATAGTGGAAGACTTCAACATCCCACTGACAGCATTAGACAGATCTCTGAGGCAGTAAACTAATGAATATGTTCGAAACCTTAACTTGACACTTGACCAAATAGACCTAACAGATATCTACAGAACTCTCCACCCCCAAACAACAGAATAATATATTCTTCTAAGTTGCACATGGCACATGCTCTAAAATCGATCACATTATAGGCCATAAAATAACTGTCAGCTTTTCAGTAAATTCAAAAAATCAAAATAATACCAGCCACACTCTGAGATATTAGCACAATAAAAGCAAAAATCAATACTAAGAAGATTGATAAAATCATCTAAAATATGTGGAAGTTAAACAACCTGTTCTGGAATGAATTTTGTGTAAACAATGAAATTAAGGCAATAACCAAAAAATTATTGAAACTAATGAAAATTAAGATACAACATACCAGAATCTCTGAGACATAGCTAAAGCAACGGTAAGAGGGAGGTCTATAGTGCTAAACACCCACGTCAAGAAGTTAGAAAGATCTCAAATTAAAAACCTAACATGATATTTGGAGGAATTAGAAAAACAAGAGCAAACCAACCATAAGGCTAGCAGAAAAAAAGAAATAACCAAAATCAGAGCTGAATTGAATGAAATTGAGATGTGAAAAACCACACAAAGTATCATTGAAAGCAAAAGTTGGTTGTTTGAAAGAATAACGAGATTGATAGACTGCTAGCTAAATTCATAATGAAGGCCAGTTACAGTGGCCCATGCCTATAATCCAAACACTTTGGGAGGCCGAGCGGGCTGGATCACCTGAAGTCAGGAGTTCAAGACCAGCCTGGCCAATATGGTGAAACTAAAATTAGCTGTGCATGGTGGATGATGCCTGTAATCCCAGCTACTGGGATTATCACAGGAGATAAGTGTCTGGACGGGGACGGGGGGTGGGGGGAAGGGAGAAGACAAAGACGACTAAGATGGCACATTTCCGGGTTCTTCATTATCAACTTACCCGTGCGGGGGAAAAGGCAGCCCACGCCCGGGAACAATACAGACCAAACTGCACAGGCGCAACATAGTGTAAGCTGAAACTTACCTGGCCGCACCTACAGAACGCCCCGGACACGCCCGTGTCCCGCCTATTGCCCTCCCACTCCCAAGCCTCAGACAGAAATGTCGCTCCCGGCGCGCGGCGCGAACTTCCTCAGCCTCTCCTCATGTGCGGACCTAGGAACCTTGCCGGAGAAGGCCGGAGCGACTTCCTCGGCCTCCACTGCCGGAGACTGGTGAACTTCGCCCTTTCTTCCTTCGCATTGGCTAGCTAATAAAGTTTCCTTTTTACCTGGCCTACTTGCCTTTTCTCTGGCGCCTATTCTGGGGGTCAAATAAAACAAATCAATAAGCACCTTGGGAGGCCAAGGCAGGAGAATTGATTGAACCCAGGAGGCAGAGGTTGCAGTGAGCTGAGATCACACCACTGTACTCCAGCCTGGGCAACAGTGCAAGACCTCACTTGTCTCAAAAAATAATTAATAATAATAAAGGAAAAAAGAAGATCCAAATAAATGCAATCAGAAATGAAAAAGGAGGCATTACCACCACTTTACAGAAATACAAAAACTCTCATAGACTATTATAAGTACCTGTATGCACACAAACTAGAAAACCTAAAAAAAAATTGATAAATTCCTGGAAACATGCAATCTCCCAAGGTTGAACAAGAAAGGAAGTAAAACCTGGAATGTATGAATAATGAGTTCGTAAATTGAATCAATAATAAAAAGCCTACCAAGCAGAAAAAGCCAGGATAACACAGATTTATAGCAAAATTCTACCAGATATATAATGAAGAGCTAGTACCATTTCTACTGAGACAATTTCAAAAAAATTGAGAAGGAACAACTCCTCCTAAAATCATATTATGAAGCCACCATCATTCTGATACTCAAACCTGGCAGAGACACAACAAAAGTAGAAAACATCAGGGCAATAACCCTGAAGAACATAGATGCAAAATTCCTCAACAAAATACTATCAAACTAAATCCAGCAGCACATCAAAAAGCTATTTCACCATGACTAAGTAGGCTTTATTCTTCTTATACAACATATTCAAATCAATAAATGTGATCTATTGCATAAACAGAACTAAAAGAAAAAACCATATGATTATCTCAATAGATGTAGAAAATGCTTCTGATAAAATTCAACATCCCTTCATGTTAAAAACCCTCAATAAACTAGGCATTAAAGGAACATAACTCAAAATAATAAGAGCCATCTATGACAAAACCCACAGTCAACATCATACTCTATGGACAAAAGCTAGAAGCTTTCCTCTCAAGAACTGGATCAAGACAAGGATGCCCACTGTCATCACTTCTATTCAGCATAGTACTGGAAGTCCTAGCCAGAACAATCAGGCTAGAGAAATAAATAAAAGTCATCAAAATAGAAAGAAAGTCAAATTATCTTTCTTCACAGATGATATAATTTTATATCTAGAAAACCCCATAGTCTCTGCTCAAGAGCTCCTACATTTAATAAACAACTTTAGCAAAGTTTCTGTATACAAAATCATTGTATAAAAATCACAAACATTCTATACACCAACAACATCAAAGTTGAGAGCCAAATCAAGAGCACAATCCCAATTACAAAAGCCACATACACACACACAAGCACACAGACACACACACAAAATATCTAGAAGTACTGCTAACCAGGGAAGTGAAAAATCCCTGCAACATAAATTACAAAATACTACTGAAAGAAATCAGAGATGACAAACAAAAATGGAAAAACATTCCATGCTCATGGATAGACAAAATCAATATTATTATAATAGCCATACTGCCCAAAGAAATGTACAGATTCAGTACTATTCCTATCCAACTACCAATGATAGTTTTCACAGAATTAGGAAAAGCTATTCTAAAATTTATATGGAACTGAGAAAGAGTTTGAATAGCCAAAGTAATCCTAAGCAAAAAGAACAAAGCTGGAGACATCCTGTTACTTGACTTCAAACCATACTACAAGGCTATGAAACGGCATGATACTGGTACAAAACTAGACACATGAACAAGTGGTACAGAATAGAGAACCCAGAAATAAAAACATATACACACAACCATTTGATCTTCAACAAAGTGTACAAAAACAAGCAATTAGAAAAAGACTACCCATTCAATAAATAGTGCTGGAATAACAGGCT